>NC_138772.1:557365691-557812069 GCF_965119305.1 Pelophylax lessonae
GCCTTGCAGGGATGGGAGCTGGAGTTCAGTTGCTGATAGCATTGTCAACTGCATGAGCAGATTCTTCATATATCATTTTATACAGTATCTGGAGTATCAATATACGTTTGGCATGCAGCTGGGTGGGGGTGCGGGTGCCCAGGTTTGGCATACAGCTGGGTGGGGCATGGGTGCCCAGGTTTGGCATGCAGCTGGGTGGGGCATGGGTGCCCAGGTTTGGCATGCAGCTGGGTGGGGCATGGGTGCCTAGGTTTGGCGTGGGTGCCCATGTATGCCATGCAGGTGGGTGGGGCGTGGGTGCCCAGGTTTGGCATGCAGGTGGGTGGGGCGCGGGTGCCCATGTATGGCATGCAGGTGGGTGGGGCGCGGGTGCCCATGTATGCCATGCAGGTGGGTGGGGCGCGGTGCCCATGTATGCCATGCGGGTTGGGTGCCCGGGTTTGACATGCAGCTGGGTGGGTGCCCATGTATGCCATGCGGGTTGGGTGCCCGGGTTTGGCATGCAGCTGGGTGCCCGGGTTTGGCATGCAGCTGGGTGGGTTGCCTGGGTTTGGCATGCAGCTGGGTGCCCGGGTTTGGCATGCAGCTGGGTGCCCGGGTTTGGCATGCAGCTGGGGCCATATGACCTAGTGTATAGATTTAGGGTTCTGTTTGCAGGACATGTTTCATGTGTGACGTTAGTGACTGGTTATGGTAACACAGGACTTTATCATATAGCGATAAAGAATCTGTAGCATCAACTATTTCCTGTAGGCGAGTCACCATGTATTCTGCTTTGTGTCTTTAATACTGCACATAGTTTTATCACAATACAAAGCTCATCCCAGTCACGTGGCATGTAGTTCATTACATACAACATGTTGGTTAAAGGTTTAGTTCTAATGGAAAAGGAAGGTGCTATAGACAGTAGCGGTCCCACCCTAGGGATACGTCTTGCTAATCTCTGGAGTAAAGTGTCCTGAAGGATCTGGGAAAACCATAACAAAGTATCAATTAAAAAAAAAAAAAAAAAGAAAATGCTACTTGCCTGCTCTGTGTAATGGTTTTGCACAGAGTGGCTCTGTTCCTTCATCCCTTTTCTGTGCTGCTGACCCCTCCCTCCTGTTGAGTACCCCCACAGAAAGCAGTTTGCTGTGGGGTGCCCCCGAGCCGAGTCACAGCTCCCTGTGTCCATTTAGACATGGAGCCGTGACCCAGCCCCACCCCCCCCCTCCTCCTTGATCGGCTGAGTGACTTCAACAGCAGTGGGAGCCAATCGTGCTGTGCTGCTGTCTCAGCCAATGTGGAGGGGATGCCAGGACAGCTGAGACACTCCTGCAACATTGCTGGATAGAGACCGGCTCAGGTAAGTATTAGGGGGGCTGCTGCACACAGGTTTAATCTTCAAGCATAGAATGCACCTTCTGCCTTAACAATCCCTTTAAGTGATGACTCCTATTTATGTAATCCTCCAGGATGGGGGGAGTTCTGTCGTTTAATGCTGATATCATTAAATTGTCCATAGCGTCCTACTGGCTGTCAGCTACCGGAGAGCTTTTACTGCTATCTGGAGGTCCAGTAGTGAGATTTCAAGGACAAGCTTTTACCAATTAGTAAATGAGAAGATCTGCAGCAGGGAAATGGGACACTACCCCTCCTTTCCCCTAAAAACACGCTGGTCTGCGTTGCTGTGCTAGTGGAGAAATTTCCCCTTTATGTCCTGTCTTGGGGACAACCTTTCATTCACACTTGTGCCATTTCCAGTGTGACTTTCATGCGACTTTGGATGAGTCGACTTTGGCTTTGACCAATGTGTTTGCTTGTGCTTCTCAAAGCCACACACAAGACGCTTGCATGTCATGCTGCTGCGACTTTCATGCCAGTTTTGAAGGTTTACATTGAAGTCTATGGCCCTCCAAGTCGCATCAAAGTCGGACCAAAATAGTGTAGGAACTACTTTAAAGTCGCTTGGATATGAACAGTACTCATTGGGGAAACCTGGGGTACAAATTGTATGAGGTGGTGGGAAGAATCTCAGCGGCTGGTGAAGGGAGTGCTTTGACTGGACTCCAATGGTCTGATCCTTGGAGCGCCTGAGGGGCGGAGGAGCACGGTACAGGAGCTCGCTGCGTTTTTTTGTCTATTTGTTGTGTGATGTATATTTTTGGGACCCGCTCTGGTATGTACATGGGTAATACTTGCCATATGGGATAATGTTCCTTTCTCCTCATTTGGCTTGTTGTAGCCTCTCCTCCTCCTTCTGCTCCACTTATTACACATTTATAATGAAAAACTGCACATGGTTCAGAATTCAGCCGATGAACAGGCGTTCCCATTGTTTCCTAACTAGGATATTATTGGAGATCTGGCACCCCTGTGCTGGTATTCTAGCACTTTTTGTCATTCTATTCTCTAGTAAATTCACACAGGCAGCACTACTTACAACGCTGGCTGCCTTGTTTTTGGCCACGTTTCACTTTCTGCAGTGACGGCGGTCCGACATGGAAGTTCAGGCGCTCCGGTTGTTGTAGGTTAACGCTTGAGTGAAGTTAATGCGTTCAGTGTCAAAGGAAATAGTGAACGCTTAGGGCATATTTACACTAGCAATTGGTGTTCACCGCCTATGAAGTGAGGAAGTGACCTACTGCCTCCAAGCCCCTGGTCAACTGCCTGCTGAAAAGTGATCAACCATGGATTTTTCTGAGGGCAGTTGACAGGTGGCTAAGTCCCCGCCTCACTGCCTGTTTTAGAGCAGAGTTCCACTTTAAGGACGCCTAACCCCCTTACATGCCACATTTGGCATGTTGTTTTTTTTTTTGGGGGGGTGGGAGCAGATGCCTAGATTTGACAGGTACCCATCTCCCACTTCGGAGTGAAAGTCAACCCCCCCCCCCGGCAATCTTCTGGGACACATCACCAGTCCCAGATGAATGCCCAGCTATTGAGGAGGCAAAGCTGTCAGCCATGTGCCCACACTTGTGATGGTGGGGTAGAGAACCGAGGGTACGGGCAGCCGCATCATTGGATCATGGGACAGGTGAGTGTGTTAAAGTCAGCCGCTACACTTTGTAGCGACTGACTTTTAATAAACCCAAAACGGCTGGTGAACACCTTTGAAAGATCACAATGCAATGATCGCAAGATCACAATGCAGCTACGCAGCATTGCTCCATTTATTTGAATTGGTTGTGATTTGGAACACGACATGGGGTAAAATCTTTGCAGTGGCCATTATTTGCTGTGTACTAACCTGTACAGCTGCCATATTAGGTTAGGTTGGGCAGTCAGTGGGGGAAGAAGGGCAGTAAAACGGCGGCGCCTCCTTAGCCACAAGTGTAAACAAGGCTTTACCGAGTGGTATTTAGTTTGCTCTGTGTGATATGTATTATGCATTGCCTTAGTTTCACACTTCGCAGCAGAAAGGAAGTGCTTTTGGGTACCATTTATTCTTTAAAGTGGTTCTAAAGGCATTCTATGCATTAGGATAAACCCTCTGTGCGCAGCATTCCCCCTCAGCCCACCTAATACCTGAGTCCCATCTCAATCCAGTGCTGTTGCACAAGTCGCACAGATGTCCAGGGATTCTCCCTCCTCATTGGCTCCTGCTGCTGTCAGTCAGTCAGTGAGCGAGCCAATTGGGAGAGAGGGGGTGGGCTGGCCGCAGCTCAGTGTCTGAATGGACACTCAGAGCAGCTGCTCTGCTCAAGTGCCCCCATAGAAAGCTGCTTGCTATGGGGGCACTTGGCAGGAGGGAGGGGCCAGCAGCGCCGGTGAGACCCGAGAAGAGGAGGAACCGGGCTGCTCTGTGCAAAACTAAACTTCAGAGGTGGTAAGTATAACGTGTTATTTTTTAAATAAAAAAAAAGTAACTTGTGGCACCCCAAACGCGTTGTGATTCTGCTGCTGTTGTTGAGACATGATCGTGGAAAAATAGGACTTTTTGAAAACTCTGCGCTTGTCCACCAAAAGAGTATGAGCTTCTTTTCGGGCCACAAGCGCTCATAGGGCAGCCTATGAAGTGAATGGGCTGCCCTACGTGCGATGTAAAAATTTAGTGCAAATTGATCAACCCAAGTTGCAAGTGGAAAAGCTTGTTCCCACTACACAAGTGTGAATGCAGCCTTATTTCTAAATCCTTCCATCCTTTACATTTCAGTGCTATTGAAGTCCTGCAGTCTCTTTGCAGCCACTCTGCCTGCATGCATTTCGGTGATGACTGCACGGCATTTCTCAGTGCAGGTTTCCTGATGGAGAAAGTAGTGGACCAGACCTGTGCAACATATGTTTAAATGACCATTGCTGTCTCCATCAGAAGCCTATGTGGTGACCACGCGTGGTGCAGCTGGAAGAAGGGAACAGTGTTGTCACCCCTTAACAGGAAGTGCTTGAACAAGGACTTCATGGCAGGATCACCAGGGATTTAGATTTTATTTTTTTGCATTAGTCAAGTGATACTGATGAGTTATTAGTAGGGGTCGACCGATTTATCGGTGGGGCGATTGTTGGATGCCAATATTCACTTTTGTATTGGCCACAGACTTGCTGATATTGCTGCAGGTGGTTGTACCGGAGTGATGGCTGCACCTAGAGGCATTACTCCGGTAACGTTTAGAGCCAGCGGTCGGCTTATTTGTAAGGACAACCGATGCGACTGAGCAGCCGCTTAATTGTCATTACAAGGAGTTGGAGGGGACGTCCCACCAGGAGACTCGAGCAACCAGCCGGCACATCCTCCAGCTGGCCAAAGATCCAAACCAAGCCCCATTCGGCTCTGATCGGGTCTCGATCTAAAAACCCAGAAGCAATGTCACTTCTGGTACTGAAGCCTTAAAGGCGCCAGATTATTAAAAAAAGACAGCATTCAAAACAGCCAGACTTGGCTTTTTTGATTGCTTTTAAGTACAGTGGAGGGGTTTGGGGGTCTTTTAGACTCCCAGATCCCTCTATAAAGTGTAGCTGTCACTGCCTATTACTGTCACAAGGGATGTTTACATTCCTTGTGACAGCAATAAAAATGATAATTTTTTTTTTTTTTAAAGGACAGTGTAAAAATAAAAACTTTAAATGTGCAGAATGTTTGCATGTGCGCCTAATATTGGCCTGAAGGGTGGCCGGAAAATCAGTATCTGCCCTGAGAAAGCGATATTGTTCGATCCCTAGTTTTTAGTGATTGGGTTTGCATGTTCTTTAATGTGTACTGAGCTGTTCAAGTCACCCGTTCTCCTGAAGTTTAGTATTGTCCCTGAGCATATGGAATGTGCTGAGCGTGTTCTTGTAACACTTGCATGAACAAGGCCTTGCATATCCCGGAGCCCAGGCAACTTGTACTGTCAGCGTCTCCTACGCTGGGAATGTCTGTGGATTGCTGGCGCATTCATGATCAGCTGTGAGCTGTGGAAGAGCTCGGAGCACATGCTGGTGATCTTAAAGTGGTTGTAAATGTAAACCCACTTTGACTTTTACCTATAGGTAAGCCTATAATAAGGCCTACCTGTAGGTGCTGTAAATATCTCCTAAACCTGCACAGTTTAGGAGATAATTACATTGCATGCAGCTGAGGTCATCGGCCCATGCGCTCTGAAGAAACGGCCGCCTGTGCTGTGACTGGCAGCTCCCGTGCGCAGGAGTGATGTCACGTGGCTTGCCGGAGTTTGCAGACCCTGAAGGAAGACGGGGGGGGGGGAATGGATGCGTCCGGTGTTCCGTGAGAATTACCTACCCGTGAGAAAAACCTACCCTCGTCACTTCCGGTGCACCCTCATTGTCTGTAACGCGGCGGTGACATTAAAACAGCTGCCCGACAATATGAATCCTCTCCGCTCCTTCCCCTGACACTTCACTGATGTCGGCTAGTAAATATAAAAGCGCCGCCGGGTGTATGAGAAGATACATAACGGACCCGCCAGCCGCTTTTATATTTACTCGCCGACATCAGTGAAGTGACAGGGGAAGGAGCGGAGTTGATTCATATTGAAGTATAGCTGTTTTAATGTCACCGCCGCGTGGGTAGCTTTTTTTCACGGACACCCTAATACTGTCATACTACTGCGCATGCCCAGTAGTCAGCTCCTTATCTTTTTCATTTGGTTTCCGGGGCTCTGAGCATGCGCAGTGCTGCGCTGCTCAGCTGTTCCTGCCCGGAAGTTGCGAAGGTAGGTTTTTCTCACGGGGTAGGTAAATCTCACGTTACACCGGCAGCAGGGACAACGCGAGCTTCGTTGCAGGTAAGTGTCTCCTAATGTGCTAGTATGCGATGCATACTAGCACATTATGCATTTACTTTGCAGGGGAAAATAAAAAAAGGAAGAATTTACTTTAATGCCCGTGCACACTATAAGAAAATCGGGCTAAACCTTTTTTGTCCAAAGAATTTCCGTATATAGTGTGTACACAATTTTCAACAGCCGATTCCAACTTTTTTGTAGGAAAATTCCCGATTTTCTCATATGGAACCAAATTAATGATTTTCGTTTTGTGTACCAATTTCATAGAAGAAAAATCAGAAAAGACTGCGCATGATCAGAAACAATAAACAACAAAAAAAAAACCCCTTTGTTCGAGCATTTTTGTACAAATTTTTCATTTACTGGTTCAGATTTGTTGTAAAAACCAGGAAAATCAGACAATGGTTCGCCCGATTTTTCTTAGTGTGTACCCCACTTTATTATTTATTAAGTGTCACTCAAGCATGCTCCTTTCCTTGTGCTGTGATTGAGGACAACACTTGTGCTCAGGATTATCTTGTCAGAGACTGGGAGGAGCAGCCTGGATAATCGGGAAGACTGAGGTGGCCTCACCCAGGAGGCTTTTCTCTGCTGAGCTGGGATGTATTTCACTTTCTGCATGTTCCTTCCATGAGGCCTGGATTAGCCATGTGAACCATTTCTGCTGCTCGGATAGCTCAGCTGGTGGGCCTGCAGGCTGCGGCCTTTTCCTTTCTTTGCCGATAACACCGGACCTCTACTTCTATCTCTGAAGCCTGCGTGTAGAGAAAACTGCTCCCCCCTCCTCTATTATCAGGTAAGTCCTCATCCTATAACCTCAGCAGGTTTGCTTTCACTTAAGCTAACCACATGCAGAATGAGATCACTGCAGGAAAATTGTACTGAGCGAATGATGACCTTATTCTATATGCTAAATATCTAATGACTCATTATAGCAGGGAAATATTACATATTCAAAGTGGCTGTAAAGTCATTCTCTGCAGACAAGTTCAAAAATGTTTCCGTTTTTAGGAAGTAGAATAAGAGGAGTACAGAAAGATCTACTATTCAAAGTGCAAATGATTGGACGTGAGCCTTGAAATAAGTCCGTGACCGTTCTTTGGTTCAGAGACGGTTCACACTACTCCGACTCAAAGTGGCCCGTGCAGCACGACTTCATCGTGGCTTGCAACGACTTCTCATAATAGTCAATGCAAGTCGCTCCGACTTTGCCCAAAAATAGTGCAGGAACCTTTTTCTAAGTCGAAGCGACTTGAGTCGCTCTGATTAGAACGGTTTCATTGCACAGCATGGAGCGCTACTTGTCCGGCGACCAAGTCGCCTGACAAGTCGGAGTAGTGTGAACCGGCTCTAATGCCTTCTGTTTGATAAAGGGTTTCTTATCCTCCTAATTGCTAGAACCTTCTTTTTTTTTTTTTGTTTTGTTCTGTTCACAGATCTGTTAACACATGCAACAGCTTTTTGAATTTCACTTTGAAAATGCAGATTTTCAAGGCTAGCATCTGAGTGGTATGTCTCCTTTAAGAAAAGAACAGGACCTGCCATTTTTCCATCCAACGTGCTTGATGGACTAAGGCCCCTTTAACACAAAATGTTAGATCGGATCTGCCTGTCCGTCTTGTAGCTGGGCTTGGTCAGACCCTCCATTCTCCTCCTAGGGGCAGTCGGATGGGAATGGATCTGTGTCCCTTTTACACTTGGCTCCTACGGTTCGACCTTGCAAAAAAAAAAAAAACAGAAGGGCTGTCGGCAGTCCGTTTTTCTCTAGCGCTCATCGACAGACGTAGTCCTCGGTGATACACCACCTTCGGGTTATGTTACCTCCGCAGGAGCAGGACTAGACAGGAAATTAAAAAGCTCTGGCCACACCCTAGGGGCAGTCCCAGAGGGTATATCCTCTCTCTCTCTGCCTCAGCAAATCAGTTATTTTCTGTCTAGTTAGGAGTAAGGACCTAGATACCTTGCTGGGATCTTAGGTCCTGGCAAGAAATTTTTTTCTAAAAGGATTTTTGGACAGCTTTTTTTCTCCAGTGTTCCTGTGAGATCTTCAAGCAAGAAAGCTGAACTGGGCGACGGGCTGGATGTTGAGATCCGGTGGTCACCCCAGTTCAGCCTACGAGCGCGTGCAGGCCATAGCTCCGCGCTGAGTCGGCCGCGACAAAGTCCCATTAAAGGACTGAACCCGCGAGTTAAACGTCTCGCTGAAACGCCAAAGACCATGAGTCACGGCGTCTGTATCGGTCGACAGCCCTCCCGCCCCGGTGGAGAGGGGTACTGTCAGGAGTTGGTGCCCGCCTGGTTCCGGTATGGTGAGTAGTATGTTCCCCCTGTTTTCCCTGACGGGTTTTGTGGTGAACGCGGGCCCCTCTCTGTATGGTAAGAAAGAGTTTCTTTCTATCCTATAACATGTCACAAATCCTCCTACTTTGTGATTTTATGTGTGCAAAAGCCAGGAGACTTGGTTTGGGAGCTAACAATCTATTGTATACATGTTTCAAAGATGTAATCTGTGGCATTCTGGGAATCTTATGGGTTAAGTATAAGCTACCTACCAGTCAGAAGCCATGGACATGTAGACTGCCTTCCAAGTCAGATCTCCAGCTAATAGCAGGCCTCCCGAACGGCCATGCGGTCCGCCAGGGCCGGTACCGCCAAACACGTCATATCCCCATGCAGAGAGAGTGTTGTGTGCCTGCAGCACACCGCTTGTCAGCACAGGCCGCCGCCATGTTTTTTGCTGGATCGCACGAGCCGCCATTTTGGCGTAGCCTCGTGTCTCCAGCATGGGGGCGGCCATGTTTTAGGTGATTCTACACCTCGTGGAGCTTGGGGGAGGCGCCGGAAGGCGTACAGAGGGGCGGAGCCGCCTCCTTTCTTCCTGGGCAGCCAGCCAAAAGACTTCCTGTTTGTCTAAGACAGCGCTGTAAGCTGTTGCAGTTCAACTCTGAACATCAAGTGGTGAGCCTGGGGGTCTATCTCTTTCTCTCTCGATCGATAGGGATCCCTAGCAGGTAACACTAAGGGGTTTTTTGTGGCGCTGAGGGTCAAAAAAAAAAAAAAAAAGTTTTTCTTTACTTTGAATTATATCATCCAGGAAGTAACTGGAGTTATTATGGATCCTGCCACACAGATTCCCCCACCTGTTTCCCTCGAGGGGGCCTCGGGACCCGCCGGTGTACAGAGTATAGAGTCATTTACAGCAATTTTGGAGTCTATGGTGGCTCGGGTGGAGGCGGCCTGTCAGGGACGGGGGTCAAGGAAGCGACCCCCGCCTACCCCTATACTATCTGACACCTCTGACTCTGATTCAGAGATGGTCACTGCAGTTGCAGGTTCCTCTGCAAGGGCTGCTATCCCAGGTAAAGCCCCCTCAGACAGTGAGGAGGACGCTTCTTCTCCTGCTATAATTCAGGAAGAAGCATTGGTGGACGCACTAGTTGTGGCAGTGCAAGAAACCTTAAAACTTGAGGCTTTACCGGCAGAGGCAACTGAAACAGAGAGGCCTTTTGGGACTAATAAGCCCATCAAGACGGCGAAGGCTTTTCCTGTACCTAAATGTTTTGGAAATCAGATTAAAGGAGAATGGGAACATTCTAAACGTACCTTTACTATTTCCAAGCGTATTGCTAGACGCTATCCGTTTGAGGAATCCATCATTAAGAAATGGACGGTACCACCAGTCGTGGATCCGCCTATTTCCAGGCTGAATAAAGCCACGGTTATTCCAGTGGAGGACACTTCGTCCTTTAAGGATCCGGTGGATCGAAAGATAGAAGCGGAGTCCCGCACTATCTTTTCTCTGATAGGGTCAGCATTTAGACCAGTAATTGTTATTGGTCTAGTTTCCCAGACACTTACAGAATGGGCGAAGATGGTACGCCAAGATCTTAGGGGAAAAGATATTCCCCAGGAGACATCTGATTTGATAGAACAGATCATACAAGGGCTACGGTTTATCTGTGACGCAGCCTTGGACACTACTCCCTTGTTAGGGCATGCATCGAAGTTAGCAGTGATCCTCAGACGTGTGCTGTGGTTAAAATGCTGGTCAGCTGACCTAGGTTCCAAAAAGACTTTGACCAATCTCCCGTTCCAGGGGAATCGTCTATTTTGGAGCCAACCTAGATGAAATCATTAAGGATGCCACCGGGGGCAAGAGTACTTTTTTACCACAGGCTGCAAAAGCTAAGGAACCTCGCAACAAGCGAGGACCTTTCTTTACCGCCCATAAAGGACGCCCGGCTGGTACTTCCGGGAAAGGCAAGACTCCTCCAGGAGGGTTCAAGAAGGGCTGGTCGGACAAGCAGAGGACCAACCCAGCCAAACCCGAAGTAAAGGAGTACACAGCCTGAAGGTGCGCCCCCACCCAATTTCAGGGTGGGGGGACGTTTTCACCGGTATTTAGGACATTAGATCGAGCATCAACCACTACTACCGGTGCGATTCTTCCCTTCCAACATTTAAGTACAGGAAGCGGTAGTTACCGTTCCCTGTATAGATCTTTTCCTTTACCTTTTCCTAAGATTAGTCCCGATACCTCACAGGAATCGGATCTGATTGACCAGATAGGCCAAGTAGCCTCTAGTCGGGTGACTTCAGTCCCTGAGGTTCAACCAGAAAAGATCACCTTGCCTGATAACTATCAGGTATCTGATAAATGTGTGGGAACAGAAAACGACCAGACTTTCTCGGATGGTCGGGGCCAGATACCTCTAGGGACGCCTGGTTCAGATCCAATCAGCGCCAGTGGTCCTAGAAATTCTAGGCTGGCCTCTTCAAGCCGGCCTGGCCGACTTGGACAGGTTAGTCGCAGACGTTCCGTGGGAACTTCGTCTCAGGGAGTGTCTGTAGTCTCAAGGACCTATTTACCTTCGTGCTTTACAGTCGCTGGTTTTAATGGCCTGGCCATTGAGACCCAAGTACTGAAGGACAGAGGTTTGTCTACTTCTGTCATTCCTACCCTTATTAAAGCAAGGAAAGCGACTTCCAGCAAAGTCCATTATCACACATGGAAGACTTATATTGCGTGGTGCGAATCTTTAGGATTTCCTCCACGTACCTATTCGGTGTCTCGAATATTGGCCTTTTTTGCAACAAGGGGTTGAGCAGAAGCTAGCCTTGAGCACCATCAAGGGTCAAGTTTCAGCATTAGCAATCTTCTTTCAGAAACCTTTAGCTACCAAATCCTTGGTGCGGAATTTCATCCAGGGGGTGCGGCACCTGGCTCCTCCAGTCCGCGCGCCCTTACCGCCCTGGGATCTTAATTTGGTTTTGTCGGTTCTACAGAAACCTCCCTTTGAAAACATCAGGGA
The DNA here is from genome assembly GCF_965119305.1 of Pelophylax lessonae. NCBI lineage: Eukaryota > Metazoa > Chordata > Amphibia > Anura > Ranidae > Pelophylax > Pelophylax lessonae. The sequence goes on from NC_138772.1 coordinate 557,377,207, forward strand.
GATTCCCTTGCTTACTTTATCCCAGAAGGTGGTCTTCTTGGTGGCTATTACTTCTGCTCGCAGGGTGTCAGAACTGGCTGCATTATCATGCCAGTCCCCATACCTAGTGATTCATAGGGATAAGGTAGTACTTCATCCTAAGCCATCTTTTCTTCCTAAGGTGGTTTCAGATTTTCATCTGAATGAAGATATTGTACTACCTTCCTTGTGTCCTCAGCCCAAGCATCATCGGGAACATGCGTTGCATTCCTTAGATGTGGTTCGGGCAATCAGGGTATACCTGAAAGCTACGGAATCATTCCGTAAGACGGATTCACTTTTTGTGATCACGGATGGCCCCAGAAAGGGTTTGCCTGCATCTGCCGCGACCATTGCCAAATGGATTAGACAAACGGTGGTACAGGCTTATTCTATTAAGGGTCAGAGTCCTCCGTTCCCTGTTAGGGCGCACTCCACTCGAGCGCTCAGTACTTCCTGGGCCTTTCGCCATCAGGCGTCAGTGGTCCAGGTATGTAAGGCGGCCACTTGGTCGTCGGTACATACCTTTACTAAATTCTATAAAATTGATGTGACGGCATCGGCGGATGCCTCATTTGGCCGCAAGGTTTTGCAGGCCGCAATTTGAGGAGACCGGTGGTCTACCTCGAGGGTTTTTTTCTGTTTGAAATTTTTTTGTTGAGTCTCATCATTTAGGATGAGCATTGTAAACTTCTAGTTGGCACCGGTTGGGCCTTCTAGATTGGGATTTGATTTCCATTTTCCCACCCCTCAGTTGTGATACTGCTCTGGGACGTCCCGAAGGTGGTGTATCACCGAGGACTACGTCTGTCGATGAGCGCTAGAGAAAAATGGATTTTTGTAAAATCTTACCGTAAAATCCTTTTCTCTTAGCTCATCGACAGACGTAGTCCCCGCCCCTCTGTTTTGGAGTTGGGTTGGGTTAAATTCTCTAAGCACTGCTTTTTCACATAACTGATTTGCTGAGGCAGAGAGAGAGAGGATATACCCTCTGGGACTGCCCCTAGGGTGTGGCCAGAGCTTTTTAATTTCCTGTCTAGTCCTGCTCCTGCGGAGGTAACATAACCCGAAGGTGGTGTATCACCGAGGACTACGTCTGTCGATGAGCTAAGAGAAAAGGATTTTACGGTAAGATTTTACAAAAATCCATTTTTACATATGGCTGCCCATGGGGCAGAGCAGGCTGTGTCCGTGTCCCCTTAGAGCAGACATTGACCTGTAATTCAGCTGCTTTGCTCATTTCAGCAGGGAATCAGTGGACAGATCCTCTGCTGAGTAAAACTGGATCGGGCCCTCGTGAAAGGGGGTCCTAGTGGTGCACATGCAGTTTGTTTCCTTAGGACTCCCCTTGCTCTCTGATTTAACCCCTTGATTGTCACACGAACGTGCCACAGCAGCATGCGTTACACCCACTTGCAGAGTGGCCCCATTCACTTGAATGGGTTGTGTTTGACAGGCGTTGACACCTCCCTCAAAATGACAGGGTGGTAAAAAGCAAAGCTCAACTGAGTGTTTGAGCTTATCGGTTGTGTTGTATAGGTGTTCAACTTGCTTCTCAAATGTCCTGTGAGAAGGGGGGGGGGGGGGTTTTATTACAAGGCCAAAATAGTAAATGATCACGCTTAAAGCGGGGTACACACTAGTAGAAAATCTACAGAAAATTCACGTCCGAGGTAAAATCGTACGATTTTCGGCTAGTGTGTACGCAACTTTCAGCAGCCGATGCCGACATTTTCAACGAAAAAAAAAACGGAGGGACAAACACCAAAATTTTTATCATCCGTCCCCAGACTACCAATTTTCGTTTAATGTGTATGCAGTACGTCCGTGAAAAATCGGATACTAAAGACCACGCATGATCTGAAGTTGCTGACAACCCGGAAGTCTGGGAACAAATGTCCCCCAAAAAAAAAAAAAAAAATCAGACGAGAAATTTTGCGAACATATTATACTGTCAAATACAAAAGGTAATGAACGCTGAGTATGAGAGAAAAATTGGAGGATTTTTCGTCCGATTTTTGTCAAGTGTGTATGAGCCTTAACACTTTGCAGCCACGCCTCTTTATACGGGCTGGAAATGCCATAGGCGTGTTTTCGGGACATTTCTGACTTGTTTCAATAGAAGTAAATAAAAGGAGCTGCAAAGCATCAATGCCTGCTGAAATCTGCAGGCAGCATAGTATTTGTCCTGCCACCACCCACTCCTTATTATTATTATTATTATTTAATTTTTTTTCTTTTAATTAAAATTGCAATTGAACAAACAGAATAAAAGCCATGGGAATACAGCTATTTAAGGGGACTCAACAATACAAATGAAAACCTACTTCATGGTCAGCAAACCGAGGGGCTACACAGCTGGATCATGCTTGGTGCCTGGCAGCAAACATGAAATAGGAGAAAAATCTGCTTATGAAACCCACTCCCTATTTTTAACCATTTTGAGTGGCTTTGTCTGTTTTGCACCTGACGGCCATCCGATCTTCTAGATGGAAGGGGAACGGATCCCCATTCATCTGTATTGATGAGATCGGGTGTCAAGGGACACGTCTGTGACATCTGCTGCTCCATAGAGGGCAGCAGATGGTCCGATCAGGTCTGCCTAAAATACCTTTATCAGTCCGCCCATGTGAAAGGGGCCTTAAAGTGATTGTAAACGTTTACCTTGAAAAATAGGAATGAAGGGGAAATTTTTTTTTTTGTATAGATAAAAAAAGTATTTAGAATTATTTGTGATCACATTTCCTCTTTCAGCTGCACAAGAGCTGGGGGAGAAGCAGCAGTACACTGAACTTCCCAGTGAATGGCTGTGCAGCAAGGGTGTGTCAAGACAAAGTATGATCATTGGGGGAAAGTACACAGAGTTCCCAGCACAGCTAGAGAACTGACCAGTGTGCTTTCTTGCTTAGTGTGGTCAGTTTTTAATAGGAAAGCAAAAGGGACTAGCAGGAACACCCAGGGATTTCACATAAAAGAAGCAATGCAAAAAAACAGGATACGTTCTCATACAAGTAGAGGGTACAGCATGAGCAGATGCATATCGGTAAAATGAAGTGTTGGGGTAACAAATGCTTTAATGAGAAGAGTAAAGAATTGACCAGGTTGCATAGAGCTTTCAAACTAGTTATTGAATGCTAGCAGGGTAGCCATGTGTGGCCCAGTCTTTTCTTGCATATGGCTATGGATGTTGGGTTTGGTGGGATCTGGCCTGTAAGTGGCCTCAGTGTAGCCATAGGTGGCCCAGTCCTGAATATGGCTATAGATGTTGGGTGGGATCTGGCCTGTAAGCGGCCTTAGGGAGCCATAGGTGGCCCACTCCTGAATATTGCTATAGATGTTGGGTGGAATCTGGCCTGTAAGTGGCCTTAGGGTAGCCATGGGTGGCCTATTCTGGAGTATGGCTATTGGGTTTGGTGGGATCTGACCTGTAAGTGGCCTCAGTGTAGCCATAGGGGGCCCACTCCTGAATATGGCTATAGATGTTGGGTGGGATCTGGCCTGTAAGCGGCCTTAGGGAGCCATAGGTGGCCCACTCCTGAATATTGCTATAGATGTTGGGTGGGGTCTGGGCTGTAAGTGGCCTCAGGGAGCCATAGGTGGCCCACTCCTGAATATGGCTATAGATGTTGGGTGGGATCTGGGCTGTATGTGGCCTTAGGGAGCCATAGGTGGCCCAGTCCTTTCCTAAATAAGGCTGTGGATATTGGGGTGGGATCAATGTTGGTGGCTTCTTTTCTATCCAGACAGTTTCAAGAGACTGTCACTTCGCCCATTAAAGATAAAGTGACAGCTATTTAAAGACCACACAACCTACTTGTAGTCACCTTTGTGTCCCCCGACACTGCTGGCTACTAGGTTTGGGGGACATGTGACTGCCTCCCATGGTGCAGTGCTTGGGCATGGTGGCCAGCTGCTGTCATGTGAGTACATGTCACCAAGCCTGTGTATGTTCCAGCAAATATCTTACACAGGATTAGGATTGTGGAGGAACACAGCAGTGTGCGATCATGGAGAATGGGTAGAAGTGGGTTGGGGTTGGTCTTTAAAGAGCCTTGTGTCCAAGTAACTAGGTGGGAATTCAGTTGAGATGATGCAAGGAATTATCAGGAGCTGCTCTGTTCTTTGCACCCCTCACCCCATCCTTTTTTTTTTTTTTTTTTTTTTTTTTTTTTTTAGAATTTGGAGATAAAGTAGAAAAGCACCAGGGGGAAAAAAAGTGGATCTGCTGTCCATAGTAACCAGTAAGGTGTTGGATTTCACTCCATTGATATACTAGACCGACGCCAGCTGGTATGGGATTTCCATGGACTCTGCTGACATTTTCCTTTTACTACGGAAAAGCTCTTCTCCTTGTGACTAGACGGGGGTTCAATCAATAAATATGCCTTTTACAGGACTGGTCTAGGGTTTGGCTGTAATGATTCTCCTGCAGTACACGGCAATGGGATTCTATTCTTGAGCCTCCCTTTCCTGGAGGAGCACGTGGCAGCAGATTTGCAGTAATGACTAATTTAGAAGCAGAGTGTCAGAATCTGTGAATATTCGGGAGACGCGCCGTATGTGAGCAGCATTGATCCCGGCAGTTCCTGGGTGAGACCTGGATTGTATCACTGTGGCTGTAAATAGATGCAGATACTATATTCTGAGTCCTGAGTAGAGTGACTGTGAATGTGGCTGTGTTTTAAGAGCGGCCAGCGTGCATCTGTTCTTCTGCTGATGACACACAGCTTCCATGTGCAGGCGTGGCCGGTCGCCTTCTGTTCATTCTGTCTACGATGAGACAGCTATTGGCTGCCTGCACTGGTGGTCAGGAGGGGATTGCTGGGACATGACATCAGAGAGCACAGACCATAATATTGCTTTCTTACAGGAGCTTTCATAGATCGGGGTCTGCACTCAGCATACAGCAATGCTTCTTCCTTATTTATATTTTACTTGTTTTAACCACTTCTGGACCAGAAGATTTTCCCCCTTAATGACCAGGCCATATTTTGCTATTCGACACTGCGTTACTTTAACGGACAATTGCGCGGTCGTGCGATGCTGTACTTAACCACTTAAGCCCCGGAGGATTTGACTGCTCAGACCAGGCCCTATTTTGTGATTCGGCACTGCATTACTTGAACGGACAATTGTGCGACGCTGTACCTAAATAAAATTGATGTCCTTTTTTTCCCACAAATAGAGATTTCTTTTGGTGGTATTTGATCACCAGTTTTTCATTTTTGCGCTATAAACAAAACGCGACAATTCTGAAGTTTTTTTTTTTTTTTTTTTCATTCTGCTATATAACCTTCTCAAAAAAAAAAATTAAAAATATTTTTTTTTATTATTTTAAGCCAATTTGTTTTCTGCTACATATTTTTGGTAAAAAAAATTGCAATAAGCGTATTTGAGTGGTTTGCGCAAAAGTTATCACGTCTACTAACTACGGGAAAGATTTGTTGTTTTCTTTTTTGTTCCACAGTAATGGCTTGCGATCAGCGATATTCTTTTATTTTTTTATTTGTTTTGTTTTTGTTTGCAGGACTGCGACATTGCGGCGGACAGATTGGACCCCTAACTGACACTTTTGGGGGGACCAATGACATTACTACAGTAATCAGTGCTAAAAATATGCACTGGCAGGGAAGGGGTTAACACTGGGTGATCAAGGGGTTAAATGTGAGCCTTGGGGGGCGTGGCTTGTGAAATGACAATAGAGACCTGTGATCCTATAAGAACAGCCGACCGTCCCCTCTCAGCGGGGAACAATCGTCGGTGTCAGGCGGCAATCAGAGCCGCCTGACCCGTGCATCGGCTTCCCTGTTGTCCCTGAGCGCGCCTCCAAGCGACCGACGTAGCCCTACGTTGGTTTGCCTGGGAGGGCCACACTGCCTCAGTAAAAAGGCGGTGTGTGGTCTGCAAGCGGTTAATGAGAATTCTGCGGTTTGTAACTTAGCCTGATACCTGCTGTTTTCTAGGTGTTTTCCAAGAGGTGTTTCAGATGACGTTTATCTGTTCAGAGCCTGGCACCTCCTGAAGGATGACTGTGGCACAGGATAGTTTAACCACTTAAGGACCAGGCCTATTTCTGACAATTGTTTACAAAAAAATCAGTAATTTCTTTTGTTCATTGACGGACACAGCTCCTGATATTCATACCCATTGGGTTATACTGCCCCCTACAGGAGTAGGACACTAGTTAGAAAATAATTCTGGCTACACCCATGGGCAGTCTCAGGGGGTATACTCCCTCTCTCTGCTATAGCAACTCAGTTTTTGTTACAAGCAGTGTCAGGAGAATTAGAACTCCACAGAGGGGTGGGTGCTGTGTCCGTCAATGAACTTTAGAGAAATGGATTTTACGGTAAGTCTAAAATCCGCATCTTTCGTTGACTGACACAGCTCCTGATATTCATAACCATTGGGATGTCCCAAAACAGTGTTAAACATGAGGGGTGGGAAACAAAATAATTCCCAAGGCTAAACAGGAGCTCAACCAAATAACCGGAGCCCACCTGAAAAAAAAAACACACCCTCAGAGGATCTGGTCCTCCGGTGGCATTGTCCGATTGCGCACTGGCTATCCCTGAAGACAATCCGGTCAATGATCCAGACACAGTTATCACGTGGAGTTCCAAGACATTGATCGGCAGTCTGGACTCTTCAGCGTCCAGATCCCCTGAACAGAATGCTTGCTGTGGACACCTCCCCAGCCGGACAGGCTGGCATCCACGGTGACCACTGTCCAATACAAGTGGAGGAAGGAATTTCCCAGCCGAAGCGCCAGAGAATGAAGCCACCATATCAGGGACTCCTTCGTGCCCCAACTCATCCGGATCTGATTGTCCAGAGACTGCGGAGTCTTGTCCCATTTGGTCAGAATTTCCCTTTGCAGGTTCCTCATATGGAACTGTGCAAATGGAACCGCTTTGAAGGTACACAGGCCCAGCACCCGCATGCAAGTCCGGAGGGATAACCATTTGTTGGACAGCAGGATGCGAATTGCAGCCTGCAATTTCTGGAGTTTGTCCAGAGGAAGGAGCACCCTGGCTACGGCCAAGTTCAGAGTCAGGCCCAGATAGTCCAGCTTGGACGGACCCAGAGGAGACTTCTGAAAATTCAGAATCCAGTTGAACTCCCGTAGAGTTCGTATTGTGATCTCCCAGGTTCTCTACCAGAGCAGGAGGAGATCGTCCAAGTAGCCCAGTACCGCGAACCCACGTTGGCGTAGCAAAGTAGCACCGGGGCTAACCCTTCTGAAGACTTGGGGAGCAGATGCGAGAACAAAGGGTAACGCCACAAATTGATAATGCTCCTCTCCCATGGCAAGGAGGAGAAAACGCTGAGGACTCGCACATATTGGAATGTGAAGATAGGCATCCTTGATATCGATAGAGGCGAGGAAAACCCCCTGGCGCAGGAATGGCACCACAGTTTTGAATGGTCTCCATTCTGAACTTCTGTACCCACACAAAGCAGTTTATCGCCTTGGGGTCCAGGATTGGGACACCCTTTGACTTCCTTCTTGAGAACTGTGAACAGGTTTGAGTAAAAACCCTGAAAATGTTCTGAGCTCGGAACTGGGGCAATTCCCCCTTGTAGTAAGACTTGCACCATTGGTCAAGCAGATTCTGGAACTGTCCGTCAATGAATATCAGAGAAAAGGATTTTACGTTGAGACAAAAATCCAGCTTTTTTACTTTCTGCTGTAAAACATTCCCAATAAAAAAAAAAATTAAAACTGTTTTAATCATTTTAGGCTAATTTGTATTCTGCTACATATTTCTGGTAAAAAAAAAAAATCCCAATAAGTTTTTATATTTGGTTTGTGTAAAAGGTATCGCGTCAGCAAACTCATTTTTATTCTTTACAAGTAATTATGGCGATCAGCTTTTTTTTTTTTTTTTTTTTTGAGGGACTGTGACATTGCGGCGGACAGATCGGACCCCTAACTGACATTTTTGACACTTTTGGGGGAACCAGTGACATTACTACATTAATCAGTGCTATACATATGCACTTACTGTACTAATGACACTGGCAGGGAAGGGGATAACATCGGGGTAATCAAAGGTTAAATGTGTACCTAGGGAGTGCTTTCTAACTGTGGGGGATGGGCTCACTGGATGAACACAGACCTGTGTTCCTAAATAGGAAGAACACAAGATCCCTGTGTTCATCACTCACAGAACAGCGGTCTGCTGTGTTTACATCGGCAGACCACCGTTCTGTCTCCATGGGGAGCGATCGCGGCCGCCAGACCTGCTGTTCCCCCTCTAGCCAGTCGGCACACGTGCCCACGCTAACTGCTACATGAAGCGACATACAGTATCTCACAAAAGTGAGTACACCCCTCACCTTTCTATAAATATTTTTATCTTTTCATGTGATAACACTGAAGAAATGACACTTTGCTACAATGTAAAGTAGTGAGTGTACAGCTTGTATAACAGTGTAAATTTGCTGTCCCCTCAAAATAACTCAACACACAGCCATTAATGTCTAAACTGCTGGCAACAAAAGTGAGTACACCCCTAAGTGGAAATGTACAAATTGGGCCCAAAGTGTCAATATTTTGTGTGGCCACCATTATTTTCCAGCACTGCCTTCACGCTCTTGGGCATGGAGGTCACCAGAGCTTCACAGGATGCCACTGGAGTCCTCTTCCACTCCTCCATGACATCACAGAGCTGGTGGATGTTGGAGACCTTGCGCTCCTCCACCTTCTGTTTGAGGATCCCCACAGAGGCTCAATAGGGTTTAGGTCTGGAGACATGCTTGGCCAGTCCATCACCTTTACCCTCAGCTTCTTTAGCAAGGCAGTGGTCGTCTTGGAGGTTTGACTGGGGTCGTTATGTTGGAATATTGCCCTGTGGTCCAATCTCCAAAGGGAGGGGATCATGCTCTGCTTCAGTATGTCACAGTACATGTTGGTATTCAAGGTTCCCTCAATGAATTGTAGCTCCCAAGTTCTGTCGGCACTCATGCAGCCCCAGACCGACACTCCCACCACCATGCTTGACTGTAGGCAAGACACACTTGTCTTTTGTACTCCTTACCTCATTGCCGCAACACACGATTGACACCATCTTAACCACATAAATTTATCTTCTCATCAGACCACAGGAGATGGTTCCAGTAATGTCCCTTGTCTGCTTGTCTTCAGAAAATTGGCTTTCTTGTGCATCATCTCTAGAAGAGGCTTCCTTCTGGGACAACAGCCATGCAGACTAATTTGATGCAGTGTGCGGCGTATGGTCTGAGCACTGACAGGCTGACCCCCCCCCCCCACTCCAACCTCTGCAGCAATGCTGGCAGCACTCATACGTCTATTTCCCAAAGACAATATGACGCTGAGCACGTGCACTCAACTTCTTTGGTGGACCATGGTGAGGCCTGTTCTGAGTGGAACCTGTCCTGTTAAACTGCTGTATGGTCTTGGCCACCGTGCTGCAGCTCAGTTTCAGGGTCTTGGCAATCTTCTTATAGCCTAGGCCATCTTTATATAGAGCAACAATTCTTTTTCAGATCCTCAGAGTTCTTTGCCATGAGGTGCCATGTTGAACTTCCAGTAACCAGTATGAGAGTGAGAGCGATAACCCCAAATTTAACATACCTGCTCCCCATTCACAACTGACACCGAGTCACATGACACTGGGGAGGAAAAATGCCTAATTGGGCCAAATTTGGACATTGTCACATAGGGGTGTACTGACTTTTGTTGCCAGTGGTTTAGACATTAATGGCTGTGTGTTATTTTGAGGGGACAGCAAATTTACACTGTTATACAAGCTGTACACTCACTACTTTACATTGTAGCAAAGTGTCATTTCTTCAGTGTTGTCACATGAAAAGATATAATGAAAAATTTACAAAAAAGTGAGGGGTGTACTTACTTTTGTGAGGTACTGTCCATGTAGGTTGTATTGCGTAACAGAGCCGACCTGCTGCAGTAAAACTATGGGGGCTGGTCGGCAAGTGGTTAGTATGACTTTAATCTCAGCACAGAGGTCTGACTTGGCTGTCACATTGCTACAGTTGGTGCCGTGAGCTGTCCATAGAGGATAATGGATATCCGATGCATGCTGAGCTCATACTTCATTCCAGGTCAGTGTGAGAAGCTATCCTTGCTGTATGTATTGTAGCTCTGCTATTCCCTGTACAGGCCGTGAGAAGAGGGACAGCTGAGAATCCGGGGGGGGGGGGGGGAATCTTTATCACTACAGTTCTTATTGAATTCAAGACCTTATTTTCTGATTTGAACAAACCAGTTCCTGATATTACAAGGTGATCAGTGAGTGACAGGAGCTTCCCCGTGTCGGTGACCTCAGACTTGCTGTGTGTGGGGTGTGTTTTTTTTTGTTTTTGTTTTGTGTTTTTGTTTTGTTCTAATGAAAGTAAAGACATAAAATGCAAACCATGCCTGTATACCTGCCGTATACTGTGTGTGAACGGTTCCACGTGTCGTTTGCTCTGGGTGAACAGGTGGCTTCTTGCTGTGTTTAGTCAGCAGATCTGCACACCGAGCGGCAGCAGATCATTTCACTTTCGTGGTAAAAACTCCACAAGTAAACTTGTAATGACCCTCCTGTAGCTGAAGGCGATGTCTGATTGACAGGTGAAGTTTGTTCACTCGTTGCAGCTTCATTTATGGTCTAAATGTAAAATTGCATTCATTTCTTCATACATTTCCAGCCTACTTCTATTATCGTTGCTGGAACAGGGTGGATTATTTATTTTTTATGCTTTTGTAGTAAAAAATCAGTCGAAGTGTCCTTTCACACGGGATGGAGTCCGTTCTGCTCCGCGAGGGATCGATCCACCGATCCCTGCTGAGCAGGCAGATGACCGCTCCGTCTCTGCTCTGTGTAACTGTGACCCCAGCGACGGATTTGCTGTAGGATCACTTTTATGGGCAGTGGAAGAGGTGCTCCCTCCCGCTTCCTGGTTGTTTCCGATCTTACCGGAGCCATCTTTTTGACCCCAGATCTCTCAATAAAGAGCACCTGTTATGCTTTTCTATTGTAAGGGATGTTTCATTACCTGTAATAAGAATAGAACTGAGAAAAATAAAGGGACAGTGTAAAAATTAAAACTAAAATAAAGAAAAAATATATATTCTCCTTATCCCTCTGTGGTTCGCATGCAGTGGGGAACGCATACGCAAGTCACGTCCGCATACATGTTTTAAACCACACATGAGATATTACCGCGATTTGTTAGAGCGAGAGCAATAATTCTAGCACAGCACCTTTCCTCTAACTCTAAACTAGTAACCAGTAAAAAAAAACGTAAAGCTTCGTCTATAGAGATTTTTAAGTTACTCTATTTCCACCGGTCTGTGAGCGCGTGCAATTTTAAAGCGTGACATGTTGGGTATCTATTTACTCGGCGTGATGGCATTCACGTTCTACAAAATAAAATTGGGCTAACTTTACTGTTTTTTGCTTTTAATTTTTTTGCTTTTAATTCATTAAAGTTCATTAAAGTTCATTCATTGCTTTTAATTCATTAAAGATTCATCAAGTGTAATCCCCCCCCCCCCCCAAAAATAAAAAATTTGAAAGACCGCTGCGCAAATACAGTGCGACAAAATATTGCAGCACAAAAAGGCCAGGTCTTAAAAGTGGTAACGGATTCCTTTCTCGGTAGTGGCGCATGCTAATTGTGGCTTGCTGATCTACTTATCTATTGATGAGTAACTTGATTTGTAAAGCAGTGGAACCTCTCCTGAATATATTAATGCGGCATTGTACTGTCTGGATTCCTGAGTTGGGAACATTCTTCCATTTGATCTGTGTGTGGCGTGTGTATTCTTTTTTTTAGATGTATGAACAGCTGTGTATTGAATGTGGAACTACACTTTGAAATCATAATGATAAAAATTATGATAAAAATGATAAATATAATGATAAAAATATAATCATAATGATAAAAATATAATCATAATAATGATAAAAATCATAATAAAAATATAATTATAGTAATGGTAAAAATATAATAATCATAGTAAATATAACAAAATATAATAATCATAATAATAAAATAATAAAAATAAATTCAGGATTTATACAGAACCAAAAGTTTGTGCAAAATGAGGGCAGACAGTACAATACAATGCAGGAGGAATCAGAGGGCCCTGCTCGTTGGAGCCCACAATCTAGAAGGGAGGGTCAAGTGACACAAAAGGTAATCACTGTGGGGGTTGATCTGATGGAGAAAATGAAAGTATAGTTGAGTGGGGGGGTAGAATACCCATTTCTAAAGAAGGGTTTTCAGGGATCATCTAAAAGCAAACAGTAGAAGATAGTTGGATAGATATGGGTAAGGAGTTCCAGAGGATGAGTGGCTCTGGAGAAGTCCAGAGGGTTGAGCATGGGAGGAGGTGATGAGTGAGCTAGAGAGCGGGAAGGTATTGGGAGGTACATAGAGAACAATTTGGTTGGTATTTTGAGACTGGGTTAGTGATGCTGCTGGGGACAGAGTTGTGGATAGCTTTGGAAGTTGTTAGAATTTTAAATCTAATCTTCTTTCTTTTTTTTTTTTTTTTTTTTTTTTTTTAATCCTTATGCTGCTAGCATTAAATATATCAAAAAAAAAAAAAATATATATATATTATATTTTTTTTTTCTCTCTGATTTTGTATTGTGTGTGTGTGTGTATGTATTTATATAATATTTTAGTGTTATGTTTTATATTTATTTTAATTGTATGTTTTTAGTAGGGATGCACCGAAATGAAAATTTTGGACCGAAAATGTAGGATGCCCTTGGCCGAAAACCGAAACCGAAAATGACTTTTTCCCCCCAAAAAATTTAAAATAGAACAGGGGCATACACCAAAAACAGGCAGCGACGTACACCTGTCGCTGCCACCCTGTCACAGTATATGTACTGTGACGGGTTGGCAAGAGGTTAATTTAATTACCAATGGTATTATGAAGCATGAGGGGTTAATGTATTGTCACTGCTGGTCACTCATCTATTAGTGACTGACCAGTGGCAGGTAATTAACCCCTTTGTGCTGCATTAGTGCAACCAGTATCAGTGTTAATTAACACTGGTTGCACTGATACTGGTTGCACTAATGCAGCACAAAGTGGTTAATTACCTGCCACTGGTCAGTCACTAATAGATGAGTGACCAGCAGTGACAATACATTAACCCCTCATGCTTCATAATACAAATATCATTGGTAAGCTGCCTCAGCTCCCCCCCCCCCCCCACTGCCTCAGCTACCCCTCCTCGGGTGTCCTTCATTCAAAAGTCCCGCCTCTGGCCGGGGACACCGCCTCTCAATGACGTCCCTACTACTCTGTGCATTAGTGAATGGACATACCAGGCGGGAGGGCGGGGCGAGCGGCCGCTATAGATATTACTATGTGATCCTTCCCTGTGCATCCCTGTCAGCCTGTCAGTGTCAACTATGTGTGAATGAGAACAGAACTGACCTAACACCGGGCGGGGCGAGCGGCCGCTATAGATATTACTATGTGATCCATCCCTGTGCATCCCTGTAAGCCTGTCAACTATGTGTGAATGAGAACAGAACAGAACTGACCTGACACCGGGCGGGGGGAGCGGCCGCTATTAGCTGTAACTATGTGAGCGTTTCACTTCCCTGACAGGCATGTATCTCCGCTGACAAGGAAGTGAAACGCTCACATAGTTACAGCTAATAGCGGCCGCTCCCCCCGCCCGGTGTCAGGTCAGTTCTGTTCTGTTCTCATTCACACATAGTTGACAGGCTTACAGGGATGCACAGGGAAGGATCACATAGTAATATCTATAGCGGCCGCTCGCCCCGCCCCCCCGCCCGGTGTTAGGTCAGTTCTGTTCTCATTCACACATAGTTGACACTGACAGGCTGACAGGGATGCACAGGGAAGGATCACATAGTAATATCTATAGCGGCCGCTCGTCCCGCCCTCCCGCCTGTTATGTCCATTCACTAATGCACAGAGTAGTAGGGACGTCATTGAGAGGCGGATGGCCGGCCAGAGGCGGGACTTTTAAAGCCTGCCCTGCGCTGCGCCCTCCTCCTTCTCCACGGCGGCCATTATTTTCGGCAAGGTTAACCCATTATCGGCCGAAATTTCGGTGCATCCCTAGTTTTTAGTTTTACTATTCAGTTGCGTCCTGATTTCTGACCCGGCCCAAAATGTCACATCCCAGGAGTTTTCAGGAGGGGCTTTCTCTGCTAAGCCCACCCTCCTGTCTGCATGCCTGAGATAAGGGGGGGGGGCAGATGGATTTTAGGGAGTAAATACTACACAAAATCTCTCCCCCTACTCAAGATAATGGGTAGACAGGTGTACCGGAAATGCATGATGCACTTGGCTGAAAACCAAAAATAACAGTTTATAAATAAAAAAAAAAATATATACATTTTATATAGAATTGTATTTGACTTTCTAACTAATCTTGAATTTGTCGGCCATTATTGTGTCTTAACACTGGTCCCTTGCACTGTTAAAAATCCTGCTTGCTGCATTTTTTGTCAGTTTAAAAACGGCACCAATAACTCCTCTCCTCCTGTTAAAATGCAGCAAGAATGCATCAATAACACACCCATGTTACGTTTTTGATGCATTTTTTTTGTCACATGACCTATGAAAAACACCATAAGCATAGTAAAGTTGCGTGCATTTTCAGTGCCATTGGCACCTTTTTCTCTTCTCTGCAAAAAAATGCTGAGAATACCATTTTCGGCCGATATGTTTTCGGCCACTGAAATTATGATGCTTCGCTAGCAGAAATTCTAAGAGGGGGGGTTCTTTCAATGTGATTTCTCAACAGAATAAAACCTGGATCCTTGGGTGGGGGAGTTTGCTTTGAATGTTAGAAATGATGTAAATGTTGCTCAGATGCAGCGGAGTTCTCCTTTAAGATGCAGATTTGGAAATCCTCAGGACAAGACCATCAATGTATATTCTGCAGTTTGGCACTCGGGAGAAGCCGATGTCTCCGTCTCCTTTCAGCTTTAGGCATCTGGTTTAGGTATATTAGCATTTTTATGTGAAACTAAATGATTGCCGCCGTCATTATGTGCTCAGGAGTACTAATTGGCTGCTTGTGAGGGATTTGCTTTCCTTTTTGTTCTTTACTCCATATAAATATGGTGGCTTAAAAAAGGAGTTCATCAAACCTTTGTTATATTTTTATTGGTATGTTTAATATGAATGTTCTTCATCTGCTATGATTGGCTGCACTTCACCTGGCAGTCCTGCAGCCTTACCTGTAGAACAGGAGTCTCCAGACTTTTCAGTTTGAGGGCCACATGGTAGATTTTAGAAATTTTCACAGGTCGAAAATTTGCATTCATACATAAACAAATCGGATTATTCAAATTATTTGCTTTTTAATTTTTGTAATTCGCATGATTGAATTTAGAAAAGAATGTCTTCGATTTGTTTCTGGCCTAGGCCAAAATATTGTCATACATCCCAGGAGTCTTCATAGGAGTAGGGGGATCACTCAGCTAAGCATACCCTCCTGCCTGCATGCCTGAGCTAAGGATAGATGGATTCCAGGAAGTAAATTCTACATGAATTAGTGGTGCACTGAAATTTCGGCAACCAAAATTTTTGGCCGAAAATGGGCTTATTCCATTTTGGCCGAAAATGAGTTAAAGATGCCAATATTAATGATGGCCGCCGCGGGTGCAGCACAGGTTTCAAAAGACCCGCCTCTGGCCAGCGGCCCGCCTCCCGGTGATGTCACTACTACTACGATGTGCATGAATGAACTAACACACCGGGAAAGCGGCCGCTAATAGCTGTAACTAAGTGAGCGCTTCACTTCCCTATCAGGCGGGCATCTCTGCTGACAGGGCAGTGAAGCGCTCACTTAATTATAGCTATTGGCGGCTGCTCGCTCGCCCGCCCGGTGTGTTAGTTCATTCATGCACATCGTAGTAGTAGTGACATCACCGGGAGGCGGGCCGCCGGCCAGAGGCGCGTCTTTTGAAAGGAAGGTCACAGGAGGAGCTGAGAGTTTGCCTGTCACATGGAGGTGCTGACAAAGGAGATTGCATCATTGGGGTGAGGGGCGTTGAGGCGGGGGGGGGGGGGGGATGCTGAGGCGAGGTTACCAATGGTATTTGTTTTATGCAGCATGAGGGGGTTAATGTATTGCCACTGCTGGTCACTGATGTATTAGTGACCAACCAGTGGCAGTTAATTAACCCCTTTGTGCTGCATTAGTGCAACCAGTATCAGTGCAACCAATGTTAATTAACACTGATACTGGTTGCACTAATGCAGCACAAAGGGGTTAATTAACTGCCATTGGTCGGTCACTAATGCAGCAGTGGCAATACATTAACCACTTAAGCCCCGGAGGATTTGGCTGCTAAACGACCAGAGGGTATTTTGCGATTCGGCACTGCGTGACTTTAACGGACAATTGCGCGGTCGTGCGACGCTGTACCTAAACGAATTTGGCGTCCTTTTTTTCCCACAAACAGAGCTTTCTTTTGGCGGTATTTGATCACTTGTGCGATTTTTTGATCACGCGCTATAAACAAAAAAAGAGCGTAAATTTTGCAAAAATAGCAATATTTTTCCCTTTTTTTTATATGAAATTCCCCCCAAAAAAAATGTAAAAATCAAAATTTTTTAATATTTTCGGCCAATTTGTTTTATGCTACCTATGTTTGGTAAAAAAAATCGCAAAAAGCGTATTTTGATTGGTTTGCGCAAAAGTTATTGCGTTTACTAACAAAGGGAAAGATTTTTGTCATTTTTGTTGTTTTTTTTTTTAACGCGTAATGGCGGCGATCTGCGATTTTTTTTTTTGCGGTACTGCGACATTGCGGCGGAAAGATCGGACCCTTGACTGACATTTTTGACACTTTTGGGGTTACCAGTGACATTTCTACAGTAATCAGTGCTATATATATGCACTGTTACTGTAAAAATACACTGGTAGTGAAGGGGTTAACTTTATTTGAGAGGGAGGGGCTGTGTGTGTCCCTAGGGGCGTGATTCTAACTGTGATTGGCTGTGGCTTCAACTGTATGCAGAGTGATCAATGGATCTACATAGTAGATCCATGTGATCAGCTCTCATACAGAGAGGAGAATGACAGGCAGCTTGTTTACACAAGCTGCCTGACTTTCTCCCTCTCCCCCGCCGATCGCAGAGTGGCCGGCGGCGATCGGGTCCGCCGGTCACGCGCGCGGGGGGGTCCGTGACCACGCGGGAGCGGGAGCGCGCCTCCGGCGGCGCGCGCTCGCTCCCTAAACCCTCACAGGCGAGCGACGTAGACCTACGTCACTTTGCCTGTGAGGGGCTGACCGCCGACGTAGATAGTCGTGCGGCGGTCGGCAAGTGGTTAACCCCTCATGCTGCATAATACAAATACCATTGGTAATTTAACCACTTGCCAATATACTGTGACAGGGTGGCAGCTACAGGTGTACGTCGCTGGCTGTTTTTGGTGTACGCCCCTCTATCTATTTTAAAATCATTTGGGGGAAAAACATTTTTGGTTTTCGGCCAAGGGCATCCTGCATTTTCGGTTTCGGCCCAGAATTTTCATCTCGGTGCATCCCTAACATGAATCATCTTCCCTTACTCAAGATGGTCGTGGCTAGAAATGCTAAGGGGGGGGGGGGGATTTCTCAACAAAAAAAGGAGACTGGGACGGATGGGGGAGTTGCTTTGAATATTAAAGAAGTCCAGTCAGATACTATGAAAGCTTAAAGAACTTGACATAAGCAAGTTTGGGGGTGGAGGAACTTGACTGGCTTGCAGAGTCCTGACCTCAACCTGATGGAACACCTTTATGATGAATTGGAGTGGAGACTGCAAGCCAGGCCTTCTCATCCAACATCAGTCATCACAATCATGTGACTGAACCAGAGGACCCTCAGAATAGGTAAGTATAGACCCCTTTCCTTTACAGCAGGGGTAATGAATTAAAATTCAAGGAGGTCCGGTTGCTAAAATTTTCTTTGGGCCGAGGTCTGAATCTGAAGTCTTTGCTATGACTCAGAAAGATGGGCAAAACAAAAACGTGTCCATCAGCCTTGTTCTTAACATAAAATATGCCCATCCGAGTGCCCCCTAACATAAAATGTGCCCATCAGAGTGCCCCCTAACATAAAATGTGCCCATCAGAGTACCCCCTAACATAAAATGTGCCCATCAGAGTGCCCCCTAACATAAAATGTGCCCATCCGAGTGCCCCCTAACATAAAATGTGCCCATCCGAGTGCCCCCTAACATAAAATGTGCCCATCCGAGTGCCCCCTAACATATGTGCCCATCAGAGTGCCCCCTAACATAAAATAAGGGACACGCTGATGGGCACATTTTATGTTAGGGGGCACTCTGATGTGCACATTTTGTTAGGGGGCACTCTGGGCATATTTTGTTAGGAGGCACTCTGATGGGCATATTTTATGTTAGGGGGCACTCAGATGGACACATTTTATGTTAGGGGGCACTCTGATGGGCAAAACAAAACGTGTAAATCAGCATTGCTCTTAACATAAAATATGCCCATCAGAGTGCCCCTTAGCATAAAATATGCCCATCAGAGTGCCCCTTAGCATAAAATATGCCCATCAGAGTGCCCCTTAGCATAAAATATGCCCATCAGAGTGCCCCTTAGCATAAAATATGCCCATCAGAGTGCCCCTTAGCATAAAATATGCCCATCAGAGTGCCCCTTAGCATAAAATATGCCCATCAGAGTGCCCCTTAGCATAAAATATGCCCATCAGAGTGCCCCTTAGCATAAAATATGCCCATCAGAGTGCCCCTTAGCATAAAATATGCCCATCAGAGTGCCCCTTAGCATAAAATATGCCCATCAGAGTAGCATAAAATATGCCCATCAGAGTAGCATAAAATATGCCCATCAGAGTAGCATAAAATATGCCCATCAGAGTAGCATAAAATATGCCCATCAGAGTAGCATAAAATGTGCCCATCAGAGTAGCATAAAATGTGCCCATCAGAGTAGCATAAAATGTGCCCATCAGAGTGCCCCCCAACATAAAATGTGCCCATCAGAGTGCCCCCCAACATAAAATGTGCCCATCAGAGTGCCCCCCTAACATAAAATGTGCCCATCAGAGTGCCCCCCTAACATAAAATGTGCCCATCAGAGTGCCCCTTAACATAAAATAAGGGGCATGCTGATGGACACATTTTTTTTATGGGGCACTCTAATGAGCACTACAAAATATGCCCATCAATCTGCACACTTTAAAAACCTCCCATCACCTTTAAGTGCAGCTATGACCACATTCCTTTCTCCCCTTGTGCTCCACATGCCAGGAGCCGAGCCGAGCCAGAAGCCACGAGCAGGGGGGCGGGGCGCGCACATAATGTCACGCCCCAACTTGCTGCCTGGCTGAATGGGAGCCGCAGTCAGGAGCGGGGGGCGGGTCGTGCGCGTGACGTCACGCCCCTACTCGCGGCCCGACGGGACACCGGCCGGGAACCGCAGCGCACACACAGTACGTCACTGGTTGCTGGGACACCCGCGGTCCCAGCAAACCATTGAATGAATAATGGAGGCGGCCTCGCGGTCCGGGTGAAAGCATCGTGCGGGCCGCCAATCAGAGATGTATAGTAACGAAGTAGAACTACTTAAGTACTGTACTTAAGTACCGAAATGCGGTATCTGTACTTTCCTAGAGTAGAATTTTTTCCTCCTACTTCTACTTTTACTTCACTACATTTTTTCGATGATTTCGATACTTCTACTCAAGTATTTTTTTTTTGTGCTGCATAGTTACTCGTTACTTTTAAAAAAATTACCACTGCCAGAACAGTAGATGGCAGGTTGCATAAAGCTCAAAAAAATGTGTATAATGTCATTTGTAAATCAGTGCATACGAAAATAAAGGCTGTGTATAATAAAAGCTGCTATACCAAATCTTTCCAATAAAAAGAAAATATGAAACAAACAAATAAATGGTGCTACAGCGCTTAAAGTGCATCAAGAAACTACTAACAAACACAGGTTAATCATTTGAATAAATCATTTGAAATAATAAAAACAATATGATGTTCAAACTTTTGACTTATTTCTTTAATAACTACATAACACAGTACTTGTACTTCTACTTTCAGTACTTGAGTAGGAATTTTTTTTCAAAACTACTGGTACTTTTTACTTTTAGTACTTAAGTAGCAAATTTTTTGAAAAAACTACTTGCAATACTTAAGTAAAAAAAATGTTGAATACTTTAGTACTTCTACTTAAGTAACTTTTTCTGCGAGCACTTCCACTTCTACTCAAGTAATTTTTTGATCGAGCACTTGTACTTTTACTCAAGTAGAAATTTCGAGTACTTTATACAAGTCTGCCGCCAATGGGCCGCCATTTAGTGACGGCCGTTTTACAGGTTAGCTGGATTGGGGTGGGAGCAGGCTTAGTATTTGACTGGAATTCTACTTTAACTATAGTAGCACCACAAACTGAAAACACTGTTTAATTTTGAAGATTTGCTATAAAGTTGCTAAATAAAAACCTATTGGCCTTGTGATTAGTGTGGAGGGAATTTGTCACCATGGATATGTACCATGTGAGATGATGGGATGTCACTGCTATGAATAGACAACAATGAAGTTGATTCAAGTGATTAGAAGGCCTTTGGTCAGCTGCGGGAAGTGTATGGATTGTCATGATGCACTGATCTGCTGTGAGATGGCATTCTTTACTTGGACCTATAAAGTGGTAACATTCCCTGAACTGTTCCACTTCCCAGTTCTACATAAAGTAAAATTCCATGCACACCCCTAACTGGCCCTAAACTCCCCCCCTCATAATGCCTATGTGAGCTAACCTGTGTATGTACCTACTCTGATTTGGTCACATGATTTCCCATGTCAGCCAACGGCAACTGCAGGGGAGAGGAGAGCGCACTCCCAACAGCTAGTAATGTCTGGAGTGGTGACATCACCCATAGGGCTTCTATCACTCATCCACTGTCGGTGCTAAAGTCACACCGGCTGACACAGGAGCCGGATCATGTGACCCAAGTGGGCTGAAAATGGGTAAGTATATGCATCTTTTGGCTGTAAGATGCTGTGCAGTCTGTTGGAGCTATACAACTCCTGCATAATTATCGCCCCCCCCAATCTTACACATGTTAGTTATAACCTCTTCATGACTGCTCTATTGTAGCTTTACTGCTACAGGGCAGCCGCTGTGCGCAGGATCACATGTGCGTGTGCACGCGCATGCACGTGGTCCTGCACTGCCGAATGGCGGGTGCGTCACCGGCAACTCTCTCCTGCTGTGATTGTGCACAGCGGGAGCCCATCGGCAGGTACCGCAGACTGTCTGCTGTCACCCGCCAATCATTCGGTACAGGGGGAGAACGGGGTCTGACTATGTAAACAAGGTCAATTTCTATTCTGTCAGTATGGAAGGCATTGATCTTGTGTTCCTGCAAAGCAGAGACATGGATCCATGCCTTCCCCTAGTAAACGCATCTCCCACACAGTACAAACACCAGCTAGGCACACAGTTAACCATTTGATCGCCCCCTGATGTGAACTCCTTCCCAGCCAGTGTCATTAGTACAGGGACCGTGTATATTTTTAGCACTGATCAGTATTAGTGTCACTTATTCTCCAAAAGTCAGTGTCTTTGTCCGCCACGCTATTGCAGTCCCACTATAAGTCGCTGATCGTTGCCGTTTCTAGTAATCAATACAAATTCCATAAAGGCATCTTCTAATTTGTAGATGCGATAACTTTTGGGCAAACCAATCAATATACGCTTATTGGGATTTTTTATTTTTTACCAAAAATATGTAGCCGAATACAAATTGGTCTAAAATTTATAGAGGAAATTAGATCTTTTTTTGTTTTCCTGCATGTTTTTTTACAGCAGAAAATGTGTGTATGAAAGTATGTTATTGCGCCAAACCCCCCCCCCCCCCCCAAAAAAAAAAGCAGAGGTGATTAAATGCCACCAAAAAGCTTTGGGAGAAAAGGATATAAATTTTAATTTGGGTACAGTGTCGCACGGCCACACGGTTGTCAAAGTAACTGAGTGCCATATCGCAAAAAATAGCCTGGTTATGAAGGGGGGGGGGGGGGTAAATCTTCCAGAGCTGAAGTGGTTAAGGAAAGTTAGGTATATAGCTGGATTTCCACTTTAGGCACGTGATTGGACATTCAGTAAAGCCAAAACTGTTCAGGTTTTTTTGTTAATAAGGGTTGTTATCCCTATCATTACATCCTTCTTTTTATTTTTTTTCCCTGCTATTTTGTTAGGCCAAGTTTACACTTGGCCTCTGTTAGACCCCGTTCACACTGGGGCGACCTGTCAGGTGACCTGGTCGCCTGACAGGTCGCCGTAGGCCGCCTGCCATACAGAAGCTGTGGACCCGTTCTAATAGGAGCGACACAAGTCGCTCTGACTTAGAAAAAGGGTCCGGAGCTTCTTTTTTGGGCGACCTGGAGCGACCTGCATTGACTTCAATGATATGAAGTCCGTGCCGGCCGCTCCAAGGTCGCGGTGCGAGCTGCGCACCGCGACCTGTGAGGTCACCCCGGCAAGTAGCGTCGCCCCAGTGTGAACGGGATCTAAAGCAATCTGGGGTGGATCACTTTTCAGATGGCAGCTAAGCTGCTGTTAGGCATTCAGGAGGGAATTTTTTTTTTTTTTTCTTTTGCAACTCTCTACCAACAACACAGAGAATTGGGGGAAAGTGAGGGGAGATCAATCTAATGGAGCCCCCAATAAAAGTAAAAGCTTGATTTTTTTTTTTTTTCCTTCTCCACTCCAAATCAAAATGTGTAACTCAAGCCAAAAATCGAAGCCTTTCATGTAGGTAACAATGATTGTTATAGTATAAAACAGAAAAGAAATCTGCACTAGGTCAAGCAACAAAGAAAATGAAAGCAGCCACTTAAAGCGGGGTTCCGGCCACAAAATCGACAGTCGATTTTGGGCCATCCACTTGCTTTTCGTCACCTGAAAAATAAATGGATAGTTACGATTTTTTTTTTGTTTGCTTACCTTTTTTATTGAAGAAAAATATACTCGCCTTTCTTCCACTTCCTCCTTCTGTGGCCGCGGCCCGCGCCGTCACTTCCTCTTTGCATTGATTCCTGGGAGCTGAACATCATTGCTCCCAGGAATCAATGCGCCTGCACCGGCCCCGCTCGTCACTTCCGGTGCGGCGCCGCATTCCCTTCTAAACAGCTTCTGGGCATGCCCAGAAGCTGTGGAGGAATGCGGCGCCGCACCAGAAGTGACGAGCGGGGTCGGTGCAGGCGCATTCTGGGAGAAGAGGACACGGAAGAGGATGCAGAAGAGGACGCGCTGGCTTCAGCTGCCCACATCCGAGATGGCAACACTGGAGAAGAAATTTTAAAGGTAAGTATTCTTGCAGATAAGTGCAACCTGGGACAGTTCAGAGGCTATCCATTGTGGAATGTACTAACCCTGACTGTCCCGGGGGTATTTTTATTGAAATGTTTTTTTTCGTGGCTGGAACTCCGCTTTAACCAACTATGATACCAGCTGTAAATGATCAAAAAAATAAGAAGCAGCGCTAAATCCTAATAATGCAATCATAATCATATGGTAAATGATGTTGCATAAAAACAACTAAACATGCAATGAATAAATTATGAGCAAAATCTCATTGAAAAATGAGTCATGTGAAAGTGATAGAAAAGGGGGGGAAATCCAGTGTTAGGTTAACATAAAGTCCTTTCAATGAAAGTCATTTTCAATATTAAACAAGTGTCCATAAAGTCAAAGTGTAAGTGACGATGAAATCCACCACCAAGCACCAACACTTAGCATACGCTTCTTACCAGATAGCATAGACCATGAGTTCACATGGTCTATGCTTCACATTAGTGCGATCAGAATTTGGAGCGCACTGCTCCTAAAATTACATGCAATCTCTGTGCGGTGCAAATTCAGCCATACAGTTTGTATGGCTGCATTCGCACCACAATCGCACTAAAAGACGCACAGGACCCTTTTTTTTGGCCCGCTGCAGAATTGGATCACATGGGGGTTCACACTAGTGCGATCCGATTCTGTGCGAACTTTCATAAAGCACTGCAATATGCGATCTGATCTGGGGGTGTCGTTAACTTTTAATTGACACCCCCAGTGTATCGCATATGGCAGTGTGAACGCGATGCGGGAACACGCTGTATATTTGCAGCTTTCCTGCATCGCACAAATGTGAACCGGCACTGAATTAGAATGGTCAGCAAAGCACAAAATAACCCGGCATTCGAGATGGGTGGTGGCTGCTCAGCAGCAGCTCCAAATGCATCGAGGGAAAAAAATAAACAAGCAGTGAAGCCTGCTAACCTTTTTTAAGTCCTTTTTATTTAAAATCTATAAAGTACCCTTGAGCTGTAAACGGGCACAAACAAGTAAAAAAAACAGCAGAAAAACAGCAGAATGTCAGCTCTTGAGAAAAGAGCACCGTGAGTGATAGCTAAGCAAGCGTGATGTTTTCAGTAACAGCCAATCCCGAGTAACGAGTACAGTCATTGTCTGCTCGGATGTCAAAGAGAAAAAATAAACAGCTGGCAAAGTTTATCACAACATTGCTCAGCGCTGTCAGATGAAGATAAACAATGTATCATTTCATTGTTTTACATCAAAGGAATGAACTTCTGTCTGTAATGGCACTTTTCCACTGCAAGTACCGGCTCGGCTCTACTCAGCCCTGCTTGGCCCGGTTTGCTTTTCCACTGCTGGTACCGCATGGTACGGTGTTGGAATGGTTAGGTACAGTTTGGTATGGTTTTCTTTTCCACTAAAGTAGTACAAAAGTTAAGTGGGTGGGATAACAACAATTCTCTGACCAATCAGTGGCTAGTAGTGACTGCATGCAAAGGATTGTGGGATATGGTACCTCTTGGAACCACAATCGAGGTGGTACTGTTTTAAAGAGCCGTACCGTTCGGTTCCATGCAGTGGAAAAGCGCCGCCGTACCATACCGAACCGTTCCTACACCATACCATGTGGTACCAGCAGTGGAAAAGCACAAAAGCGAGTCGAACCGTTCGGTTCCATGCAGTGGAAAAGCGCCATTAGTGCCGGTTCACATTTGTGCGATGCGGGAATGCTGCGAATATACAGCATGGTTCCGCATCACAACCGCATCCCTGGCAGTTCACACTGCCATATGCGATACGCTGGGGTTGTCAATTAAAAGTTAACGACACCCCCAGATCTTAAGGTTCGCACAGAATCAAATCGCACTAGTGTGAACCACCATGCGATCCGATTCAGCTGCGGACCAAAAAAAGGGTCCTGTGCGTGGCGATGCGATTGCGGTGTGAATTCAGCCATACAAACTAACCTGATCTCAAGATATCCGCCAAGCTGCTCTCTTCGGTCCTCCCAAGACCTCCTGCTCTCTAGCTCCCTTGTCACCTCTTCCCATGCTCGCCTCCAGAATTTCTCCAGAGCTTCTCCCATTATTTGGAACTCTCTACCCCAATCTGTCCGACTGTCCCCTAATCTATCCATCTTTAGACGATCCCTGAAAACCCTTCTCTTTAAAGAAGCCTACCCGGCTACTAACTAATAACACTGTTTCACTTGCTCCATCAGCTCATCCCCCACAGCTATTGCCTTTTGTATCAATTGACCCTCCCTTTTAGATTGTAAGCTCTAACGAGCAGGGCCCTCTGATTCCTTTTGTTCCAAATTGTATTGTAACTGTAATGTCTGCCCTCATTTTGTTAAGCGCTGCGCAAACTGTTGGCGCTATATAAATCCTGTATAGTAGTAATAATAATAATAATAATAATGCAAACTGTATGGCCAATGAGGGAGAGTCCCTGGCAGAAGTCTCTACTGCAGCATTGCTGGATAGAGGGACCGCGGCTAAGTATTAAGGGGGGCTGCTGCACACTGAAGGATTTTTTTTCGTAATGCATAGAATGCACCTTCTACCTTTACTACCACTTTAAAGGACAGCTGTTAGTTTTGTCCTTTATTGAATCCCCCCCCCCCCCCACTCTGAGTACACACCACCTGGTTCCATACTTCTCCCTGTTCTGTGATTCTCACTGTTGCCCCTGCCTGGTGCCGCACAGTGTTTTGGAAAATGTTCTTTCTGGGTTGGCTTGTTGCTGAGATTGCCGGTGGTAACTATTAGAGAGGCAGCCCAGTGGCCAACTAAAGGGAATACACGATAGGCTGACCATGCTGCTGCTAACTGAGGCTGTGGCTTAGTGTCAGCCTGCAACAGGTAGTGCTGGTACTGGCAGGATCTCCAGGTAACACACCTTGTAACGGATCCAAAAAAAAAAAAATTATTTAAGGAAGAAAAATTAGATGCAAATACTGAATCCTCCGACTCTTACTAGACCATGGAGTCCAGTGTTTCTCAACTCCAGTCCTCAGGCCACACTAACAGGCCAGGTTTGCAAGATAACTGAAATACATCCCAGGTGATATCATTTTCTGCTCAGTGATTGCAGTACTCTAGTCTGCATCTCCCCAGGGTAATACTTAAAATCTGGCCTGTTAGTGTGCCCTGAGGACCGGAGTTGAGAAACACTGCATTAGTCTTCCCAGGAGGTGGTTCTTTGAGCTCCCTGACGCCATCTTGGATATGGGAGCTGGCTGTGACTTCTTAAAGCCACACAGCCAACACTCCACAGCACATGCGTGGGGCACTACGAGACAACTCCTGCAGCCTTCTTGGAGTGTTATAGAAAATGGGGGGAGACCCACTAATGTCATTTCAGCTTGGGTGAGAATTGGTGAAATAGTGGCTATATGTCAAAAAGAAAATCGCAAATTCATTGGAGGGAAGGGAAGTATGAGCTGTACTTTCACTTTTGAGTGAAGGTCCACTTAAAAGCAGTGTGTGCAGTACCTCAGTACCTAATGCATTAGGAATATATATAAAAAAAAAAAAAAAAAAAACTTCTGCCTTTGCAACCATTTTTTAAGATAAAAAGCCTTTTCGGCTTGCTACGGGAGTGGCCCCGCCCCTTTCTCTCATTGACCTACTAACTTTGACAGCAGTGGGAGCCAACGGCGGGCACTGCTGTCTCAGACAATGAGTCCTGGACAGCTGGGTCTCTTGTGCAATATCGCTGGATCTATACAGAGCTTGGGTAAGTATTAGGGAGGGCTGATGCACACAGGTTTTTTTTTTTTTTTTCCTTGATGCGTAGAACGCACCTATTGCTTTTTTACCACCACGAGTACTGCTCACAGTGAGACCTACTGAAAAATTAAAGGTTCACATACACTGAAAGGTTTGTAAACACTGATTTCCAGGTAACCATATGGTGAAAATTCAGCATTCCTACCAGGGATCGACCGATTATCGGTGGGGCCGATACTTTAAATATCGGTCACAAACCTGCCAATATGGCTGATATTGCTTTTAAGTGGTTGTACTGGGGTGGTGTCTGTAGCTACAGGGATCACCCCAGTACCGTTTTTTTAGAGCAGATGGTTGGCTTTTTTGTAATCGCAACCAATGCGGCTAATCAGCTGCTTGGCTGTTACAAGTAGTGAGAGGGGACATCCCGCCGCACCACCCCTGCTTCGCTTGGGTCTCCTGTCCCACCGGGAGGCCAGAGCGACGAACCGGCAGGTCTGCCGGCTGGCTGAAGACCCCAACAAAGCTGGAATCTGCTCCGATCGCGTCTCTGATGTAGTAACCCAAAAGCAATTTCATGACATCACTTCCGGTTACTGGAGCCTTAATGGTGCCAGATTTAAAAAAGACCGTATTTATAACAGCCAAACTTGGTGTTTTTTAATGCTTTTAAGGTGCAGAGGATTGGTTTGGGGTCCCCAGATCCCTCCATAAAGAGTAGCTGTCACTGCCTATTACTGTCACATTCCCCCCCGATCCCTCCATAAAGAGTACCTGTCACTGCCTATTACTGTCACATTCCTCTCCAATCCCTCCATAAAGAGTACCTGTCACTGCCTATTACTGTCACATTCCTCCCGATCCCTCCATAAAGAGTACCTGTCACTGCCTATTACTGTCACATTCCCCCCGATCCCTCCATAAAGAGTACCTGTCACTGCCTATTACTGTCACATTCCCCCCGATCCCTCCATAAAGAGTACCTGTCACTGCTATTACTGTCACATCCCCCCGATCCCTCCATAAAGAGTACCTGTCACTCCTATTACTGTCACATTCCCCCCGATCCCTCCATAAAGAGGACCTGTCACTGCCTATTACTGTCACATTCCCCCCGATCCCTCCATAAACAGGACCTGTCACTCCTATTACTGTCACATTCCCCCCGATCCCTCCATAAAGAGTACCTGTCACTCCTATTACTGTCACATTCCCCCCGATCCCTCCATAAAGAGTACCTGTCACTGCCTATTACTGTCACATTCCCCCCGATCCCTCCGTAAAGAGTACCTGTCACTGCTGTTACTGTCACATTCCTCCCGATCTCTCCATAAAGAGTACCTGTCACTGCCTATTACTGTCACATTCCCCCCCGATCCCTCCATAAAGAGTACCTGTCACTGCTATTACTGTCACATTCCCCCCGATCCCTCCATAAAGAGTACCTGTCACTGCCTATTACTGTCACATTCCCCCCGATCCCTCCGTAAAGAGTACCTGTCTTTGCTGTTACTGTCACATTCCTCCCGATCTCTCCATAAAGAGTACCTGTCACTGCCTATTACTGTCACATTCCCCCCGATCCCTCCATAAAGAGTACCTGTCACTGCTATTACTGTCACATTCCCCCCGATCCCTCCATAAAGAGTACCTGTCACTGCCTATTACTGTCACATTCCCCCCGATCCCTCCATAAAGAGTACCTGTCACTCCTATTACTGTCATATTCCCCCGATCCCTCCATAAAGAGTACCTGTCACTCCTATTACTGTCACATTCCCCCCGATCCCTCCATAAAGAGTACCTGTCACTCCTATTACTGTCACATTCCTCCCCCCCCGATCCCTCCATAAAGAGTACCTGTCACTCCTATTACTGTCACATTCCCCCCCCCCGATCCCTCCATAAAGAGTACCTGTCACTGCTGTTACTGTCACATTCCCCCCGATCCCTCCATAAAGAGTACCTGTCACTCCTATTACTGTCACATTCCCCCCCCCCGATCCCTCCATAAAGAGTACCTGTCACTCCTATTACTGTCACATTCCCCCCCCCCCGATCCCTCCATAAAGAGTACCTGTCACTCCTATTACTGTCACATTCCCCCCGATCCCTCCATAAAGAGTACCTGTCACAGCCTATTACTGTCGCAAGGGATGTTTACATTCCTTGTGACAGCACTAAGTGATCAAAAAAAAAAAAAAAAAAATATTCTTCAAAAGGAAAGTGTAAAAATAAAAACTTTAAATGTACAGAATATCGGCATGAAGGGTGGCCATAAAATCGGTATCGGCCCTGAATAAACATCGGCCGATCCCTAATTTCTACCTGTAGTGCTGGCAGACGTTTGGTACAGCTTTGAATAGGTACACAGGTTACCTGCTTCCTGGGAATTCTCCAGCCCCGCTCTAGAGTTACCTTGGGATTGTTGTCGGTAAATGATCTGCTGACAATTCTGAAGTGTTGTGATATTAATAAATAAATGAACATGAAACTGAAGCTAATGTAGTGCGGGTGACGCTGGCGACGCAGATAAATGTGAATTGTGGTGAAACGTTGCAGATCAGTTTTCCTGCCATCTTACGGATGTGGTCATTGGCTTCGGCTGTAAAGGCAGCTGGCTGGGCTCTGTAGTTCTGTAATCCACCGTAGAACAAGAAGTTGCTGCAATATCACTGAGTGAAAATCCGTAGCCACAAAAGTGAAACCTTGTGTCATTGAAAAGGTTACATGACCCTTCCATGAGCTCCAATGTCAGGACTTGAAATGATTGTAAAGTTGTTTGTTTTTTTTCTATAAAAGCAACAAATGTTCTGCTTGCCTGCTCTGTTGCAGTGGATTTGCACAGAGCAGCCCAGATCCTCCTCTTCTCGGGTCCCTCTTCTGTGCTCCTTGCCCCTCCTCCCTGTTGAGTTCCCCTACAGCAAGCAGCTTGCTATGGGGGCACCGGCTGTCACGGCTCCCTGTGTCTATTCAGACACGGAGCCCCACCTGGCCCCCTATCCTTTTTTTGACTGCATCGAGAGCCAATGGCGCCCCTGCTGTCTCAGCCAATCAGGAGGGAGAATCTCAGATGGCCGAGACACTCATGGACAGAGGGGAACTCGGGTAAGTGTTGGGGGGGGCTGAGGGAGGCTGCTGCATGCAGAAGGCTTTTTATCTTAATGCATAGAATACATGAAGATGTAAAGTCATGTGATTGTAAAATCTTGTTTAAAAAAAATATATACTTGCCCCCTCTGTAATGGGTTTGCACAGAGCAGCCCAGATTCACCTCTTCTCGGGTCCCTCTTCTGTGCTCCTGGCCTCTCCCTCCTGTTGAGTTCCCCCACAGCAAGCAGCTTGCTATGGGGGCACCAGAGTCGCAGCTCCCGGTGTCCATTCAGACGTGGAGCCGTGGCCTGCCCCCCCGCCCCCATCTATCCTCATTGGCTCACTGAATTTGGCAGGAGCCAATGGCGCTGTGCTGCCATCTCAGCCAATGAGGGAGAGTCTTGGGCAGCCGAGTCACTTCTCCTGCAACATTACTTGAGCGAGATGGGGCTCAGGTAAGTATGGGGGGGGAGCTGCTGCACATAAAAGCATTTTATCTTCATGCATAGAATGCACCTTCTGCCTTTACAGCCTCCTGAGCCTCTCAATGTGCCCAACCCTCATCTGAGGGAGTTCAATGGCTCTGCTGAGAAGACTTCTGACCCTTCACCCTCCACTGCTGCTCTTTCTGTTTATTTCAGGAAACAAGAAACCTAGTAATCGGTTTTGATAAGTCTCTCGCTAAGTCTGGATTCCGGTGACCCTATGGAATCCGTGTATCTACAGTTATATTCCACCAATCCTGTCAATGATTAACAAGAATCGGTTATAAACCCGGGGCGATACAAATGTATGTTGAAAGTAAGATTTACAATCCGTGACAAGCGCATTTCAAAATAGGTGTGGACAGACGACCATTACTGAGTCCACATTAAAAGTGGTTTCTAAAGTCAGAAGGTTTTTTCCTGAAGCATTCTGTATATTAGGATAAACCTGTGTGCATCAGCTCCCCCTCAGCCCCTGTAATACCAGAGCCTCCCCCCCCCCCCCCCCCCGAGACTGATGTGACTGGCTCAGTGTTCTCTGTACAGCACTGTAGTATATGTCTGAGCTATATGCATGTATAATAGTGTGTGACCTGGGGGGGGGGGATGGGACATTAGAGTGTAAGCTCCTCTGGTACAGAGACTGATGTGATTGGCTCAGTGATCTCTGTACAGCACTGCGGTATATGTCAGAGCTATATAAATGTATAATAATAATGTGTGATTGTGGGGGGACATTAGAATGTAAGCTCCTCTGGTACAGAGACTGATGTGAATGGCTGTGTTCTCTGTACAGCACTGTGGTATATGTTAGAGCTATATAAATGTAGAATTAGTGTGTGACTGTGTACCAGAGGAGCTTACACTCTAATACCCCCCCAAGACTGATGTGATTGGCTCAGTGATCTCTGTACAGCGCTGCGGTATGTCAGAGCTATATGCATGTATAATAATAGTGTGTGACTGGGGGGGGGGGGAGGAGACATTAGACTGTAAGCTCGTCTGGTACAGAGACTGATGCACTGTTCTCTGTACAGCACTTCGGTATAGGGCAGCTATATAAATGTATACGTGTTTGACTGTTGGGGGGTTTCATCCTCCAGCCATGAAGTGAGGCGGGCTCTTTATGACTTGCTGAACCTTTTAATGCACATTGTGAGAAGCTCAGAGTGTGCGGTGAAATTGGAATAAGTCCTTTCATTCCAGGAGAGGCGCTGGTACTACTATAAGACTATAGTGAAGGCTGCATGGATGTCTGCTTTAAAGCGGAGAGGTTGGGGGCACAATGGTCAAACTCTGGTACTGGACCTCTGTATACTCGATGCATGTTATTTAAAAATAAACAAAGCTGTAGGTAAGACGCTGAAAAGGGAGATTGTGTGACTAAATATGTATTTATAGTACTTTTGGCTGAATGAAGGGACTGTCCTTAGATCTTTGGTTGGCTTCAAAGTCCATGTGACTGAGAAATGATGTTGTGTTGGAGTACCTGCAGGTACGGTCACCTGGGAACATGGCGGTCACATGGATGGCGATTTTTGGTTTCCTGATATTCTGCGTCCAGCTGTTTCCTGCCATCTACATAGACCTAGACATGTGCTCCTACCATCTACATAGACCTACATATGTGCTCCTACCATCTACATAGACCTACACGTGTGCTCCTACCCTCTACATAGACCTATGCATGTGCTCCTACCCTCTACATAGACCTAGACATGTGCTCCTACCCTCTACATAGACCTAGACATGTGCTCCTACCCTCTACATAGACCTAGACATGTGCTCCTACCCTCTACATAGACCTATGCATGTGCTCCTACCCTCTACATAGACCTATGCATGTGCTCCTACCCTCTACATAGACCTATGCATGTGCTCCTACCCTCTACATAGACCTACACGTGTGCTCCTACCCTCTACATAGACCTGCACGTGCTCCTGCCATCTACATAGACCTACGCATGTGCTCCTACCCTCTACATAGACCTACGCATGTGCTCCTACCCTCTACATAGACCTACACATGTGCTCCTACCCTCTACATAGACCTACACATGTGCTCCTACCCTCTACATAGACCTACACATGTGCTCCTACCCTCTACATAGACCTACACATGTGCTCCTACCCTCTACATAGACCTACACATGTGCTCCTACCCTCTACAGAGACCTACACATGTGCTCCTACCC
The DNA here is from genome assembly GCF_965119305.1 of Pelophylax lessonae. Classification (NCBI taxonomy): domain Eukaryota; kingdom Metazoa; phylum Chordata; class Amphibia; order Anura; family Ranidae; genus Pelophylax; species Pelophylax lessonae. The sequence goes on from NC_138772.1 coordinate 557,410,071, forward strand.
TCTACATAGACCTACACATGTGCTCCTACCCTCTACAGAGACCTACACATGTGCTCCTACCCTCTACATAGACCTACACATGTGCTCCTACCCTCTACATAGACCTACACATGTGCTCCTACCCTCTACAGAGACCTACGCATGTGCTCCTGACTAGAGATGGGCTCGGGCGTATTCGAGTCTCCGCGTGTCCGATCCCGCCAGGGAGCCGATACGTCACTCTGCTAATCATAGGCAGTGATTTCCTGATCCGCGGGAAAGGTCTCACTGTCAATGATTAGCGCAGTGCAGTGTCTGCTTCCTGGCGGGATCGGACATGTGGGGACTCGGACGCGCCCTAGTCCATCTCTAAATTTAACTGAGGAGAACATGTTCATGGCTGGTCGAGTCGGCCCTCTAGTCTTAGCTTGCGTGTCCAGACCACCCTGCTGGTTCAATGGCTGCCCTAGAGTTTGAATGGGTGGCATTGGTTGGTGTACCAATAGTCCAACATAGAGAGCTAGGTGTCTAGCCAAAACAATATCCACACCCAGCACATGGGGTACCACCATTTCATCCTGTGCACTAGGTGTAGTACCAATGAAAGCACTGAACCCAGCTGAATTTTATGGCCGTTCCTCTCTAATCGTGGGTGTCTACTAATGATTTTGTGTATTACTCATTCCCGGTGTGGCAAACCTGACCTGTCTAGACTGCTGTAAACCAGTTTAGGTGTATATCCACATGCATTGCATTCATATTACTCTGAGGTATGAGCGAGGACAGAGAATGGTTAACATTTGTAACATACTTGTGAACAGCCGAGTCAGAGAAGTCCTGCTGTGTGCGCCGGGCAGATTAGTCTCTGTATATAAACAAATCTTGGCCTAAGCTTTGTTAGCAACAAGTCCGTTGTCTGCAGTCCTGGGGTCTGGAGGTTTAAAGGAGAAATATGAGAATCGGAAAAAAATAAACATTCTTGCTCTCCTCCATGCTTCTGCATCAGTCCCCCGCCGGTGTAACGTGAGAATTACCTACCCCGTGAGAAAAACCTACCCTCGTCACTTCCTGCCAGGAACAGCTGAGCAGCGCAGTAGTGCGCATGCTCACAGCCCCGGATACCTAATGGAAGAGCTGAGGATCAGACTAGTGCGCATGCGCACTAGTAGGAAACTATCACGATGTACCGTGAAATAAACCTACCCGCGCGGGGGTTACATTAAAACAGCTGTGCTACAATGAGTCATCTCCGCTCCTGTCACTACCCTGATCTTGGCTAGTAAATATAAAAGTGGCTCTGGGCTCCGTGATTTATGTTTTCATACACCAGCCGCCGCTTTTATATTTACTATCCGAGATCAGGGTAGTGACAGGAGCGGAGATGACTCATTGTAGCACAGCTGTTTTAATGTAACTGCTCGCGTTACACACACTGCCGTGTACTGGAAGTGACGAGGGTAGGTTTTTCTCACGGGTAGGTAATTCTCACGGAACACCGGCTCTAAGCCTGAGAGCTGAGCGGTCACATGACCACTGGTCGCACAGTTCTCGGTCCACTCAGAGGGGAGAGCGGTGACTGTCTGCACTCTGCTTTGCCCCTCAGCACTCACTGGAGAGGGGGGCAGGGTGTCTGGCTGAGGCTCTCAATCATGTGCTGAGAGGCTGAGCCAGCTGCCGATCAGGCATGCTGGAGAGGATCCTGACAATATGGTTGGGATTTTTCTTGAGCCTGGAGCAGCTCCAGGACTTGATTGGACAGCAGGCTTTAGCCCTCTGTTGGCTGATTCTGGGTCACAGGAGAGCAAAAATGCATCCCTGAGACCCAGAAGATAAGTTTGACCAAAACCAGCTTTATCTATAGTCCTCTCTTAACCACTTGCCGACTGCCGCCAGTACATATACGGCGGCAGTCAGCCCCTCCTGGGCGAAGTGACGTACCGGTATGTCACTCGCCCGCAAACCAATAGGGGGCGAGCGCGTGCCGCCGGAGGCGCGATCCCGCTCGTTCACAGGTAACCCCGCACGAGTGACCGGCGGGGACAGTCGCGATTTCCTGCTGGAGAGGGAGAAAGGCAGGCGGCTGATGTAAACACAGCCGTCTGTCATTTTCCCTGATGTAACTGCAGAGATCATACGATCCTGCTATGTAGGATCGTATGTCTCTGTGGTTACATCAAAATCTACGCCCCTAGGGACACACTTAACCCCTTGATCACCAATAAAGTTAACCCCTTCCCTGCCAGTGTCATTTTTACAGTAACAGTGCATATGTGTAGCACTGATTACTGTAGTAATGTCACTGGTACCCCCAAAAGTGTCAAATGTCAGTCAGGGGTCCGATCTGTCCGCCGCAATGTCGCAGTCCCGCAAAAGAAATCGCAGATCACCACCATTACTAGTTAAAAAAAAAAAAAATAAAAATGACAAATCTCTTCCGTAGTAAACGCAATAACTTTTGCACAAACCAATCAAAATACGCTTATTGCGATTTTTTTTTTTCTTTTTACCAAAAATATGTAGCCGAAAACAAATTGGCCTAATGTTAAATTTTGATTTTTAAATTTTTTTTTTTTGGGGGGGGGGGGGGAATTTCATGTGAAAAATATATTTTTTTTTTCAAAATTGTCGCTCTTTTTTTGTTGGCGCAAAAAATAAAAATTGCACAGGTGATCAAATACCACCAAAAGAAAGCTCTGTTTGGGGGGGGGGGGGAGGGACATCAATTTCACTTGGGTACAGTGTCGCACGACCGCGCAATTGTCCATTAAATTCACGCAGTGCCGAATCATAAAATAGGCCCTGGTCTTTGAGCAGCCAAATCCTCCGGGGGTTAAGTGGTTAAAGGGAATGTTGGAGAATAGAAATGGAGGAGCTGCCACTGCTGGGCTTGTTCTGGAAGGTGCTTTGGGGTTGTCCCACCTGATCCTGACATAAAGTGAGGTCCTGGCTTAGTACTACTATTGTGTGATGGGGGTCTGTCTTTTTATACGGATTCCTCAGTAAGGCCTCTTCATGCACACTGCAGTTCAAAGCTGCTCCTCCGGGGCATTTGAGCTTTCTCTGCCTGTAAATGCCCCTCCATAAGCCTGTGTCCATGCATACTATAGGTGTTTTCTGGAGTTCTAGTACCTCCAGATGCGGGAACACGCATTAATACCTGTGCTGAATTAAGATTTTTTGCTGTGTTTATGCTGCTGCTAAAGTCCTGTAGGAGGAAAAGGTGTCGAGCACACAGTGTGCATGAGGCCTAATGGTTTGCTAGATAAATAGTAACAGGATGTTGGCTCTGGAGTCTGCAATAGAACATTCCTAAATTCCTCATCCTAAAGTAAAACTACACTACTACGTATATCTGAGCACCACAAACCGAAAGTGTGATTTTATATTTTTTTATTATTCAAAGCAAACCTGCCCCCCCTCCCCCCAATCCATCTATTCCTCTAGGCCAGCCATTCTCAGTCTTTTCAACACAGAGGAACCCTTAGGCTACGTTCACATGTTGGCGTAGCGGATCGCGGGCAGAATCACCACGATGGCAATGTCGCAATGGCACCCCGAATGTTAGCACTGGTTCCCCAAGACCAGAAATTAAGGCTAAATTCACATGTTGGCGTAGCTGAACGCGGGCAGAATCACCACGATTCTGCCCACGATCCAGAAATCATTGCAAATTGCGGGACGCCTGTGCGTTGCCATTGATTTGCAATGGCACCCCAAACGCTGTACGATGTTGCCGCGATTTCTGCCTGCCGAATCGCGGTAACATCGCGCAAACAAAATCGCGGGTCGCATGGCGCCCCAAAGAAGCTCTTGTACCTTTTTTTGAGCGTCATGCGACCCGCGATTTTGTTTGCGCGATGTTACCGCGATTCAGCAGGCGGAATTCGCGGCAACATCACACAGCGTTTGATGAGGTGCCATTGCAAATCAACGGCAACGCACAGGCGTCCCGCGATTTGCAATGATTTTCGGATCGTGGGCAGAATCGTGGTTCTGCCCGCGATCCGCTACGCCAACGTGTGAACTTAGCCTTAATTTCTGGTCTTGGGGAACCAGTGCTAAAAATTAAAAATCTACAACTCATGACACATTGCTGTGACAGTCAGTGGGGAGAATGCTCCTTACTCTTGTCATTGGGAAGAATTACCCCCCTTACAGATAACTAAAAGGGACAATGGTGTCATTGGAAACTTATCGGAGGCAGAAATTGCTCAAGGAACCCCTAGCAACCTCAGGAGGAACCCTGGTTTAGAAACCCTGCTCTAGGCTTTATTTTGCTGAGAAATCACTTAGAAAAACTCCACCCTACCCCCCTGTGGCCATCTTGAGTAAGGGCAAATAGTTTATGTAGCATTTACTTCCTGGAATGCATCTGCTGTTAACTCAGGCATGCAGGCAGGAGGATGTGCTTAGATTAGAAAACCCCTTCTAAAGACTCCTGGGATGTATGACATTTGCCTAGGCATGGAAACCAGGAAGAAACTTAAGAAATTTAAAAAAAAGTTTAAAACCAGTAAATATGATACTTATCTTTTTACTAAGGATGGCAGCAAAAGGATTCAAAATAGTGTGGAGTGAGAGTGAAGTTCCACTTTAAAGCATCGCTAATAGCACTTTTATTCACTCAATTAAAAAAAAAAATGTTTTGGAGCGGGATTAGGACCCCCCCTTTCAGATTTTCTGAATTGCTGGCTGTGTCCTCATTAAGGAGATTCATTCTTTTTGTCTTGTTTACCATTAACATTGAAAGTGAAATAAATCCAAAATTTTGGCTTGTGCCCAGAACAGGAATAGAGGGGAAATCTTCCACTGGGGACACTCGTTCTGGTGACCTGGGGGCCCAAGGGATTCTTATTTTGCAGGGAATTCCTCTCCCTTCCTGTTTCCCTTATGGGACAAAGGGAGAGAAATTCTCCCCAATTTGGCACAGATGCCCCCCTGCTGTCAGAATACAGTGGTGCAGCGGGAGAGACCCCTGCATCGTGTGTGTTGGAAAAAGGGTTGGGGTTTGTGTTTGGGTGTTTTTTTTTTTTTTTTCTTCTCCACATGTATACCCAGCTTTAAACCCAGGTGCCACTTGCTGTGCCCCCCGGCACCCAGTCTGTGCAGCAAAGGCGTCCCTGGACTTGTGAAATGTTTGTAGAAAGCGGCCTTTGCTCTGCATTTAGTACAGTTACATTTCTGAGCCGTACACACCCCCTGTGTGTAATGGAGTGTGACCAATTCTCTTCATTCCTAAAAAGTGTTTCTAGAAGATCTGCATGGCGTAAACATGAACAAGTTCTAGCAGCGTCCTCCTCCACCTGTGGGCTGCTGGTTGTGCCAGTGAGTGATCGGTGTATAGAAGTGTGTACACCTTCCTGTGTGTGTATAGAAGTGTATACCTTTCATCTGTGTGTGTGTATATATAGAAGTGTATACCTTCCTGTGTGTGTGTGTGTATATATAGAAGTGTATACCTTCCTGTGTGTGTATATAGAAGTGTATACCTCCCATCTGTGTGTGTATATAGAAGTGTATACCTCCCATCTGTGTGTGTATATAGAAGTGTATACCTCCCATCTGTGTGTGTATATAGAAGTGTATACCTCCCATCTGTGTGTGTATATAGAAGTGTATACCTCCCATCTGTGTGTGTATATAGAAGTGTATACCTCCCATCTGTGTGTGTATATAGAAGTGTATACCTCCCATCTGTGTGTGTATATAGAAGTGTATACCTCCCATCTGTGTGTGTATATAGAAGTGTATACCTCCCATCTGTGTGTGTATATAGAAGTGTATACCTCCCATCTGTGTGTGTATATAGAAGTGTATACCTCCCATCTGTGTGTGTATATAGAAGTTTATACCTCCCATCTGTGTGTGTGATATTCCCTGTGTGTATATAGAAGTGTATACCTCCCATCTGTGTGTGTGTGATATTCCCTGTGTGTATATAGAAGTGTATACCTCCCATCTGTGTGTGTGTGATATTCCCTGTGACAGCTGCAGATTTCCTCTCCCTTCCACCTGTTTGTCCCAGAGGTCACACTGTCTGCATACTTTGTCTCCTCTGACCTAGGCGCGGTCTTTCCTGTGCATAGTATATTCTGTACAGAATTGTAGGTGTTTACTCCTCGGCCCCTGTCCTGTGCACATGCCTGCTGTGGGTTCTATAAACCCTCCCATATTCTGGCCTCTAGTCTGATGAAATTCCTGGCATATCTGAGCTGTTGGGTGAGCGGAGGCTGCAGTGCAGGGAGCTGGGAACCCGCTCTGCATGTCATGTTCACTCATTGTAAGAATCTGACAGTTCCAAGGTCCAAAGGTGACTTTCTGCTACAACAGCGGTCAGGTGCCTCGTGGAGGGGGCCTGTCTGGAGCGCTCGGGAGCCTCGTGGAGGGGGCCTGTCTGGAGCGCTCAGGAGCCTCGTGGAGAGGGGGCCTGTCTGGAGCGCTCAGGAGCCTCGTGGAGAGGGGGCCTGTCTGGAGCGCTCAGGAGCCTCGTGGAGAGGGGGCCTGTCTGGAGCGCTCGGGAGCCTTGTGGAGAGGGGGCCTGTCTGGAGCGCTCGGGAGCCTTGTGGAGAGGGGGCCTGTCTGGAGCGGTCAGGGGCCTCGTGGAGGGGGGCCTGTCTGGAGCGGTCAGGGGCCTCGTGGAGGGGGGCCTGTCTGGAGCGGTCAGGGGCCTCGTGGAGGGGGCCTGTCTGGAGCGGTCAGGGGCCTCGTGGAGGGGGGGGGCCTGTCTGGAGCGGTCGGGAGCCTCGTGGAGGGGGGGGCCTGTCTGGAGCGGTCGGGAGCCTCGTGGAGGGCCTGTCTGGAGCGGTCGGGAGCCTCGTGGAGGGGGGGGCCTGTCTGGAGCGGTCGGGAGCCTCGTGGAGGGGGGGGCCTGTCTGGAGCGGTCGGGAGCCTCGTGGAGGGGGGGGCCTGTCTGAAGCGCTCGGGAGCCTCGTGGAGAGGGGGGCCTGTCTGGAGCGCTCGGGAGCCTCGTGGAGAGGGGGGCCTGTCTGGAGCGCTCGGGAGCCTCGTGGAGAGTGGGGCCTGTCTGGAGCGCTCGGGAGCCTCGTGGAGAGGGGGGCCTGTCTGGAGCGCTCGGGAGCCTCGTGGAGAGGGGGGCCTGTCTGGAGCGCTCGGGAGCCTCGTGGAGAGGGGGGCCTGTCTTGAGCGATCGGGAGCCTTGTGGAGAGGGGGGCCTGTCTGGAGTGCTCGGGAGCCTTGTGGAGAGGGGGGCCTGTCTGGAGTGCTCGGGAGCCTTGTGGAGAGGGGGGCCTGTCTGGAGCGCTCGGGAGCTTCGTGGAGAGGGGGGCCTGTCTGGAGCGCTCGGGAGCCTCGTGGAGAGGGGGGCCTGTCTGGAGCCTCGTGGAGATGGGGGCCTGTCTGGAGCGCTCGGGAGCCTTGTGGAGAGGGGGGCCTGTCTGGAGCGCTCGGGAGCCTTGTGGAGAGGGGGGCCTGTCTGGAGCCTCGTGGAGATGGGGGCCTGTCTGGAGCGCTCGGGAGCCTTGTGGAGAGGGGGGCCTGTCTGGAGCGCTCGGAGCTTCGTGGAGAGGGGGGCCTGTCTGGAGCGCTCGGAGCTTCGTGGAGAGGGGGGCCTGTCTGGAGCGCTCGGGAGCCTTGTGGAGAGGGGGGCCTGTCTGGAGCCTCGTGGAGATGGGGGCCTGTCTGGAGCGCTCGGGAGCCTTGTGGAGAGGGGGGCCTGTCTGGAGCGCTCGGAGCTTCGTGGAGAGGGGGGCCTGTCTGGAGCGCTCGGAGCTTCGTGGAGAGGGGGGCCTGTCTGGAGCGCTCGGGAGCCTCGTGGAGAGGGGGGCCTGTCTGGAGCCTCGTGGAGATGGGGGCCTGTCTGGAGCGCTCGGGAGCCTTGTGGAGAGGGGGGCCTGTCTGGAGCGCTCGGGAGCCTTGTGGAGAGGGGGGCCTGTCTGGAGCCTCGTGGAGATGGGGGCCTGTCTGGAGCGCTCGGGAGCCTTGTGGAGAGGGGGGCCTGTCTGGAGCGCTCGGGAGCTTCGTGGAGAGGGGGGCCTGTCTGGAGCGCTCGGGAGCCTCGTGGAGAGGGGGGCCTGTCTGGAGCCTCGTGGAGATGGGGGCCTGTCTGGAGCGCTCGGGAGCCTTGTGGAGAGGGAGGCCTGTCTGGAGCGCTCGGGAGCCTTGTGGAGAGGGGGGCCTGTCTGGAGCCTCGTGGAGATGGGGGCCTGTCTCGAGCGCTCGGGAGCCTTGTGGAGAGGGGGGCCTGTCTGGAGCGCTCGGGAGCTTCGTGGAGAGGGGGGCCTGTCTGGAGCCTCGTGGAGATGGGGGCCTGTCTGGAGCGCTCGGGAGCCTTGTGGAGAGGGGGGCCTGTCTGGAGCGCTCGGGAGCCTTGTGGAGAGGGGGGCCTGTCTGGAGCGCTCGGGAGCCTCCATGGAGAGGGGGGCCTGTCTGGAGCCTCGTGGAGGAGGCCTGTCTGGAGCCTCGTGGGAAGGGGGGCCTGTCTGGAGCGCTGCCCTGACCCCCCCCCCTCTCTCGTTGTGGAGTCCTCGGCTGGCCATCTACACCATGGAAACGAACAACATTGTGCAAAAATATCTGATGCAGGACGGCACTCTGGTTGTGAAATGCTGATTTTTGGGGAAGTGTTGCTGGTGATTAAATTTAAAAATTGGATATTGAACAGCTGCGTCCTTTTTTTTAGTTTCTTGTTTGATCGTTTTTGTATCCAGCCTGGCTTTCTGATGAGTATTGGTTCTAGTGTACTGGAGCGGTGTGTAGCGGCATGGAAGGCCTATCTGTGATGGAGTCCGGCCTTATAATTTTAGGCTCTGGTGACTGCCTCTCTCATACCGTATAATAGAAGAATTACACGTTATATATTGAAATGTTTCTTGCTAGTTGAATCCTGTCCTGTTCCGTGTTTTCATCCAAGTCACATTGAGGTGTGTGCTTGTTAGATGAGTCTGGTTTCCTAGAATAGATCTTCACCTCACTATTTAATGTAGGGAGGTGAATGATGTGGAATGACACTTATTCTACAGAACCTGTGACCAACCCTAAAAATAAAATGTAATAACCAGAATTATTATCCATTTATATGACAAATGTAATGATGGAGTATTTCCTTTCATGACCCCGGATATCTGATCTGTACTTTGAATAGCCGGCTTTCTTTGAAGTGGACATGCTGACTGTTCTATTATGTCTGTGCTGCGGGGACACCCCGCTCACGTTATCTGCAGTTTCCCGTCAGAGGCTGAAGATGTTGGTGACGGTCCAGGCAAAACGCAGTGTCAGCAACTGTAATATCCAAGGGAACCTGGCTGGATAGAACCATATCAAATTGCCTCTGGAAACCGGGTGCTTCGCTTTTCACTGAAATCTCATTTGTCGTAAATGACTCCAGATTGGAGATGAGGGGATTTCTCCCACCATTGTAGAAATTTCCTCTCATTCCTGTTTGGTCTACAGGAATTGAAGGGAAATCTCCCTGCAGGAACACAACAGATATACAGGGGCATCTCAAATTGGAATATCAAAAACTTAATTTATTTCAGTAATTCAATTCAAAAAGTGACACTCATATTTAAATTTATTTCAAGCATTTTGTCTTAAATTTTGGTGATTATGGCTATTATGACTATGAAGTCTGAAGGCCCTTTGTTCAGGAAGTTTGGAGACCCAGGTCTTCAAGGAAAGTTCTTCCTTGTTCTGTCTGAGGAAGCATGGCTGGTTAGCACCGCTGTAGCTGCTGCATCAAATATTGCGCTGTTTGACGAGTAACGTGGAAGATGAAAGCTGTCAAAGCACAGGGCGGGTGTCGTGGCGTGCCACTCTGGCTGAGCACATGGCGGGTGTCGTGACGGGTGACTCTGGCTGAGCACAGGGCGGGTGTCGTGACGGGCCACTCTGGCTGAGCACATGGCGGGTGTCGTGACGGGCCACTCTGGCTGAGCACATGGCGGGTGTCGTGACGGGCCACTCTGGCTGAGCACATGGCGGGTGTCGTGACGGGCCACTCTGGCTGAGCACATGGCGGGTGTCGTGACGGGCCACTCTGGCTGAGCACAGGGCGGGTGTCGTGACGGGCCACTCTGGCTGAGCACAGGGCGGGTGTCGTGACGGGCCACTCTGGCTGAGCACAGGGCGGGTGTCGTGACGGGCCACTCTGGCTGAGCACAGGGCGGGTGTCGTGACGGGCCACTCTGGCTGAGCACAGGGCGGGTGTCGTGACGGGCCACTCTGGCTGAGCACAGGGCGGGTGTCATGACGGGCCACTCTGGCTGAGCACAGGGCGGGTGTCGTGACGGGCCACTCTGGCTGAGCACAGGGCGGGTGTCGTGACGGGTGACTGATAATCTGAAAATACACAATGCATGCTTCATGCACTTAAATGCATTCATGTAAACCAGGCCTTTAGATCTACTTCATGGAGATCAGATCTCAGTTCACATAATTACTCCTTTCCATACTGCTATTACCCAGCCCTGCTTTGGGTGAAGGAGAAACCTTGGTGTTACCATATAGACACGATGTACAAATCTCTGAATACCGGAATCTCCCTTCAGTCATTAGTTTATAATCTCCCCACATTGCTGGGTTATGAACCCCCCTTCATTAGAGGTTTTGTCCCAATCTTTGTCTTCTGGAAATGTTACTTTAAGGATTCTGCTCATATTTAAATCGCTGTTTAATGAAGTCACCCTGGCTGTTTTTCCCTTCCATTGTGAGTAGAGAAGCTCAGATGGTCTTTGTGCATGGAGTCTGCGAGGGATGAGGGCCTTGTGCGCTGTGGACAGGATGATGTCACTGGGATTGTGCAATGCTAAAACTATTTCTCAAACAAAAGCAGTCTGACGGCCCCTTCTCTGGCTGCTCTGTAATGTGAATGCTGAGCAAAGAGACGCCTTTTGTCTTTAGATTTGAATTGCTACTTCATCAATAATGTGGAAAGTGTCTGTGTGAAATAATGTGGAAAGTGTCCTCTGTGTGATAGAAGTCCTGAGTGCTCCGCTGGCCAGTCGCATATGTCTGAATAGTGTGGGCAGTGTGAGTAAACCCACACATGCTACTTTGACTCCGCGGCGACTTAATGCGTATCTGTGCACACACAAATATTCAGCGCATCTCTGCAATACACGAACTTTCCACGTATTTTTATCTCTTGCAAATGCTAGTTCAGAGATTCCTTTGATCTTGCCTGATAGTCTCCTGTTTCACAGGGGGAGGTGTTGTAGTCCAGCGGGGAAGGGGGGGGGGGGGGAGAAGAGTACTTGGACATAGCAGAAGCAACAAGTATATTTCTGTACTCTGTGCATATGTGGATAAAATTATGTTCCTGATAATTCTACAAATCATACCCCATAATGACAACGTGAAAGTTGGTTTGAAATCCTTGCAATTTTTTAAATTAAAAAAACAAATTACATGTACATAAGTATTCACACCCTTTGCCCTGACACTTGAGCTCTGGTGCATCTTGTTTCCACTGATCATCGTTGAGATATTTCCAAAACTTGATTTGTGACCACCTGAGGTAATAGTTGTCTGGACATTATTTGGAAAGGCGCACACCTGTTATTTATATATATATATATATATATATATATATATATATATATATATATATATATATATATATATATATATATATATATATATATATATATATATATAATATTAGGGATGCACCGAAATTAAAATTTTGGACCGGAACCGAAAATGCAGGATTCCCTTGGCCGAAAACCGAAAATGACTTTTTCCCCCAAAATTTTTTTTAAAATGGATAGAACAGGGGCATACACCAAAAACAGGCAGCGACGTACACCTGTCGCTGCCACCCTGTCACAGTATATGTACTGTGATGGGTTGGCAATAGGTTAATTTAATTACCAATGGTATTTGTATTATGCAGCATGAGGGGGGTTAATGTATTGTCACTGCTGGTCACTCATCTATTAGTGACCGACCAGTGGCAGGTAATTAACCCCTTTGTGCTGCATTAGTGCAACCAGTGTTAATTAACACTGATACTGGTTGCACTAATGCAGCACAAAGGGGTTAATTACCTGCCTGGTCGGTCACTAATAGATGAGTGACCTGCAGTGACAATACATTAACCCCCTCATGCTGCATAATACTAATATCATTGGTAAGCTGCCTCAGCTCCCCCCCCCATCTCCCCCCACTCCCACTGCCTCAGCGTCGTCCTCCTCGGGTGTCCTGCATTCAAAAGTCCCGCCTCTGGCCGGCGGCACCGCCTCTCAATGACGTCCCTACTACGATCTGTGCATTATGAATGGACATACCAGGTCGGGGGGCGGGGCGAGCGGCCGCTATAGAGAACTAATGTGATCCTTCCTGTCAGCTCAGCACGTCTATGTGTGAATGAGAGCAGAACGGAGCTGACACCGGGCGGGGGGGGCGGGCGGAGCGGCCGCTATTAGCTATAACTATGTGAGAGCTTCTCTTCCTTGTCAGCGGAGATACATGCCTGTCAGTGAAGAGAAGCTCTCACATAGTCACAGCTAATAGCGGCCGCTCTGCCCGCCCCCCCCCGCCCGGTGTCAGCTCAGTTCTGCTCTCATTCACACATAGACGTGAGGAGCTGACAGGAAGGATCACATTAGTTCTCTCTATAGCGGCCGCTCGCCCCACCCCCCGACCTGGTATGTCCATTCATAATGCATAGATTGTAGTAGGGACGTCACTGAGAGGCGGACGGCCGGCCAGAGGCGGGACTTTTAAAACCTGCCCTGCGCTGCGCCCTCCTCCTTCCCCACGGCGGCCATATTTTATTTTCGTCACTGTTAACCCATTATCGACCGAAATGAGAGAGGCTCATTTTCGGCCGATAATTTCGGTGGCCGAAATTTCGGTGCATCCCTAATATATATAATTATATTATATATGGTCCCACAGTTACCAGTGCATGTCAGAGCACAAACCAAGCCATGAAGTCCAAGGAATTGTCTGTAGACCTCCGAGACAGGATTGCATGGAGGCACAGATTTGGGGAAGGGTACAGAAACATTTCTTCAGCATTGAAGGTCCCAATGAGCACTGACCTCCATACGTAAAAAGGAAGATGTTTGGAACCACCAGGTCTCTTTCCAGAATGGGCCGCCCAGCCAAACTTAAGCGATCGGGGGAGAAGGACCGTAGTCAGGGAGGTGACCAAGAACCCAATGGTCAGTCTGACAGAGCTCCAGCATTTCTCTGTGGAGAGAGAAGCTTCCAGAAGAACAACCATCTCTGCAGCACTCCACCTGCCAGATGGAAGCCACTGCTCGGTAAACAAGACAGCCCACCTGTGGTTTGCCAAAAGGCACCTGAAGGACTCTCAGACCATGAGAAACAAACAAAATTCTCTGCTCTGATGAAACAAAGATTGAACTCTTTGGCCTGAATGGGAAGCGTCATGTCTGGAGGAAACCAGGCACCGCTCATCACCTGGCCAATACCATCTCTACAGTGACGCATGGTGATGACAACATGCTGTGGGGATGTTTTTCAGTGGTAGGAACTGGGAGACTAGTCAGGATGGAGGGAAAGATGAATGCAGCAATGTACAGAGACATCCTTGATGAAAACCTTCTCCAGAGCGCTCTGGGCCTTAGACTGGGGCAAAGAATTATCTTCGACAGGACAACGACCCTAAGCACACAGCCAAGATAACAAAGGAGTGGCTATGGGACAACTCTGTTAATGTCCTTGAGTGGCCCAGCCAGAGCCCATACTTGAACCCGATTGAACATCTCTGCAGAGATCTGAAAATGGCTGTGCACCGACGCTCCCCATCCAACCTGATGGAGCTTGAGAGGTCCTGCAAAGAAGAATGGGAGAAACTGCCCAAAAATAGGAGTGCCAAGCTTGTAGCATCATACTCAGAAATACTGGAGGCTGTAATTGGTGCCAAAGGAGCTTCACCAAAGTATTGAGCAAAGGGTGTGAATACTTATGTACATGGGATTTATTTGTTTTTATTAATACATTTGCAAAGATTTCAAACAAAACTTCTATCAGGTTGTCATTATGGGGATTGTTTGTAGAATTTTGAGGAAAATAATGAATATATTCCATTTTGGAATAAGGCTGTAACATAACAAAATGTGGAAGAAGTGAAGCATTGTAAATACTTTCCGAATGCTCTGTATAGTTGGGTCCAAATATACTTGGACAAAGGCACAATTGTCATACTTTTGGCTCTGTATGCCCCCAGAATAAAATTAAAAGGAAACGAGCCAAATTTAATTTGAAGTGCAGACTTTCCGCTTTAATTCAAAGGGTGGGAATTCAGTCTTCCCATTTTTTTTTTTTTAGAGGCTCAAATGTAATTGGACAAAAGAATATATTCATAAATGTTTGTTTATAATATGATATTCCTTTACTGGCAATGACTGCCTGAAATCTGGAACCCATGGACATTACCAAAGACAGGGTTTCCTCTTTTCTTTGTCAGGCTCTAACTGCAGCTGTCTTCAGTTGTTCTTGGTTTGTGGGTCTTTCTGCCTTTTTTAATTTTGCCTTCAGAAAGTGAAGTGGATGCTCAATTGGGTTGAGATCAGGTGATTGACTCGGCCATTGCAGAATATTTCACTTCTTTTCCTTTAAAAGCTCCTGGGTTGCTTTTGCAGTGAGTTTTGGATCATTGTCCATCTGTACTGTGAAGCGTTGTCCAATCATATTTGCTGCTGCGTTTGGCTGAATCTGGGCTGACAGTATATCTCTAAACACTGCAGAATTCATCCGACTGCTTCTGTCACATCAATAACCACCAATGACCCAGTGCCACTGGAAGCCATGTATGCCCATGCCATCACACTGCCTCCACCATTTGTTACAGATGACGGTTTGTGCTTTGGATCATGAGCTGTTCCAAGCCTTCTCCACATTTTTCTTTTTTTTCTTCATGTCACTCTGGTACAGATTCATCTTCGTTTCATCTGTCCAAAGAATGCTTTTCCAGAACTGCTTTGGCTTTTTTAGATATTTTTGGCAAAGTCTAGTCTGGCTTTTCTATTCGTCAGGCTTATGAATGGGGGTGAACCTCCTGTATTTGCTCTTGTGAAGTCTTCTTCTCTTGATTGTAGACTTTGACATTGATACACCCACCTCCTGGAGTGTCCTTCACTTGTCTGGAGGTTGTGAAGGGGTTTCCCTTTACCATAGAGAGGATCCTGCCTTCATCCACCACTGAGGTCTTCCGTGGACGTCCAGCCCTTTTTTATGTTGCGGAGTTCACCAGTTCGTTCTTTCCTCAGAATGTACAAAACTGTTGTTTTTGCCACTCCTAATGTTGCTGCGATCTCTGATGGATTTGATTTGTTTTTGAAGACTTACAAAGGCCAGTTTCACTTGCATGGACAACTCCTTTGAATGATGGAGGTTCACAGAAATAGATTCCAAATGCAAATGCGTCACTTGGAATCAACTCCAGACCTTTCACCTGCTTAATTGATGAAGAAAGAAATATTGGAGTAGCTCACACCTGGCCATGGAATGGCTTTTGATTCAATTATCCAATTACTTTTGGTCCCTTGAAAAAAAGGGGAGATGGATATTAACCGTTTCCCACCAGGCCTATTTCGGACACTTTTTGTTTACAAGTTAAAATCAGTATTTTTTCCTAGAAAACTACTTAGAACCCCCAAACATTATATATATTATTTCAGCAAAGACTCTGGAGAATAAAATGGCGGTCATTGCAATATTTTTTCACGCGGTATTTGCGCAGCGGTCTTTAAAACGCCATTTTTTTTTTGAAAAATTTTGAAATCACATTTCACTGCATTAAAAAATACTAAACCGTAAAGTTATCCCATTTTTTTTTTTTTTTTTTTGTATATTTTGAAAGATGTCACGCAGAGTAAATAGATACCCAACATGTTATGGTTTAAAATTGCGCCCCCTAGTGGGATGGCGACAAACTACGGTCAATAGAGATCTCAATAGGCGACGCTTTAAATTTAACGGTTACCAGTTTAGAGTTAGTGTAGCTCTTTTTTTTAATTGCTCACGCTCTGGCGATCGCGGCGATACCTCACATGTGTGGTTTGATCAGCGATTTCATTTTCAGCTCGACTTCGGTGTACGTGTTTTTTTTTTTTTTTTTTTTTTTTTTTTTTGTGCGCAAGCTAACGGTGACGGGGGCGGCTACATTTTTTTTTTTTTTTTTTTTTACCATTTATTTTATTTTTTTTTAACTTTATTAGTTTTTTTAAAAAAAAAAAATAAATCTGATCACTTTTATTGCTGTCACAAGCAATGTAAACATCCCTTGTGACACCAATATGCAGTGACAGGTACTCTTTATGGAGGGATCGAGGGTCTAAAAGACCCCAAACCCCTCCACTGCACTTCCATGTATGCAAAACGCTGAAAACTGCGTTTTTGCATACAGCCGTTTAAATTTGCCGCCTTTTGCAGCAGAGTAACCCGGAAGTGACTTCATGGAAGCCGCCTCCGAGTTACGTCATCGGAGACCCGATCAAAGCCGTTTCCGGCATTGATCGGGACTCCATCCAGCCGGCGGATGCGCCGGCTGGGTGCTCGGGGGTTCCCGGTGGGACGGGAGCCCTGGTAAAAGCCCCTTAAGCCGCGGGAGGGGGGGACGTCCCCTCCCTCCCCTCTGGGTAACGATCGAGCGGCTCCCGAGCCGCATCGGTCGGTACCGACGGAAAGCCAACCGTCGGCTCTAAACCACGGTACTGGGATAATGCCTCTAGCTAGAGGCATCATCCCGGTATACTCCAGCATAGTTTACGGACGTCATATGACGTCCACCCAGGGAGAAGTGGTTAAGAGCTGCAATTCCTAAACCCTTCCTCCAATTTGGATGTACATGCCCTCAAATTACATCTGACAAGTTTGCACCTGCATCCATTATATAACTAGATCTTGAATATGTTTGTGTGTGTAGTTTACCGACGATCGGTGGATGCTGGAGAACATTGTGTTCCTGGCAGTCAGATTGGCTTCTGCTGTGATGATTTACAGCAGAAGTGGCTCATTGGCGCCCCTTGCAGGCAGAAGTGCAGTATTGTCTGTATCTATATAGTAAAACTGATATAGGCGTTCCAACAAGTGGTTTAAACCAGCACAAACCACTCGCGCTACCGTCCTTCCACTTAGGGGGTGTGGCTTCAGGAGGGGGCGGGGGAGGATGGCAGTGTGTCTCTACGATAAAATCAACCAGAATACACTCGCGATGTGGTGTTTTTTTTTTTTTTTTTTCTTTGAACCTGTGCATGGTGAACTACACATTTTAACATAATGTTACTTGTGAATGATGTTTCAATAAAGCTCTTAAAAAGGGAAAAGATCTATGAATCGGCACAATTTCTCCGTGCCTAAACCAGCTGGGGGTGAACGAGCCCTCATACATTGTATACAATACCAAATATGAGCGCAAAATATAGGATCATTGAATAGTAATGTTTTCTACTCCCCCGTTTCATTTTCTTTCAGTTTTTAATGTATTTGCAAATTAGTGCTGTACAAAGACATTGGAAATGTAATAAAAAGAGAGAAATGAAGTGAGCAAGGTTGTAGAAATGGGAAAATCTCACTGAATTCAAAAGTTCTGGGTCGGTTAGAAATCTTGGCGGTCTGAGTGGGAGACATGAAAACCCCGAGCCGTGATTATTAGCCTGCTTATAGTGGAGAGATGAGTGATTGGAACTGGTATTAGGAGAATGGAGAGCTGAGCATATTATGGGCTGGAAGTTGGCCTTGCTGCTTTGTATATGACCCTGCCAGCCATACACGGGGGAATTGTAGCCGTTCTCTGCACTGATATAGAAACAGACAATGCAGTATTCTCTATGGACTGGAACTGTCCTCTGTATGTATGGAGGGGCTTCTGGAGATGAATGAGAACAATGTAGCATCTTTATCTATAAATGTTTTCCCACAATCGCACAACTTTCACACTTTTTTTTTTTTCTAGTTTAACCACTTTTGGATTGGAAGGATTTACCCCCCTTAATGACCAGGCCATTTTTTTACGATACAACACTGTTTAACTAACAATTGCACGGTCGTGCAACGCTGTACCCAAATAAAATTGATTTTTTTTTTTTTTTTTTACCCCACAAATGGCTTTCCTTTATTTGATCACTTGTGCTGTTTTTTTTTTTTTCTTTTCTTTTTACGTTCCCAATAAAATTTAAATCAAATTTTTTCATTATTTTAGGCCAATATGTATTTTGCTACATATTTTTGGTAAAATGCCAATGGGTGTATATTGGTTTGCGCAAAAGTTTATGCCGTCTACAAACTAGGGGAGAGATTTGTGTTTTTTTTTTTTTTGCAATGGCGATCAGCGTTTTTTAGCGGGACTAACATTGCATCGGACACCTGACACTTTTGGCGTGACAAATGACATTACTACAGTAATCAGTGCTAAAAATATGCACGGTTACTGTACTAATGACACCGGCAGGGAAGAGGTTAACACCAGGGGCAATCTAAGGCCCCTTTCACATGGGCGCACCGCCCGATGGAGTCCATTCTGCTCAGCGGGGGATCGATCCCGCCGAGCAGGCGGATGACAGCGCCGTCTCTACTTTGTGTGCAGAGGCAGAGCTGTCCGATCCCTGCTGTCCTCTGTGGGGATATTGGATGAGGACGAACCGCCTGTCAGTTATCATCCGATCCTCCAGATGGATGGAAAATAGGGTTTCCATCCACCCGGATTTCACGGACAGGATCGGATAGCAGCGGGTGTCAGTGGAGATGTTTCCGCTGACACCCGCTGCCCCATAGGAATGCATGGAGGATCTGATCAGGTCCACCTGAAAAACTGACAGGCGGATTGGATTGCCCGTATGAAAGGGGCCAAAGGGTTAAATGTGTCCCTAGGGGGGTGGACTTACTGGGATGAACAGAGACCTGTGTTCCTAAATGGGAGGAACACACAGGATCCCTGTGTTCATCAATCGCAGAAGAGCCGTCTGCTGTGTTTATTTCGGCAGACTGCCCTTTTGTCTTCACAGGGAGCAATCGTGGGTGCCCGGCGGACATCACGTTCGCCGGACCCGCTGATTGGCTCCCCCTGTGGCCAATCAGTGCATGTGTGCGCCTCTCTAGCTGTCCTGCAAAACGACTTACAGGTACGTTGTTTCGCGGCACAGAGCATACCTGCTGCAGTATAAGTACCACGGGTCGGCAAGTGGGTAATTTTAATTGGAAAAAAAATGTGAATCATGGCTGAGAACTATAGAAGGTCAAAAATATTTTGTTTATGTACTAATGGTATATTTTTTTCTTTTTCTAGGCTACCTCAAACAAAGGCTGCACAGACGTCTGTTGTAAGGTAAAGTTACTTTCCAGTGTTTTCTCTTTGGGGGGGGGGGGGGGTTTATGTATTAACTTGCCTAGCGGTATCCCCGAGCGTGACTCGGGGTGGATTTTCCATGCTGTTATCGGTATCCCCGTGTCACGCTTGGGGTGGATGGGCAGAGCGCGCAGCGGTGTCTTACCTTCTGGCGATCCAGCGATGATCTCCCATTGCGGAGATCGCCAGCCGTCTGAGATCCCCGCCGCTCTTCCGTCCTCCGGTGTGATGACTTCCTAGTTCCGTTCCCTGCAGCAGCAGTGCTGCATGGAAGTGGGACTAGGGAGGGAAATTTGAACGTTGCACAAAACACAAACACACACAACATTTATATATATATATATATATATATATATATATGTGTGTGTTAGGGAGGTTAAACCAACAATGAATTTCTCTTATTGGTCTGTTAAAGCAGAAATGAACTCTGCATTACCCCACTCCAGCAGTTTGGTGCCTACGTCTTCTCCCCGCCTTGTTCCAGGTCTTTGCTGCATTGATTGGTCAGCACGAGATGATTTAACTCCCATGTATGCACGAGAGTTCATTCATCACAAATCATGCTGAGAATTCAGCACTACGCATGCATAGCTCGGTGTGCATTCTAAAAGATTGGGACCAGGCAGATAAGTTTAATTTACAGAATGTCCCATCTGCAAAAAAAAAAAAATTCTGCCCTTTACAGAGGAGCTCCGGTCTATTTTGCGTTTTTATTAAAAATCAGCAGCTACAAAAACTGTAGCTGCTGACTTTGATAAACAGCCGCTCACCTGAGCTGTTTTCACCTAATCTTCTGTCTTCAGCACAGGCATCTTAAAGTGGTTAAAACACTCAGTGACCTTCTTACAATCAGCTCTGCCATAGTAAATGTTCCCAGTGCATGGTTTTTTTTTTTTTTAAAAGAAAATGCCGCGTGTACCGGATTTCAAAGCGCTGATCGCCGCTCATGTGACTGCCGCACCTCTCCTCTCTTGATCTGACAGCAAAGTAGGCAGGGCTTGGAAATCCCCGCTGGCGTCAGCCAGGAGAAGAGGCAGCCAGCCACGAGAGTGCTGATCGGCACATAAAAATGAGGAACACATCTGCATTAAAAAAAAAACATACACTGGGGACATTATTACTATAGCAGAGCTGATTGTAAGAATGTCATTGCTGTTTGTAAGCAGCAGGAGGGGAGCAGATCGGCACTCACACAGCTGACAGGCAGGGAGGACAGAGGAGAGCTGCAGGCAACGGAGGCACATAACTGACCACGGTGTCGAGGCTCAGCAGCCATGATAAACCATAGGCAGGATCAGCCAGGTATTTTATGATACAGGGGGCAAAATTTCTTTTCTTCTTTTTTTTAACTGTGGGCAACCTGCGGTGACAGCTTGTGGCTTCACAGCCGGGTGCCAACTGCACATTGTGAATGGTCCCACAGTCTTCTGGGACCTGTGACGTGTCCCAGAAGTGAGAGCGGTTACCTATCAAGCCCTGGTAAAGTGCCATTAAGGGGGGGGGGCTTAAAGTGGAACTTCTCATTTTGTATAGATATCCGCATTAAATTGTATACCGTTTAACCATGTCATTACTGGCATGCTTTATCCCTTTCACTACCAAACCATTCTTCAGTTTTCAGCTCTGCGATCCAATCACTGACAATCGGTCATACAACACTCTACCCAAAATAATTTTCTTTCTTTTTTTTTGAAAAAGCCTTTTCCTTTTGGAGTTTTAATATAAACCCCGGTAGTTTGTTATATATATATATATATATATATATATATATATATATATATATATATATATATATATATATATATATATATATATATATATATATATATATATATATATATATATATATATATAGGAAAAACAACAAAGGGGGGTTGAGAGAAACACTTACCTTAACACATGGCAAAGAAAATGCCAGGACTGTGCAAACGCCCACAAAATGACCCCCTTTTGTTTTTGGCAAGTAGACACAGGGTGATATGTGTGTATGTATGTGTACATGTGTGTGTGTGTGTGTGTATACTGTATATGTATATATATATATATGTATGTATGTGTGTGTGTATATATATATGTATATATATATATATATGTATATATATGTATATATATATATATATATATATATATTAGGGAGAAAGGAAGAGCTACCCCTTGTGTGCCATAATCCTAATTACTAATAAGAAAAAAATGAATGATACAACCAAAGTTGCCCAGTCTAAGGTGGCGGACTTTAGAGGCACAAACTGAGTAGGCACAATTGATTTGATTAAAATTTGTACATTTTATTGAAAATATATTAAAAAGAAAACAATTGACAACATATAAAAATGGTTGTCCTTTATAGAAAAGTAGAAAAGGCTCCATATAGGTTCAGAGTGAATATACAAGCATTGTATGCAATTGGTTAGCAAGAGATACGTGTGTTGTACTGATCTGGCAAGGTCAACGCGTTTCGCATTACGCTTCTTCAGGACCCCAGATGATTGGGTAATCTCAAGAAAATAAGCAGAAATATACAGTGAGTTACTTTTCCATACATACAGTTTACAATAACATTTATATAGAAAGGAACTCTTTACAATTGTAATCATGAGAACTAATAAACCAGTGCACAAACCAACCTCCTCCAGTGCAACATGCTGCGCCATCTACAATCGGTCTGCCCCCATCGGTCGTAGCCCAAAATGTACAAATTTTAATCAAATCAATTGTGCCTCTAAAGTCTGCCACCTTAGACTGGGCAACTTTGGTTATTTATATATATTTACAGGTCATACACAGGAAGTGAATTTACAGGTAACATGAGGGTGATGGAGTTGAAGGTAATGTACAGATTTGTAGGACCACGTGTTCCACAGATCAGAGACCGGGTAGGGCTGACACATGCATGTGAGGGGTGAATGACAGTAGGGGGTGTTTTATTGTGCTGGCTGTTTAGGAGGCTCTTTCCTGTCACTCATTGAGCAAACTGCCCTTCCTGATCACCTGTTGGTTTGAATCTTGGCCGGTTCAGCAGGGACTGGCTGAGATTTGAACCATGTATGGGCAGGCTAATGCCCCGTACACACGTGCAGATTATCTGAAGACTTTTGTCTTCAGATTTACCTTTTCTATGTAGTATAAGGGCCTGTCGGATTGCATACAAATTGAAAGTGTTTAGGTTTGACCTCATATTATATGGTTTTGATAAGTCTGCAGACAAAAGTCTTCAGATAATCTGCACGTGTGTACGGGGCATAATTCTAACCAAGTTGATCAACTTTGTTACAACCAGGCCGTCATTTTTCATGCAACTTTTTTTTTTGCAGCGGAATTGGCTGCTAGCTATTATCATACAGTTTTCCCTGCTAGGAGAACACAATACCTCCGTAGTAGGGATTCCCCCATAAACACTGAGCAGTTTTCTCTCCTGCCACCGAAATCCAGTCTTTTATCGCCTAAGGGAGACATGACTGTTTAATGCAGCCTGTGTTTACACCTTGTGAAGTTTGGATTGGTTACAGTGATCACTGGGTACAGAGCCATTCCCATTGACTCTGTAACTTTTGCCTGTGTCCAGTCACAGGGCTTTGCGCACACAGGTGCAGTTCTCTGCCCATGCAGCACTTTTTTTCTTTTTACATTGTTCCCAGCGCTTTTATTTTTTAAAATGTATTTTTAGCACTACAGAACCCCCTCTGCTCGGCTCCTTTTACACCAGTAGACCAATTGGGTCTGCCTGTCTGGTTTTCAGGTGGACCCGATTGGACCACCCATTGATCTCTATGGGGCGACGGATGTCACCGGACGTGCCCACTGGCATTCGATCCGGGGTGCTAAAAAACGAAAGGATGGCGATATGTAAATCATCCATCTGGTGGATCTATGGAAACAGACATACAGTCTGTCTCCATCCGACCACCCTATAGAGGACCTGTTATCCGCCTGCTCTGCGGAACAGACATGGACCTGTTATCCGCCTGCTCTGTGGAACGGACATGGTACCTGTTATCCGCCTGCTCCGCAGAATGGACCTGTTATCCGCCTGCTCTGCGGAACGGACATGGACCTGTTATCCGCCTGCTCTGCGGAACGGACATGAACCTGTTATCCGCCTGCTCTGCAGGACAGACATGGACGGCTGCTTACCATTGGCGCTGTGCTGTGACCGCTTCTTGGCGGGAAAGCTTGGGTGGGTTCAGACCTCGATCCAAAAACACCTGAGATAATCTCTAATCACCAGGTGAGAATAAGGGGAGGCAAAAACGAAATCTGCTTACAAGTCTTTAGATGTGATGGCTGCAATATATTACATTTGTGTTTCTTGCTGTGAATGCACTTTAAGGCTCCTAATTGCTGAACGAAAAAATGCTCAAATTGATCATGATTTTTTTTTTTTGGCTGTACAGCAAATCCACAACCGTTTTGTTTACCAGCTCTGTTAATGAATGAGTGTTTTTTGTAGAATTGAACATGGGGTGAGAGGGGTAGGACTGTTGTAGGACATGGGATGAGAGGGGTATGACTGTTGTAGGACATGGGGTGAGAGGGGTAGGACTGTTGTAGGACTGTTGTAGGACATGGGGTGAGAGGGGTAGGACTGTTGTAGGACATGGGGTGAGAGGGGTAGGACTGTTGTAGGACATGGGGTGAGAGGGGTAGGACTGTTGTAGGACATGGGGTGAGAGGGGTAGGACTGTTGTAGGACATGGGATGAGGGGTATGACTGTTGTAGGACATGGGGTGAGAGGGTAGGACTGTTGTAGGACATGGGGTGAGAGGGGTAGGACTGTTGTAGGACATGGGGTGAGAGGGTAGGACTGTTGTAGGACATGGGATGAGAGGGTTAGGACTGTTGTAGGACATGGGATGAGAGGGTTAGGACTGTTGTAGGACATGGGATGAGAGGGTTAGGACTGTTGTAGGACATGGGATGAGAGGGTTAGGACTGTTGTAGGACATGGGATGAGAGGGGTAGGACTGTTGTAGGACATGGGATGAGAGGGTTAGGACTGTTGTAGGACATGGGGTGAGAGGGTAGGACTGTTGTAGGACATGGGATGAGAGGGGTAGGACTGTTGTAGGACATGGGGTGAGAGGGTAGGACTGTTGTAGGACATGGGATGAGAGGGGTAGGACTGTTGTAGGACATGGGGTGAGAGGGGTAGGACTGTTGTAGGACATGGGGTGAGAGGGGTATGACTGTTGTAGGACATGGGGTGAGAGGGGTAGGACTGTTGTAGGACATGGGGTGAGAGGGTAGGACTGTTGTAGGACATGGGATGAGAGGGTTAGGACTGTTGTAGGACATGGGATGAGAGGGTTAGGACTGTTGTAGGACATGGGATGAGAGGGTAGGACTGTTGTAGGACATGGGGTGAGAGGGGTAGGATTGTTGTAGGACATGGGATGAGATGGTTAGGACTGTTGTAGGACATGGGGTGAGAGGGGTAGGACTGTTGTAGGACATGGGGTGAGAGGGGTAGGACTGTTGTAGGACATGGGGTGAGAGGGGTAGGACTGTTGTCTGTGGAACTGTCTTGTATATGTATTATGCTTTTCCTCCTTTCCTCTGCCATTGCTGGAAGTCTTGCAGCTGAGCCTGGATCTGTTGCTAGATGGCAGTAGAAGTTCAGACAGTCGTTGCTTCCTCTCCTCTTTATTGTATTACGCAGCTGAATCCTCAGTCCTGTCATTGGGAGATCGTCGTGATTGTGCCTTCATACCTGGGTTCTGTGAAGCTGCGCCTGTCTGCCATCTGCGAACCACTGACTCATTCTCTGGCCGAACGCCATCATCTGTATGACAAACCTTTTTAGGAAGTTGGGCTTTCCGTTTTGGAAGAGATTTGTTTCTTATTACACAGGAAGTGGGTTTGACTGTTTAGTATGTAGAATGGAAGTTTGTTTTTCTAGTGAGGTTGCAGTCGGGTCCGGAGTGTCAGACTGAGCAGTGCGATTACTTCTCACCAGTGGCTGAGTCTCTACAGGACGCGGGGCAGGGATTACCCAGCCAGGGCACCGCCACTTTCTCAGGGTGGTGTTTGTACTATTGCAGATCTATTTTACCAGGCATAGAGCACTAATACATGGCAACTAAACCGGCCACAAAGCTAACATGGCTGATTTATGTAGCCTAATTTGGGGATTTAAGATTCAAAGCGAAGACACTTGGATTGCACGCACAATAGCCAAACGCCCTGTGTGCAAGGGGCCCAAGGCTTCCCTCTTGGGGCAAACGTGCGCCTGCAAAAGTATCACTTTGTATTTACCAAAGCTTTGTTTTTTACTATACCACAGTGACCTCCAAACTGCAGCCTGAGGGTTGGATGCGGCCTTTTTCTTGCTTTTAGCCATCCATTTTGGGCACCATTCCTCCCGCTGGATTGCAGTGAGAGGGTGGGGGTTGCGCTGTTGCTCCCTCTGGATGCTGGGGGGGTTGCGCTGTTGCTCCTGCTGGATGCCGGGGGGGGGGGGTGTGCTGTTGCTCCCGCTGGACGCCGGGGCGGAGCGAGGGGGGTTGCGCTGTTGCTCCCGCCGAGGGGGGGTTGTTGCGCTGTTGCTCCCGTTGGACGCCTGGGGGGGTTGCGCTGTTGCTCCCGCTGGATGCCGGGGGGGGGGGGGTGTTGCGCTGCTGCTCCCTCTGGACGCTGGGGGGGGGGGGGTTGCGCTGTTGCTCCTGCTGGACGCAGGGGGGGGTGGTTACGCCTTTGCTCCCTCTGGACACGGGGGGGGGGGGTGCACTGTTGCTCCCGCGGTTTTTTTTTCTTCAAAAAATCGAGACATTGACCTGGTAGCCGAGCAAAAAAGAGAAGGCATGAAAGTGAAGGCATCATAGAATAGGACAAGCGATTTGTAACGTTTGTTTGTTTGTTTTTCATTAGAAGTAAATGTTAAGGTGACATAAAGTTTAATGTAAATCTCCATTGTCCTTTTCCTCCAGTCACCCCGGTGTCAGTACTAGATGTGATGCAACGTGTGAACAATGGTTTGTCCTGTGACTGGAGGGCTTTATAAACAATTCAAGAATGTTGGTAGTAATTGTTCCCTTCCTTCACCTCTGTAGTAGAGGAAAATCCTGTATGTAAACTGTGCTCCATCCATCTCCTCTGTGTCTGGAGAGCAGGGTTTGTGTGTATTTTTGCAGCAGCGACTCCCCGGTGTACAGTTACTCGGTATACATCTCCATGGCAGCGGGCCGTGTCTGCTTCTGTCCCTGTACATGCCAGTTATCCTAGATTATCCATTAGGGCTCCTTTACACTGGCTTTGCTCTCTGAAGAGCGATTCGCTAGACCCCCACCCACCCCAGGGCGCTGCAACCACCTGGTCATGCTTGGCAGGTGCTATTCCCACTGAAGGCAACTGGGTATAATTCACACTAGCGTTCACTAGCGGGGCACTTATTCACCCTAATGGTTGAGGGGGAGGTAAAACCCAGAGCCCCTCCCTTACTCTTAAGCGGTCCCATCAGTGCAGTCTGCTCCTCCTTCCTGCTGGTGCCCCTATAGCAAACTGGATACTCCCGAACCGGGCTGTGTGAGGATCTGACTGACCACAGCAGGAGCCAAACGTATATATATAAAACCCTTTTTCTCTTACGTCCTCCGACAGTCGCCGCCTCTTCATATTCGTCACATATGGGGTATTAGACTTTGCTCCGAAGGAGTAGCTAGGCAACAGAATATGTTAACAATAAAGCTTTTAACATATCCCACCCTCAAGGGGTGGTCCCCTCAGTCAATACCCTCCTACTTCCTGCAACCATATCTCAGTTTTAATGTCTAGCTTGTCAGGAGTGGCTGGCTTTTTCTGTGCTGGGGCTTTCTGCCCCAGACTCTTTCTTCTTTTTAAAATTTTGTTTGAGTTTTCTCTCTACCTTCACTTAGCTGTTATTTTGTCAGCGTTAGTTAGTTCTTCGGATGAAGAGGATCATGCGGACTGGGTCTCGGGCTGATCCCCCTGATCGCAGGTCGTGGGTCAGTGGCTTCCCAGTCTGCCATCGAGCGTTCAGCCAGGTAACGCTCCTGGCACAGTGAACGACCCATCCCTGTTCGGTGCAGGGATGATTGGTGAGGTGGCTACCTCACTGGACGCTGTGCGGTTTCTTAACCCCCATTTTGTGCGTCTTGAATGCGACTCTCCCTGCCTCATGTGCAGCGGCTTGTTCACCTGTGCGGGTCCCCCACGCCATGTGAGGTAAGTGTTTTTATGTGGGGACCTGTCTGTCTGGGGGGGTGTCAGTCTGGGACTGTGTAACCTGCCTTTAATCACACTGCTTGTCTCCCTATCTCTCGGCTGCATGCTGTGGGCTGCAAGGGGGGGGGGGGGGGAGATGTGTGACACTGTCTGTGTCAGGCTGATCAGTGTGTGAAGCTGTGTGCTGTGGGGCATGTTTTTTGGCATGTTTGGGCACTATACAGCGATCGCTGCGGCGATCTGACATGTATTCTGATACTGGAATGTAATGTGTTTTTTACTGCACTGTGGAGCGGCGGTTTCGGCGCCAAACGGTGCCATTTTGCCTACACCCGCTCCGGCCGCATGTTTTACATGCATGGCGGCCATTTTGATAATTCTCCCCCTGGCTCGCCTGAAGAGCTTGCAATCATGGATGAGTTGATTGCTTCCATAAAGCAAACGCTGCGTTTGCAGGATGAGGTGTGTCCCCCGCCGCCTTGGCGGCTTATGGGACGCAGAGAAAACGCAGGACGCCGCAGGTTTTTCCCTGCAATGATGATTTTCAGCGCGCTGTTAAGGAACAATGGCGCAATCTACGCAAACCTTTTGCTGTGCCAAGTAGATTCAAGCTGCGTTATCCTTTTTCACCTTCCACTGATGAAAGGTGGTGTGTGCCACCCCCAGTGGATCACGCAATTGCGGTTTTAAACAAAGCCACTGCGATTCCTGCAGAGGATTCCCCTGTGTTCCGTGACGCCACGGATAGGAGACTGGAGTCTCTTACCCGTCATACTTATTTTGTTACGGGTTCTATGCTTAAGGCTCTGTTTGCTTCTCTCATGGCGGCCCAGGCGATCGCAAGTTGGACGCAGATGCTTAGGCGCGTCCTAGTGGCCGATTCGGCCTCACCGGCGACCCAGGATATGGTGGATCAAATCCACCAGGGTGTCATGTATCTGTGTGATGCGGACCTGGACCTGGTTCCGTTGGCTGCACGTGTGCACAGTGTGGCGGTGTTGTCTCGCCGCCTGATTTGGTTAAAATGTTGGTCGGTGGACCAGTCTTCGCGTAAGACCTTAGCCAATCTACCTTATGATGGGTCTCGCCTTTTTGGGGAGTCCCTGGATGTGTTGATTAAGGGGATCACCGGGGGTAAGAGCACTCTCTTGCCCCATTTCCCCAAAGCTAAGGGGGCTTCTGGGAAGAAGCATGCTAATTTTCGGCCCCCTCAGGGGTCCTTTCGTGCCTTTCGGCCGCACTACAAGGGCAAGCCGTTCAAAGGTCAAGGCTCTCAGAAGAAGCCCTGGTCTGGTAAACAGAAGTCCGGCCAATCTGGATCTGCAGCCCATAACAGTGCGGCCTGAAGGGGCGCCCTCACCCAGTTTTGGGGTGGGGGGACGCTTGCTCGGTTTTCTTCAGCCCTGGTTGGCCCGTGTGCGGGACAGATAGGTTCAGGAAATCGTTCGATCTGGTTACAAGATCGCGTTTCTCTCTCGGCCGGAGAGCAGATTTTTTCCCTCAAATCTTCAACTGTCTCCAGAGCGTTTGCGGGACCTGCACCTGGCGGTGCGGGACCTGAGGGCTCAGGGGGTGGTGGTTCCGGTGCCTCATCGGGACAGATTTAGGGGGTTTTATTCCAATCTGTTCACCGTGCCCAGGAAGGAGGGCAAGGTTCGTCCAATTCTGGACTTGAAGGCTCTGAACCGCTCTGTGCGGGTTCGCAAGTTCCGCATGGAATCCCTGCGGTCGGTGGTGGCTGCCCTGGTTCCGGGGGAATTCATGGCCTCCATCGATTTTGAAGGATGCGTACCTTCACATCCCCATTTTCGAAGGTCACCAGAGGTACCTTCGATTCGCCATTGCGGAGGATCACTACCAGTTCGTGGCGTTGCCTTTTGGTCTCGCCTCGGCTCCGCGGGTCTTCACCAAGGTGCTTGCACCGGTTCTGGCATTGTTGAGGGCCCAGGGCATTTCTGTCCTGGGGTATCTAGACGACATCCTGGTTCGGTCTGTGACCAGCCAGGGTCTGGAGGAGGACCTGTCTGTCACGATGCAAACTCTACAGGAGTTTGGTTGGACGATAAATTTTCCAAAGTCGACACTGAGTCCGTCGGTTCGTCTTCCCTACCTGGGAATGATTCTGGATTCGGTACAAGCGAAGGTCTTCCTGCCGGAAGACAAACTCAGAACTCTTCAGGAGGAAGTCAGGTCCCTCAGGGACGTTCCGCACTCGTCTTTAAGGACGTGCATGAGATGTCTGGGATTGATGGTCTCGGCCTTCGAGGCGATTCCCTTCGCCCAGTTTCACACGCGGGGTCTCCAAGCGGAGATCCTGTCCAAGTGGGACGGGCGACCTCAATCTCTGGATCTTCAGATCTCGTTGAGTCATCGCACCAGAAGAGACCTTCTGTGGTGGCTCCAGTCCCCGATGGTGTCCGGGGGCAAGTCGTTTCGTCCTATCTCGTGGATGGTGATCACCACGGATGCCAGCCTGTCGGGCTGGGGGGGTGTTCTGGGCGTTCTGTCTGCCCAGGGGACTTGGTCGGAGGGAGAGTCTTCCCTTCCGATCAACATTCTGGAATTGCGTGCGATAAATCTCTCTTCATCGCTGGACGGACCGGCTGCAGGGCTGCCCGGTTCGGGTGCAGACGGACAATGCCACGGCGGTGGCCTACATCAACCACCAAGGGGGCACCAGGAGTGCCCGGGCGGCTCGAGAAGTGGCCGACATTCTGTCTTGGGCCGAGACTCATGTCCCGGCGATAACGGCAGTTCACATTCCGGGGGTGGAGAACTGGCAGGCGGACTATCTGAGTCGCCGGACCCTGGATCAGGGGGAATGGTCTCTTCACCCGGCTGTCTTCCAGATGTTGTGCGCGAAGTGGGGTCTTCCAGATGTGGACCTGTTCGCGTCTCGTCTCAACAACTAGGTGAGAAGGTTCGTGGCAAGGACGCGCGACCCTCGGGCAGACGCGTCGGACGCGTTAGTGGCCCCGTGGCATCAGTACAGGCTGATGTACGCGTTCCCACCGATTCAGTTGCTGTCCAGGTTCCTTCGCAGGTTACACTCGGAACGCAGCACGGTGATTCTTGTGGCACCGGACTGGCCTCGCCGGTCCTGGTACGCAGACCTCGTGAATCTGGCGGTCGACGCCCCTTGGCGTCTACCTCTTCGAGACGATCTACTGTCTCAGGGACCGATTTACCATCCTGCTTTACAGTCGCTGGCTTTGACGGCCTGGCTGTTGAGACAGAGGTCCTGAAGGAGAAGGGTCTCTCTCCAGAGGTCGTTCATACTTTGATCAACGCGAGGAAGTCTTCCTCGGAGAAGGTTTATTACCGTACTTGGAAGGCCTATTTTGCCTGGTGTGAGTCCAGGGGGTTTTCACCCCGCACGTACTCGGTTTCCCGTGTGCTGTCTTTTCTTCAGACGGGTGTTGATCAGCGTTTGGCGCTGGCTACGATAAAGGGTCAGGTGTCTGCGCTGGCCGTTCTGTTTCAACGTCCCGTGGCTTCCAACTCCTTGGTTGGCACTTTTATTCAGGGTGTGCGGCATCTGGTTCCTCCTAGGAGGGATCCTTTGCCCCCTTGGGACTTGAATCTCGTTCTATCTGTGTTACAACGTGCTCCTTTTGAACAGATCAGGGAGATCTCGTTGTCTATGTTGTCCAAAAAGGTCGCCTTTTTGGTGGCGATCACTTCGGCTCGCAGAGTGTCGGAGCTGGCGGCTTTGTCCTGCAAGTCTCCGTACCTGGTTATTCATTTGGATAAGGTGGTCTTGCGACCTAATCCTTCTTTTCTTCCGAAACGAGTTTCGGAATTCCATCTTAATGAGGATATTGTCTTGCCTTCGCTGTGCACGAAGCCCAAACATCCGAAGGAGGTGAGATTGCATTCTCTGGATGTTGTTCGGGCGATAAGGGTTTACCTTAAATCGACTGAGTCTTTTCGTAAGACGGACTCCTTGTTTGTTCTTCCAGAGGGTCCTCGGAAGGGCATGGCGGCTTCGGCCTCTACCATCGCCAAATGGATCAGGCAGACCATTGAACAGGCCTATGCTTTGCAGGGTAAGGCTCCTCCTGTCCCTGTGAAGGCGCACTCTACTAGATCTTTGAGTACGTCTTGGGCCTGTCGTCATGGGGCTTCTGTAGCCCAGGTGTGTAAGGCGGCGACCTGGTCGACCGTGCACACTTTCACAAAATTCTACAAAGTAGATGTTCAGGCATCGGCGGATGCTTCCTTTGGCCGCAAGGTTCTTAGTGCGGCTGTTCCATAGGGTCCCTTGTTGGGGACTCCTGGCTGTTGGGATAGTTTTTTTGTATCCCCTGGTTTTTTGTCTTTTCCTGGGTTGTTGCTCCTGTTGAGCACTTGTTTTGTACTGTTGCCCAGCTGGTTTCCTTCCTTTGGTAAGGTTCCTTTCTTTGATGCGGAGACTGCGTTGCCTTTTCGGCGCGGATGCGTTTCCCACCCCTCATGTTTGCACTGCTTTGGGACGTCCCCATATGTGACGAATATGAAGAGGCGGCGACTGTCGGACGTAAGAGAAAACGGAATTTTTGTAAAATCTTACCTGTAAAATTCCTTTCTCTGAGTCCTCCGACAGTCGCCGCCCCCGCCCCTCTTTTGGGGTTTGGTTGTGTACTCTACTGCTATTCCACTAAAACTGAGGTATGGTTGCAGGAAGTAGGAGGGTATTGACTGAGGGGACCACCCCTTGAGGGTGGGATATGTTAAAAGCTTTATTGTTAACATATTCTGTTGCCTAGCTACTCCTTCGGAGCAAAGTCTAATACCCCATATGTGACGAATATGAAGAGGCGGCGACTGTCGGAGGACTCAGAGAAAGGAATTTTACAGGTAAGATTTTACAAAAATTCCGTTTTTATTTGGGTACAGTGTCTCACGGCCGCTCAATCAGCCTCAGTTAAAGCGTAACTCCACTTTTGTTGAGAGAAGCATTCCCCCTCTGGGTGATCTCTGTGCATTGCAAGGATTTTACCAAACTTTGCAGATTCCTACCTTTGTTATTCTGAAGAAATCATTGTTCCTCTGTGCTGAGTGGGTCTAATGGGAGTGGTTTCATAATTATCTATCAGCTGTGGCAGCTGCAGGGTTCTAATGAGGAATGCTGCTGGGCCTGCATCCCTTTAGACGTGTTTCTATTGGGAGAATGTCATCAAAAATGACCTTTTTGTTGCAGGGGATGCCAGAAATCTGACTTGTATCTTAGGCAGACTTTAAGAAAATCGGTGAGCCAATCACACAAGAAGGAAATGTTTCTGGGGGTGTGGTCAGTATACATTCTGTGTACAGAACAGCTCCAGGCGGACATATTGCATTTTCAGAAATTTACAATAGCTGCAGATTGAAAAGGAAAGGTGATTTTTAATAACATTCAATTACAATGAGTTGTTGCAATTGTATTTGCTGTATTTTTCTTTGCTATTTTTTTTCCCATGAAAGTAGTGTTGCCCTTAAAATTAACGCAGTGCCATATTGCAAAAAATGTCCTGGTCATGAAGGGAGGGGGGGGGGGGGGAAACCTTCTGGAGCTGAAGAGGTTAAATATGCTGGTGTGGAGGTGTCTGTTCTCCTCTCCCAGCTCTTTCCTGGTGCTGATTACCGGATGAATGTCAGTTCTTTGTCAATGTTGGCTTCTATAACAAGCTGCAGCTCTCTAGCTGGTGAAGTACTAAAAGTCCCAGCGTGTCCTTACAGAAGCCCCTGACCCTGCACAGCGCTACAGAAATCTAAAATTCTTTTCACCTGAGATTTTTTTCTTAATCTTTGTTGCCAATCCTGAGAGGATGGGTTGTGTCCGGCTCCGCCTCTAATCCTGGAAATCATTTTATCCGGCAGACTCTTCAACACTAATCCTGCCTGAGCTCCGTTCTCCTCCGGTTTTGGAATCCTTACAGGCGGAGCTGAATTCTGAACAAATCTCTAATTCCAGGTGCACAATGGATTCAAAGTGAAGGAGTTTTTTCTTTTTTTTCCTGCCAGTCTTTTATATAAATGATTCAATATTAAAGTAAAAGGAGGCGCTAGCTTAACGAATAAGATTGCGGCACTTAGGACTCTGGGAGTAACATGTATGGAAAGAGAGAAACCAGTGCGCTATGAGAAACTCAGTGTGACATGTGAAACGTGACACACCCTGTAATAATCAACTGTGGCAAGGTATAAAATTCCTGATCACTTCTAGAAATATTAATGGTAAAACCAAATTAAATTGTGACACATACAAAAACGATAAAGTGGAAAAAAACGCTATAAGCATAAATGATACGGTTATAGATCACTGTGATAAAGAGCCAAAGCAATTACCGTAAGTGGCTTATAAAAAAGTCCCATTAAAAAATGGCAAATAAAACTCTCTGCATGAAGTCAACTGTGCAAGATATCAATGATGGTCTCCTCCGAGTGCTGCATGCATCCCAAGGTGCTCAAAAAAGGAAAAAGGGGTCCACTTACCAAAAAGGGGCAATCACACAGCCTTTAGAGACGGGGCTCGTACAGTCATGAAAATCCTGGAAAAGTCATGGGAATTTGACATGACGCTTTCCAGGCCTGGAAAAGTTATGGAAAATGAGTAAACCCCACTAAGTTTTGGAAAAGTCATAGAATTTTGTGCAACTATTAAATTTAGAAAATGTCTCCGGGCCCCCTGTATTCTGTGGGAGCGGGGGACAGTAAGTGGACAATTTTATCTGTTTTGGGTTTAGGCGGATTAATCAGCCGCAGCGCACTGCACAGCTGAAGCCTGGTCACTGGCATCTTCAATATGAATAGGCCGTGACAGGCTGGGAACTCTGCGGCGGATTGATCTGCCTAAACCTGAAACCAAGAAATAGTGCACTTACTGCCCCGCTCCCAGGGGTGTACCAGCGGGGAGGGAGAGGGGTGCGTGCACTGGGGGTGTCAGCCAGGCCACCTGGATCGCCGCACTGGGGAGTTGTCAGACCAGTGTCCGCCGGGCTGCCCGCATTGCAGCACTGGGGGGGGGGGGGGGGGGCTGTGTCAGGCCAGTGTCCACCGGGCCGCCCGCATCGCCACACTGATGGGTGTCAGGCCGGTGTCCGCATCTCCGCGTGAAGGTCAGTGAGAGTGCCTGAGGAGTCTCGTTTGTGCTGGATAGGAGGGGGATGGGATGGGGCAGCTGCATAGAGATGAATTTAACTTTCCATATTCCTCATGCTGTCGCTGAATGCTTGTTACTCCTCCTCTCAGCGGCTGCTGGAGGAATATGGAAAGTTCAATTTTTATCTCTATGCAGCTGCCCCATCCCCCTCCTATACAACTTCCTTTGCTGGCCCCCCTCAGTGCTATTAACCCCCCCGGTGTTCTTTAGCCCCCCCCCAGTGCTCTTCAGCTCCCCACAGTGCTTTTCATCTCCTGCTCCCCCAGTGCTCTCCACCCCCCTGTGCTCCCTGGCTCCCCCCTCAGTGATTCCCCTGTGCTCTCCGGCCCCCCTAGTGCTCTTCTATCTTCTATCATGTCCGCAGTTCTTGACCTTCTCTTGTATCATGTCCGCAGTTCTTGACCTTCTCTTGTATCATGTCCGCAGTTCTTGACCTCTTGTATCATGTCCGCAGTCTCTGACCATCTCTTGTATCATGTCCGCAGTCTCTGACCATCTCTTGTATCATGTCCGCAGTCTCTGACCATCTCTTGTATCATGTCCGCAGTTTCTGGCCATCTCTTGTATCATGTCCGCAGTCTCTGACCATCTCCTGTATCATGTCCGCAGTCTCCGACCATCTCTTGTATCATGTCCGCAGTCTCTGACCATCTCTTGTATCATGTCCGCAGTCTCTGACCATCTCCTGTATCATGTCCGCAGTCTCTGGCCATCTCCTTGTATCATGTCCGCAGTCTCTGGCCATCTCCTTGTATCATGTCCGCAGTCTCTGGCCATCTCCTTGTATCATGTCCGCAGGCTCTGGCCATCTCCTTGTATCATGTCCGCAGTCTCTGGCCATCTCTTGTATCATGTCCGCAGTCTCTGGCCATCTCTTGTATCATGTCCGCAGTCTCTGGCCATCTCTTGTATCATGTCCGCAGTCTCTGGCCATCTCTTGTATCATGTCCGCAGTCTCTGGCCATCTCTTGTATCATGTCCGCAGTCTCTGGCCATCTCTTGTATCATGTCCGCAGTCTCTGGCCATCTCTTGTATCATGTCCGCAGTCTCTGGCCATCTCTTGTATCATGTCCGCAGTCTCTGGCCATCTCTTGTATCATGTCCGCAGTCTCTGGCCATCTCTTGTATCATGTCCGCAGTCTCTGGCCATCTCTTGTATCATGTCCGCAGTCTCTGGCCATCTCTTGTATCATGTCTGCAGCCTTTTACCACCTCCTGTATCATGTCTGCAGCCTTTTACCACCTCCTGTATCATGTCCGCAGCCCCACACTTTTTTCCCCAGGACTTGACCCCTGAGTATAGACAAGAGTAAGTGCCGCATTTGTGCATCTGTGCCATCCATACCAGTCCACCTGCACCTCCATCATGACTGTGGCTTGGGCCTAAAGAGTAAAGGCCCGTACACACGTACCGATTGTCGGCCGTAAATATTCGGCCAACGTCCGATCGGCTGATTGTCTGCTTGTTAGTATGATGCTTCCGACAACCGACTGCGACTTTTCGGCCGAACAAAATCTGGTGTGCAGGCTATAACATTTTGTAGGCCAACAAAGAACGGCCGATTGTTCGTCAGTCAGTACAGATTTCGGCCGACAAAAAGCAGATGAGCAAGACTGGGAATGCTCAGAGAAGAAAAAACACATGGAAAGTTGACCATCACATGACATCACTCCTGCAGTCGGTTGTTGTTGGCCGACAAAATTCGTGTGCAGTCTTTAGCACTTTTCAACCTACACGACAGCACTGGACAAAAGACGGCCGATCGTTCGGCCGACAATCGGTGCGTGTGTACGGGGCTTAAGCGCCGCATTTTGTGCATCTGACTGTGCCATCCATACCAGTCCAGGTGCACCTCCATCATGACTGCCTAAACTGAGGCTTTATCACCCAAGCAGGAGCGGCCATTAATCTTCTTTCTCCAGTTACAGTAAATGGGTCAAATTACAAGTTAACTTTTATGGGGGTAACACAGTTTCAGCTAAAGTTAGTGTGTTCACAGGGTAGCAATGCCAGGGAAATGCAGCTTTAAAATGTATGGCTTCATGATGAAAAGTATGAGAGGTGGCTGGAGAAAGATCCGGACCCGGGACGTTCTAAATGTACAGTGTGTGTTGTAAAACGTTTGACATTTCGAACATGGGAGAGGCAGCGCTGTCTAGCCACGCTAAAGGTGCAAAGCACCAGTCTGCAGCTGCGTGCTCGACAGCTTCCAATCCGATCGCTGGCTTTTTCACCCGTGCGCCTGAAGTGACACCAGCTTCCAGCTGCGGCAGCGGTGCTTCCATCTCATCCACTGTAAAACAAAGGGACCATTT
Organism: Pelophylax lessonae; assembly: GCF_965119305.1. NCBI lineage: Eukaryota > Metazoa > Chordata > Amphibia > Anura > Ranidae > Pelophylax > Pelophylax lessonae. Next base: position 557,446,945 of record NC_138772.1, read on the forward strand.
TGAGTCACTCTGTATCCAGAAACGAAACCCTAACTGCAGAGGTACTGTACACTTCAAAGATTTATCGTCATTTATTTTAGTAAAAATATGCTGGGTGTGACATGGATTTTCTTCTTATTTAACATGTATACATAGACATTTCATGAAACTTAAGGTCATGGAATTTAATTGGTAAAAATGTGTATGAACCCTGTAGAGGGCTCCCCAGAAAGGACTCTGGCTCAGCAGGGATCACCAGATGGGATGAACCAGGGGTCCCACTATGCTCCAGTAATCCATCAACCTTTGGAAATGCTCCACAGAGGGGGCTGGGTGGAAATCTTTGCCCAAACTTTCAGGAGATTCTGACTTGGGAGGTAGATGGTAGGATCTCATGAAAGTTTGAGCAAAGTGATTTCAACCCAGCCCGCTCTGTTGAGCATTTCCAAAGGTTGATCGATTACTGGAGCATAGAGGGACCCCTGGTTCATCCCATCTGGTGATCCCTGCGGAGTCCTCTCTGGGGAGCTCTCTAAAGGCTGTGTGATTGCCTGTTTTTGGTAAATGGACCCCTTTTTGAGCACCTTGAGATGCATGCAGCACTCGGAGGAGACAATCATTGATATCTTGCACAGTTGACTTTATGCAGAGACTGTTTTATTTGCCATTTTTTTAATGGGACTTTATATAAACCACTTAATTGCTTTGGCTCTTTATATCTGTACCTGCTGACTTTTTAAATATTAGAACACTTACCGGTCTAGGGATCCCTTGATGTCGGCACCCCAGATGTTTTTTTACATCAGCTCTCTTGTCCTGCCTTAACTTCACTGCTGGTTTACCCTTGGAAGCATTGCAGCTTCACAGCCGGTTCTCTACTGTGCATGTGCAAAGCGCGCTGTGCTTTCTGAATGGCCCGGTGCCGGGGGAAGGAGGAGGGGGGGCCAAACTTCCAAGTGATCTCGCTACGGCAAAGTTTCCCATGAGTGGCCATGAGTACAGTGTGCTACTTTCACCTGGGGGAGTGATAGGATTTTATTCCCTGCTTTTCTGTAACACAGAATAAATCCCCCCCCAATCAGAATGGAGATCTGCTTTGTTTACATAGGCAGATCAGTTCTGTGTGTAATACCGACGATCAGCGGGTGCCGGCAGAAATAGTGCCCCGCATCTGCAGATTGGCTTTTGCTATGATGGCAAAATAGCACCTGCTTTTGCGCTCCCCTTGCAGACACAAGTGCAGAATCGCCTTAATATCCATGATTCTGCACAGGAGAGCCGCCCTGTAGCAGTAAAACCTGCTGAGGCGGACAGCAAGTGGCTATAAACCTCAGATATGAAATATGAACAAAGTTTCCCTCTACATTCTACTTTTCTCAGTCCGGAGCACTTAAGCTGGATACACACTATCCAACTTTTGTGGTTAGATTTCCTTCAGATTTACCTTTTCTATGTAGTGCAAGGGCCTGTCAGATTGCAGACAAATTGAAAGTGTTTAGGTTTGACCTCCTATATTATATGATTTTGGTAAGTCTAAAGGAAAAGGTCTTCAGAAAATCTTAGTGTGTATGGCCCATAAGTGTCATTTCTGTCTGCTGCCTCCTCCCTCTATCAGCAGGAGTCACTACTTCTGACCAGGTTTCCGGACACCAAGAGATAAATGGTGACAGGGGTGGGACCTCCAATAGATTGACAACCTCAGTTCTGTTCCTGTGAGCTTTGTGAAGGGGGGGGGCGTGTCCCTTCCCTCCAATCGGCTCCCAGAGCTCTCCTCACTGAGTAACTTGAGCTTTCTGTCCCATTTTTTTTGAAGTTTTAGACAAGCTTTATAGATTCAGCACATTGAACAGCTGTGGACTGCAGATAAGCTGGTACAACTTATGTGGGAAGATTTGCCTCTGGGTATATGGAACGGTTTACAGCCACTTTAACTTAACAGGCTGAATGTAGAAGCTGGTTGCCACACACAGCTGCTCCAGTCCCCCCCCCCCAGCATTTCATGTTTAGGTGTATGATGTGCATACATGGGGGGGGGGCTTTTAGTGAAGTGTACCAGTCAAGCTAACTTTGGTTCCAAAAGTCAGCCTAAGAGCATAGAAGGTTCACTTTAATCGACCGTAATTTGAAGGTATTTAGCCATGGTTACCCCTAGAAACCAGTGACCTATGGAAGATCAGAGTAGAACGTGTTCTAGCCTTTAGTAAATATGTATGTCTTGTGTGGACCTCTGTACATGCCTATCAGTAATCAGTATGTCTGCACCTGGGGGACCGAGGCAGCAATTTCCTGCAGAGTAACAGAAAGGAGCTCCTCCTCCCCACCACCTGCCTGGTGATCAGTTTAGATAACAGTTCAGGATTGTTTGTGAGGCCAGGAGGAAGCTGATTGTACAGTGGCAGTTAGGAGGGTTTATATCCCCCTCCCCTCCCCCATTCCATTTCCTCCCCTTCCAAGAATCTTCATTTCTGCAGAGCAGATCCTGCATCCAGAATGGGGCACTGTGTGACTCTGCTGCCCTCTATTGATTACTTTCATGCAGTGATGTTTGATTTTTATAATTAAGGATTTATATAGTGTCAGTTTGTGCAGCACTTTACAGTATATAAGGGAGACGGTACAGTTACAATACAGTATATAAGGGACGGTACAGTTACAATACGGTATATAAGGGGGACGGTACAGTTACAATACAGTATATAAGGGGGATGGTACAGTTACAATACGGTATATAAGGGACGGTACAGTTACAATACAGTATATAAGGGACGGTACAGTTACAATACAGTATATAAGGGGGACGGTACAGTTACAATACGGTATATAAGGGACAGTACAGTTACAATACAGTATATAAGGGACGGTACAGTTACAATACGGTGTATAAGGGGGATGGTACAGTTACAATACGGTATATAAGGGACGGTACAGTTACAATACGGTATATAAGGGGGACGGTAGGTACAATACAGTATATAAGGGATGGTACAGTTACAATACAGTATATAAGGGATGGTACAGTTACAATGCGGTATATAAGGGGGACGGTACAGTTACAATACGGTATATAAGGGGGACGGTACAGTTACAATACGGTATATAAGGGACGGTACAGTTACAATACAGTATATAAGGGGGACGGTACAGTTACAATACAGTGTATAAGGGACGGTACAGTTACAATACAGTGTATAAGGGATGTTACAATACAGTATATAAGGGACGGTACAGTTACAATACAGTATATAAGGGATGTTACAATACAGTATATAGGGGACGGTACAGTTACAATACAGTATATAAGGGGGGCAGTACAGTTACAATACAGTATATAAGGGGGCAGTACAGTTACAATACAGTATATAAGGGGGATGGTAGTTACAATACAGTATATATGGGAGACGTTACAATACAGTATATAAGGGGGACGGTACAGTTACAATACAGTATATAAGGGAGACAGTACAGTTACAATACAGTATATAAGGGAGACAGTACAGTTACAATACAGTATATAAGGGAGACAGTACAGTTACAATACAGTATATAAGGGGGGCAGTACAGTTACAATACAGTATATAAGGGGGACAGTACAGTTACAATACAGTATATAAGGGAGACTGTAAAGTTACAATGCGGTATATAAGGGGGACGGTACAGTTACAATGCGGTATATAAGGGGACGGTACAGTTACAATGCGGTATATAAGGGGGACGGTACAGTTACAATACAGTTGAAGTATAGAAGGGTCAGGAGGGTCCTGCTCTTGAGAGCGTGCAAACTTATGTAGGATTCAGAGTTCGTATTTTTAAAATCAGCATGGCTTATGTTCGTTTTTGGAACCTCTGTTGGGCTCTTTGTTTTTGTTCTTGCAGCCAAGGGAGCGGTAAAAATGGGTCATGGGAGTTGATGGGTGTACACATACATACAGCAGCCACTGTGTAAGAATTATACAGTTTTACTCAAAAGTTTGCCCTGGCATAAACGGTGAAATTTTGGCATTGATTTAGGAAATATGACTGATCATGGCAAAAAACTGTCTTATTGAAGTATAGTGATATGAAGCAATTTATTATCATAGTTGTTTGGCTCATTTTAAACTCTTAACTAAAATCACCCAAATGGCCCTGATGAAATGTTTCCATCCCCTGGAATGTTTGGCCTTGGTACAGACTCAGGGTGACACACAGCTTACAATGGCAATTAAGGCCCCTTTCACACTTGTAGGACCTGAAAGGAGCACGACTTTTCCACAATGCCTCTATAATCTTAGTTCTATGGACCTCAGGTCGCATCAAAGTCGGACCAAAGTAGTGCAGGGACTACTTTAAAGTCGCTGCTACCTGAAGTTGCACAGATATGAACGGTACTCATTGGAAATCGTGCAGTATGACTTGTCATGCAACTTTGCAGTTCCAAAACGCAGGACAAGTCTCATGTGTGAATGGGGCCTGAAGGTTAATTTACCACATCTGTGACTTTTTACATTGCAATTGGTGTGCATCTGTGTAGAAAGTAGACAATGAGTTTGTTAGCGCTCACATGGATGCACTTACTAGACTAAATACTGAGCCACAGGGAGCAGAAAAGAACTGTCAAAAGACCTGTGTAACAAGCCAAGGTCAGATAGACCAAGAAATATTGCAGCCCCAACTGTGCCAGAGAAATTGTTGGGGATACAAAGAGAACCCAACAGGTAACCTTAGGAGAAATGCAGGCTGCTCTGGGAAAAAACTGCGTGGTTGGCTGTTAACGCACAAAATACAACAATACTTGAGCAAAAATGAGCTGCATGGTTGAGTTGCCAGAAAGAGGAGCTTTTACTACGCCAATGCCATTGATGCAATAAAGGCTTCTTTCTGGCAACACCAACAATGCAGCTCATTTATGTTTAACCACTTCCGGACCGCCCACTGAAAATATACGTCGGTACTTTAACGTTAAATACCGGGTTAGGGCAGCAGATGGCTGCCATAACCCCGGTATTAAACAGCGGGCGGTCCTCTTTCGGGATCACATTTTTCCCCCCCGCTTACCGGACCCGTCTGTAGCAGGGAAAACTATCCGGTCTGCTCTCCTCTCAGGAAAGAAGTCAAGTGAGGACACGATGGACCACTCCACTGTATGGCCTTGGAGGACCGGAGCGACATCGTATGTCGCTTCCTAGCAACGGATTTAAAGAGTCCTTCTGCTGCACATAGGCTTTACAACCATTTTAAGCCTAGTACACACGGGCTGAACATCCGGAGTCATCGGCCAGTTCAATAAAGACCACCTGACATTTGGCCCGTGTGTATGGCAGCCAGTCTGTGACAGAAGCCGCCTGAGAATGCTGAAAAACTAGCAGGCGACCGGCTCCCAATCAGCGCTCTCAGCCAATGGTGGAGAGCGCTGACCAGAGTCTTCTGTTGGAACACAATAACACAGCGTGGAGATCACTGTACTAACATCGGATTATTAGTACAGCGGCTCTGATCTGAGTGGTCTCCCCCCCCCAATTAAACCAAGAAAAATGTTCTGTACCAGGCTCTAGTACTATAATGTAAAAGCCGAGGTGCTGCGCTATTCTGAAGTATTGTATAGATAAATGAAAGTGGCACAGTGCTGTAGCATCCAATAGATGGATGTAGATGACTGCTGCGCTAATATAAAGTACAAAATAAATATAACAAAGTGGCACGGTGCTGTAGCATCCAATAAAGGTAAAAACAATCTTCCAATGGTGAGTAGATTAGGTGTTCTGAAGTAATAAATATAGAAATAGATCTATCAAAGTGGCAAAGTTCTGTAGCATCCAATAAATGTAAAAAGATCTAATAATGCTGTAGAATCTTAATCAAGGATATAGATAACAAGGTAGAAAATCAGCTTGACAATAAAAACCAGTGCGGAGTTAAAAGCATAAATAGAAATAACCACTAAATAATATTTCAAATCCTCACCTGTGATAGGCCACAGTGCCTGATTGTATGAGTGGCAGCAAAGCAGACGTTTTCCTGTATCGCCCAGAACAGCCAGTACGGGTAGATAAAGTCTATCTGGTGGGGAACCCCACAAGGCTCTGCTCAGTTCAGATGTGGAACACATGTAGTCTGTGTCAAATGGAAGAACCTCAGCCAGGCAGGGGATGGGAGGGAGCAGCAAGCTATATCAATAGGTGACAGGTACACTGCAAACAGATGATCCTTGGTGATTCTGGCTGTGCTAAATTCTAACCTCACAGCTGTAAGGTAACAGCATGGAAAGCCAGATGGATGACAACTCCGCTATATCTGGATCCTGTTATGTGCCAAGAAGTTTCCCAGGGGTGTGGTCAGTAGATGCCGGTATCCTCGCTGCTCCTGGTGTGTGTGAGTGGCCCTAGAGAGGTGGCTCACAGGGAGGGGGGGGGGGGTGTATAGGAGAATGGAGCTCCGATAGTGTAGTATTTTAGAACTTATTACAAACAAAATAGAGCACTCACATTAAAACTTCCAGTGATCGTTCTGTTCGGCCGACTTGTCCTCCGCCAACACTTCCGTATCAGTCATCTGCCCAACGCGTGTCGTCACCTGACTTCTTCAGGGGAAGAAGGGATATCCATCTAATGCCATTTTGACAGATTTTTTATTTGGTGCTACAGCACTTTGCCACTTTCATAGATGTATCTATATATTTAATACTTCAGAATAGCGCAGCACCTTGTCTTTTACATTACTGATTTATTTGACCTAGGAATCTGTCATTTTGGTGTAAGCAGCAATTATTTCTTTGGCGTCATGATTTCACTTCTGGTGCCAGCGCGTGGGTACCCCCCCCCTTTATTTATAAGCGTTAGTACTAGTGTGCCTTTTGTTAGCCTTCAAGTGAATTGTCGTGATCTCAAATGGCTGGTGTCATAGTGGCATGCTCTTAATTATCCCTGTCACAGGTGAAACACATTGGGGGTGTGCAGTGTGCGGTTTTCTTGATCAATTTAGCCAATTGGATTTCCAAGATGTCATCTGTGTGCGGCCCATTTTCTTGAAGTAAAGTGGTGTTATAGCAACATGTACTAAACTATGGTGACTTCAGATCAAACTGAAGCTTAGATGGCACCTTCAATGGCTATATCAGCTAGGAAGGTTTAGTTCCACTTTAACCTTCTTTAGATAAGTTATTTTTATAGATAAAGATATATTTTTTATTTTTATTTTTTAGGGATAAAATTTGTGGTTGCTGGAAAGGACCGTTTTTAGGGCTTCAGTTGCTTTACAAAGAATGAAAACATGGTAATCCTGATTGCCTTTGTAGACATTGCTGGATTTCCTCATCAATCTTGCAATAAACTGTTGGAAGTTTTTCCTTTTTAACAATGGTCCGTTTAACTAATGGATGGTAGATTGCCTAAAGCCGACCTTCAAGAGTTGAGAGTACAGTGAATGTGCCTCCCTGTCCTTATATTTTTTTCTTCTTTTGTGGGTACCTGCTCCCATTTTCACAATTCTCAACTAAGGTGGTTGTAAACCTCAGACATTAAATCTGAACAAAGCGTATCCCTCTAAGTGTGTACTTATCTCAATCCTGAGCACGTCTACGGTCTCCTTCCTCTGCCAGCAGGAGTCACTTCTGACACCTTTTACATAGGCAGTGCACCTGACGGACTCAGTTTTGCTCAGCGTAGATCGATACGCCGATCCCCACTGAGCAGACGGATGACCGCTCCGTCTCTGCTTACTTTGCAGAGATGGAGCTGTCAGAGCCCCGCTCTCTTCTATGGGAGATTGGATGATAAAGAACCTCCTGTCCAATTTCATCCGATCCCATCTGATCCTCCAGACGGATGGAAAATAGGGTTTCCATCCGTCTAGAGTTCACGGACAGGATTGGAGAGCAGCGGGTGTCAGCGGAGATGTCACCGCTGACATCTGCAGCTCCATAGAGGTACATGGAGCATCCGATCAGGTCCGCCTGAAAAACTGACAGGGACCGGATCTGAAAGCCCGTGTGAAAGGGGCCTATTGGGCCATATACACTATAAGATTTTCTGAAGACTTTTTCCTTTAGACTTTACAAAACCATATAATATGAGGTCAAACCTAAACTCTTTTAATTTGTATGCAATCTGGCCGGCCCTTCACTACATAGAAAAGGTAAATCTGAAGGAAATCTAACCACAAAAGTTGGATAGTGTGTATCCAGCTTTTGTGTCATGAAAAAAAACTTGACTGGGGAGGGAGCTCCAGCTGATTGACAGCCTCAGCTGTGTTCCTGTGTGTTGTGTGAAGGGGGTGTGTCCCTTTCCTCCAATCAGCTCTCATGGCTCTCCTCACTGAGCTCTGCAGAGTAACCCCAGCTCTCTGCCCCCCCCCCCTTTTTTTTTAACTTTCAGACATTTTAAAATTCAGCACTTTGAATGGATGTAAATTACTGCAGATAAACAGATACAACTTCTGTAGGAGGGTTTTTCGTCTATTACCTGGGGCCAGTGATTTCACTAGGTATATGTGCGGGTTTACAACCACTTGTAAGTTTAGCTGACCGCCCCCCACCTGCAACCTTCGGAGACATGTCACTTTTCCCAGGAGGCTGCCAGCGTAATCTGACAATACAGCATGATCTTGTGCAGGCGTAGTTGGCAAGGAGGCCGTGAAACGGCACAAAGTCACAGCTGGTTTCTTCAGCCATAATGGCTGCACCAGGTATCCAAAGAACTGGGCTCGTGGGCGTCTTAAAATGGAACATTTTGTCAAATTACATTTTGAGAGGACTTCATGCCACCCCTTTTGCAGGTATAACATTAAAAAAAGTTGCTGTTTAAAATCCAGTAATAAACTCTCACCCTGCTCTGCACATGCTCAGTTGCTCTGTTCTTGCCACTGTGCCTAAAATCAGAGCCTATATAGAGAACCATCAGTTGATGGCTTTAGGATTTACTGTTTACTGAAGGGTAAGGAAAGCAACAGGAATGACAGACTGGAGAGGGAGGCAGAGCGAAATACAGGGGAGGGGACAGAACCTTAGACATGAAATATGAACAAAGCATATCCCTCTATAGTGTGTACTTTCTTGATCCTGAGCACGAAGTGTCATTTCTGTCTGCTGCCACCTTCCTCTGCTATTTGCAGAAGTCACTTCGAACATGTTTTCCTGACACTTAAGCCTCGTACACATGCAACGAATTTCTGCTGACCGGTCATCCATCTTTTGTCCAGAGTGGTGTTTTGTTGGTTGGAATGTGCTCTAGACTGCACACGAATTTTCCCGCACGACAGAATTCTACTTCAGAAGTGATGCCATGTGTTGGTTTGCTTTCTTTGTGTTCTTTCGTCTCTGAGCATGCCCAGTCTTGCTCATAAGATTTTTCCCTGTCAATCTGTACTGACTGCACGAAAATCGGACTTGTTTTGACGGAGGACAAAAATTTTATAGCCTGCACACCAGAACTTTTTTCGGCCGAAAAGTCGGAGTCTGTTGTAGGAAGCATCATACTAACAAGCCGAAAATCGGCAGATCGGTCGTCGGACGAAATTTCCCGGCCGAATTTCGACTCGTGTGTACAGGGCTTTAGAAAGGTGACATGGGAGGTAGCTCCAGCAACAGGAATGACAAACTGGAGAGGGAGGGAGCGAGAACAGCAGGGGAGGGGACAGGACAAACTCTGCTTCCAGGAAGGGACAAACCGTTAAACTTACAAGGATGGTGTCTCGTCTTCCTGCTATTTGGTCCTTCTTCCTCCTTGGCAGCCTGTGAACTTCAGCACTGTAAAGCTTCCTCTCTAACTGAGCCTAGACATACAATCATGGCTGCAAGGGCACATATGGCAGCTTGTGAACTTCAGCACTGTAAAGCTTCTGTCAGCCTTCCTCTCTAACTGAGCCGAGACATACAATCATGGCTGCAAGTGCACATATTTTCTGTTTCTAATGCTCTTCAAATGTTTTTTTCTCAAAAAAAAAAGGAATAATACAGAGCAGAGCATCAAGCAGTTCTTGTATAGCTCTTTACACACAAAGTAGGTAGAAATGCACGTATTTTAATGTAAGAAACTGACATAGTTTTTGAGTCCAAGGAGAGGGGGAAGTTTTCAACAAGTGATTGCTTTGGACTTCAACAAAATGGCGGCCTCCAGCAAGCAGGAACAGGAGCAGTGCTGGAGGCAATTTATAGCACACACATTTTGGCAGTATATTGTGAAATGTAGGTTTTGGTAAAGATCATGATTTTTCAAACCTGTTAGCAGGGGTCTTCAAACTATGTCCCTCCAGCTGTTCAGGAACTACACCTCCCATCATGCCTAGTCATGTCTGTGAATGTCAGAGTTTTACAATGCCTTATGGGATGTGTAGTTCCCCAACAGCTGGAGGGCCGTAGTTTGAGGATCCCTGTGTTAGGGGTTAAGTTCCACTTCCAGCAGGTATAGTATTTGTAGCTGCTGTCCCCACCCCCCCCCCCCCCATATTTGCGGTCATATTTTCTGTTCCTAATGAACGGCAATTGTTTCAAGTTGCAAATTGCCATATGCATAGTGAGCATTAGGTGACCAAGCTTGCACTTTAACCTCCATGCAGACTTATTGGATTTCTGTAGGCGGAACATTCTCCATGCAGGTAATGAGCTGTTTTGCTCGGTGTCGGGAGTCGCACACAATCAGATCTGGAGTATATTTGTAATTGGCGCATTATCTCTTGTTTACCAAGCGTCGCTGATCTCTGGCGTGTTTACTTTGTCTGGAGTACAAATTGTTTTACCTCATCCTTTCTGGTGAGGGATGTTTTCTGGCTGCTCGTCTTAAACTGTCCCTTCCTGCCGCCTAATCCTCTATAAGGAGATTACGGAGTTATTTGGGGGCAGTCGGAGCGCGGGAGAGATGTCAGGCTGACTTCCTGTACCCCCCCCCCCCCCTCCCCATATCTATGTAATGCAACTCGCTTATTCTGTCTACAAATTATTATAAATAGAAAGTTTAAAAACAATGGAATCTCACTTTTATTTTTAATTAAAATCCCTACAAAAAATAAAAGGCGCTTCTAAATCTGTACGCGATACCGCAACCTTGGTATTGAGAAATTTTCCAGCTGCCCATTAGCGTCTGAGAACTCCGGACTGAAATCCGAGTTTACAGGATCAGATTATTATTAACCACTTCAGCTCACATGTTTACCCTTTATTGACCAGACCATATTTTTACATTTCCGCTATGTGTCTATTCGTGAGTTTATAACTTTATAATTACTTATGATACAGAATTGATATATCCTATATTGTTTTTTGGGACAAACGGGGCTTTTTTGTGATCCTGAGGTCTTCTGGGAATTTACATTTTAAGGGGGGGAAAAAAACGGAATGTAAAAAAAAAAAAAAAAATTTCAAGTTTGATCAGCAATATTTTGAACGCTCAGTTCCACATCGCATCTCACTCGCAGGCAGTTCACACTGCAACTCAGGGGTGTATTTTGGTTTTGTGCTGCCCTAGGCAAGACTAAAATTGCGCACCCCTCCTATGTAAATTTACCCCACTCCTTTTTTAACAGATGTGACTCCCTCCATAATTGAAGGACTAAAAGTCCCAGCATGAACCCCTGAGATCTCACAAGAGGGGGGTGACAGGGGGTGGGGGAGAGAGAGAGGGGGGTGTGTGGGGGAGAGAGAGAGAGGGGGTGAGGGGGGGAGAGAGAGAGGGGGTGAGGGAGGGAGAGAGCGGGGGTGAGGGGGGGGGTGAAAGAGAGAGGGGGTGAGAGAGGGGGGATCAAGGAGAGAGAGAGGGAGGTGTGAGAGCGAGTGGGGGGGATGAGAGAGCGAGAGAAAGAGGGGGGATGAGAGAGAGAGGGGAATGAGAGAGATAGAGGGGGGATGAGAGAGAGGTGAGGGAGAGAGATAGAGGGGGGATGAGAGAGGGAAGGAGAGAGAGAGAGGGGGGTGGGTGAGAGGGGGTGAGTGAGAAAGAGAGAGGGGGTGAGAAAGGTGGCTCTAGCAACCAGTGGCCAATAGAGTCTCAGGTGGGGGGGGGGGTGGCTTTTTTGCTGCCCCCCCTGCAAAGTGCCGGCCCGGGCCTTGTTGGCCTAGGCCAAAATACAGCACTGCTGCAACTAACCATTACTTTCATAATCCATTAGTTGGCTGATTATTTCGATTATTCGGATAACCTAAAATAAAAAAAACAAATTGTGGTTTTTCGTTAACATGTAAAGTTTTATTTATTTTTTTTTTTTAAAGGCAATTTATTCCTAAATTACTATATCTGGGATTCCCAAACTACGGCCCTGCAGCTGTTGCAGAACTTCACATCCCATGAGGCATTGTAAAGCTCTGACATTCAGACATGAGGGAAGACAGCGCAGCGCCTTCTAAGTGCAGCAAGACATTTATTGAAGTATGTGCAGCAGTATTACACTCACATTTAGTCGGTGAATAAGATGCAGTTAGTCAAGTAATGTTGATCATCAGGAGCATCACTGGAGCGGGTCCTGGTGGTGGAGGCAGTGGATCCCGGTGAGAGCGGTAGGGGGGTTCCTCCGTGTGTACAGGGATGGCCTCGGTGGTGTCCGTGGGCTCCTCGTCAACTGGAACGCTGGCACTCGTGGATCCTGACGTCACTCCTGGCGGTGATGCGGGATGCTACGGCGATGCGTTATCGGAGCATGCGCTCTTCTTCAGGAGCCCACGGACACCACCGAGGCCAATCCCTGTACACACGGAGGAACCCCCCTGCCGCTCTCACCGGGATCCACTGCCTCCACCACCAGGAACCCGCTCCTGTGATGCTTCTGATGATCAACATTACTACTTGACTTGGCGCTGTCTTCCCTCTTGTCTCCCCCAGAGATCTCTTCTGTCTCTTCCGCCAGCAGCCGCTACAGTGGACAGCTACCCCCCACCCCTGGTGTTTCCCTTCTCCCTTCCCCCCGGGTCCCCAGGACCAGACTTTTTTAAGACCTCTTCTTGCGCCAATTCACCACCAAACCACTGACATTCAGACATGACTAGGCATGGTGGGAATTGTAGTTCCTAAGCTGGAGAGCCATAGTTTGGGAATCCCTGTACTATATACAGTGGTAAATAAAAATTACCAACTATATGGTTAGGAAGCAAAATCTCCACTCTAAGAATAACGGACAGAAGAGATGTACTGTATAAGGTTGAATCTGGTAAATATCAGACTCGGAGATCATTTTTTTTTTTTTTTTTTTTTCAAAGAAAGACTGCTTTTTTGCTGATTTTCAGACAGAACTGTAATATATATTATGTATGATAGACTTCCTTGTCATATGCAGGCAGCTTGATAAAAGCTCTCTGCATCTGCTGTCACTTATGCTGGCAATACAAAAACAATGTCTTCCTTCAAAAAAAAAAAAAATATTCATTTTAAGAACATTTGTTCGATTTTCAAATCGTTAGTGGGATCAAATTGACGTTTGCTTTCGGTCACATCGACGGGAAGAATAGAAAACTTCTTGGTCAAAGAAATTTTCAGACAGTGAATGAGGTTTTCCTTCAGAAATTACATCCATTTTAAAACTAAATGTTAAAAGCAGGTGAAACTTTTAAGCGACATTCCTTCATTCAGCAAATGTGCAAAGATTTTTTCATATGAATATTCTCCAAAAATCGGTGTATGGCCAGCATAAGGCTTGGTTCACACCTATGCTTTTTGCTCTGGGTTTTGCGCATGCGATTTTGAGGCGTTTTTTTCTTTTCTCTTACGTCCTCCGACAGTCGCCGCCTCTTCATATTCGTCACATATGGGGTATTAGACTTTGCTCCGAAGGAGTAGCTAGGCAACAGAATATGTTAACAATAAAGCTTTTAACATATCCCACCCTCAAGGGGTGGTCCCCTCAGTCAATACCCTCCTACTTCCTGCAACCATATCTCAGTTTTAATGTCTAGCTTGTCAGGAGTGGCTGGCTCTCTCTGTGCTGGGACTTTCTGTCCCAGACTCTTTCTTCTTTTTAAAATTTTGTTTGAGTTTTCTCTCTACCTTTATTTAGCTGTTATTTTTGTCAGCATTAGTTCTTCGGATGAAGAGGATCATGCGGACTGGGTCTCGGGCTGATCCCCCTGGTCACAGGTCGTGGGTCAGTGGCTTCCCAGTCTGCCATCGAGCGTTCAGCCAGGTAACGCTCCTGGCACAGTGAACGACCCATCCCTGTTCGGTGCAGGGATGATTGGTGAGGTGGCTACCTCACTGGACGCTGTGCGGTTTCTTAACCCCCCTTGTGTGCGTCTTGAATGCGACTCTCCCTGCCTCATGTGCAGCGGCTTGTTCGCCTGTGCGGGTCCCCCACGCCATGTGAGGTAAGTGTATTTATGTGGGGACCTGTCTGTCTGGGTGGGTGTCAGTCTGGGACTGTGTAACCTGCCTCTATTCACACTGCTTGTCTCCCTATCTCTCGGCTGCATGCTGTGGGCTGCAAGGGGGGGGGGGAGCTGTATGACACTGTGTGTGTCAGACTGGTCAGTGTGAGAAGCTGTGTGCTGTGGGGCATGTTTTTTTTTTGGCATGTTTGGGCATATACAGCGATCGCTGCGGCGATCTGACGTATTCTGATATTGGAATGTAATGTGTGTTTTAATGCACTGTGGAGCGGCGGTTTCGGCGCCAAACGACGCCATTTTGCCTACACTCGCTCCGGCCGCATGGTTTACATGCATGGCGGCCATTTTCTTGTAGCCTCCATAGGCTTACATAGAGCGCCCTGGCAGCATCACTTCCTCTTTCCAGGAACACCGATCGAGGCAGCAGCAGCGGCGAGGGTCTCCTCAGGTTTTATCCTTCTGTTCTTGCTATCCATTGCCTGTGTTCAGTTTGCATATTCCCTGTGGGGGTCTCATTGTGCTTGAGTGTGGTGCGGTGGGCTGCGGTTGCCGCGCTTGCTTAAAAGGGGCAGTTAACCCTTGGTTGTCTGGCATTACAGGGGCAATGGATTCTCAGGAGGGCAAATTTCCTACAGTATTGGTGGAAAGCCAGGGGGCCGCTGTTTCCCCCCCAGGGGGGGATTTAGCCACTATTGTGGCTGGCCTTGCTGCTCAGGTGCAAATGCTGGTGGCTGCTCAATCTACTAAAAGGCCCAGAGTTGCTCTTTCCTCTGATTCTGAGGGTGAAGGTGATGGGGCTGTTATGGCGGGGGCCTCCTTATCGGGGTCCCGCTCCTCTCTTGATCTAGTGGGGTCTGAGGTGGAGGCTGAAGTTGAGGGGGTTGATAATTCTCCCCCTGGCTCGCCTGAAGAGCTTGCAATCATGGATGAGTTGATTGCTTCCATTAAGCAAACGCTGCGTTTGCAGGACGAAGTGTGTCCCCCCGCTGCCTTGGCGGCTTATGGGACGCAGAGGAAACGCAGGACGCCGCAGGTTTTTCCCTGCAATGATTATTTTCAGCGCGCTGTTAAGGATCAATGGCGCAATCTGCGCAAACCTTTTGCGGTACCAAGTAGATTCAAGCTGCGTTATCCTTTTTCGCCTTCCACTGATGAAAGGTGGTGTGTGCCTCCACCAGTGGATCATGCAATTGCGGTTTTGAACAAAGCCACTGCGATTCCTGCAGAGGATTCCCCTGTTTTCCGTGATGCCACGGATAGGAGACTGGAGTCTCTTGCCCGTCATACTTATTCTGTTACGGGTTCTATGCTTAAGGCTCTGTTTGCTTCTCTCATGGCGGCCCAGGCGATCGCAAGTTGGACGCAGATGCTTAGGCGCATCCTAGTGGCCGACTCAGCCTCGCCGGCGACCCTGGATATGGTGGATCAAATCCACCAGGGTGTCATGTATCTGTGTGATGCGGACCTGGACCTGGTTCCGTTGGCTGCACGTGTGCACAGCGTGGCGGTGTTGTCTCGCCGCCTGGTTTGGTTAAAATGTTGGTCGGTGGACCAATCTTCACGTAAGACCTTAGCCAATCTGCCTTATGATGGGTCTCGCCTTTTTGGGGAGTCCCTGGATGTGTTGATTAAGGGGATCACCGGGGGTAAGAGCACTCTCTTGCCCCATTTCCCCAAGGCTAAGGGGGCTTCTGGGAAGAAGCATGCTAATTTTCGGCCCCCTCAGGGGTCCTTTTGTGCCTTTCGGCCGCACTACAAGGGCAAACCGTTCAAAGGTCAAGGCTCTCAGAAGAAGCCCTGGTCTGGTAAACAGAAGTCCGGCCAATCCGGATCTGCAGCCCATAACAGTTCGGCCTGAAGGGGCGCCCTCACCCAGTTTTGGGGTGGGGGGACGCTTGCTCGGTTTTCTTCAGCCCTGGTTGGCCCGTGTGCGGGACAGATGGGTTCAGGAAATCGTTCGATCTGGTTACAAGATCGAGTTTCTCTCTCGGCCGGAGAGCAGATTTTTTCCCTCAAATCTTCAACTGTCTCCAGAGCGCTTGCGGGACCTGCACCTGGCGGTGCGGGACCTGAGGGCTCAGGGAGTGGTGGTTCCGGTGCCTCATCGGGACAGGTTTCGGGGGTTTTATTCCAATCTGTTCACCGTGCCCAGGAAGGAGGGCAAGGTTCGTCCGATTCTGGACTTGAAGGCTCTGAACCGCTCTGTGCGGGTTCGCAAGTTCCGCATGGAATCCCTGCGGTCGGTGGTGGCTGCCCTGGTTCCGGGGGAATTCATGGCCTCCATCGATTTGAAGGATGCGTACCTTCACATCCCCATATTCGAGGGTCATCAGAGATACCTTCGATTTGCCATTGCGGAGGATCACTACCAGTTCGTGGCGTTGCCCTTTGGTCTCGCCTCGGCTCCGCGGGTCTTCACCAAGGTGCTTGCACCGGTTCTGGCATTATTGAGGGCCCAGGGCGTTTCTGTCCTGGGGTATCTGGACGACATTCTGGTTCGGTCTGCGACCAGCCAGGGTCTGGAGAAGGACCTGTCTGTCACGATGCAAACTGTGCAGGAGTTTGGTTGGACGATAAATTTTCCAAAGTCGACACTGAGTCCGTCGGTTCGTCTCCCCTATCTGGGAATGATTCTGGACTCGGTGCAGGCGAAGGTCTTCCTGCCGGAAGACAAACTCAGGACTCTCCGGGAGGAAGTCAGGTCCCTCAGGGACGTTCCGAACTCGTCTCTGCGGACGTGTATGAGATGTCTGGGATTGATGGTCTCGGCCTTCGAGGCGATTCCTTTCGCCCAGTTTCACACGCGGGGTCTTCAAGCGGAGATCCTGTCCAGGTGGGACGGGCGACCTCAATCTCTGGATCTTCAAATCTCGTTGAGTCATCGCACCAGAGGAAACCTTCTGTGGTGGCTCCAGTCCCCGTTGGTGTCCGGGGGCAAGTCGTTTCGTCCGATCTCGTGGACAGTAATCACCACGGATGCCAGCCTGTCGGGCTGGGGTGGAGTTCTGGGCGTTCTGTCCGCCCAGGGGACTTGGTCGGAGGGGGAGTCTTCCCTTCCGATCAACATTCTGGAATTGCGTGCGATAAGTCTCTGTCTTCATCGCTGGACGGACCGGCTGCAGGGTTGCCCGGTTCGGGTGCAGACGGACAATGCCACGGCGGTGGCCTACATCAACCACCAAGGGGGCACCAGGAGTGCCCGAGCGGCTCGAGAAGTGGCCGACATTCTGTCTTGGGCCGAGACTCATGTCCCGGCGATAACGGCGGTTCACATTCCGGGAGTGGAGAACTGGCAGGCGGACTATCTGAGTCGCCAGACCCTGGATCAGGGGGAATGGTCTCTCCACCCGGCTGTCTTCCAGATGTTGTGCGCGAAGTGGGGTCTTCCAGATGTGGACCTGTTCGCGTCTCGTCTCAACAACAAGGTGAAGAGGTTCATGGCAAGGACGCGCGACCCTCGGGCAGACGCGTCGGACGCGTTAGTGGCCCCGTGGCATCAGTACAGGCTGATGTACGCGTTTCCACCGATTCAGTTGCTGTCCAGGTTCCTTCGCAGGTTACACTCGGAACGCAGTACGGTGATTCTTGTGGCACCGGACTGGCCTCGCCGGTCCTGGTACGCAGACCTCGTGAATCTGGCGGTCGACGCCCCGTGGCGTCTACCTCTTCGAGACGATCTACTGTCTCAAGGACCGATATACCATCCTGCTTTACAGTTGCTGGCTTTGACGGCCTGGCTGTTGAGACCGAGGTCCTGAAGGAGAGGGGTCTCTCTCCGGAGGTCGTTCATACTTTAATCAACGCGAGGAAGTCTTCCTCAGGGAAGGTTTATTACCGTACTTGGAAGGCCTATTTTGCCTGGTGTGAGTCCAGGGGGTTTTCACCCCGCACGTACTCGGTGTCCCGTGTGCTGTCTTTCCTTCAAACGGGTGTTGATCAGCGTTTGGCGCTGGCTACGATAAAGGATCAGGTGTCTGCTCTGGCCGTTCTGTTTCAACGTCCCGTGGCTTCCAACCCATTGGTTGGCACCTTTGTTCAGGGTGTGCGGCATCTGGTTCCCCCTAGGCGGGATCCTCTGCCCCCTTGGGACTTGAATCTCGTTCTATCTGTGTTACAACGTGCTCCTTTTGAACAGATCAGGGAGATCTCGTTGTCTATGTTGTCCAAAAAGGTCGCCTTTTTGGTGGCGATCACTTCGGCTCGCAGAGTGTCGGAGCTGGCGGCTTTGTCCTGCAAGTCTCCGTACCTGGTTATTCATTTGGATAAGGTGGTCTTGCGACCTAATCCTTTTCTTCCGAAACGAGTTTCGGAATTCCATCTTAATGAGGATATTGTCTTGGCTTCTTTGTGCACGAAGCCTAAACATCCAAAGGAGGTGAGATTGCACTCTCTGGATGTTGTTCGGGCGATAAGGGTTTACCTTAAATCGACTGAGTCTTTTCGAAAGACGGACTCCTTGTTTGTTCTTCCAGAGGGTCCTCGGAAGGGCATGGCGGCTTCGGCCTCTACCATCGCCAAATGGATCAGGCAGACCATTGAACAGGCCTATGCCTTGCAGGGGAAGGTTCCCCCTGTGCCTGTAAAGGCGCACTCTACTAGATCTCTGAGTACGTCTTGGGCCTGCCGTCATGGGGCTTCTGTAGCCCAGGTGTGTAAGGCGGCGACTTGGTCGACCGTGCACACTTTCACAAAATTCTACAAAGTAGATGTTCAGGCATCGGCGGATGCTTCCTTTGGCCGCAAGGTTCTTAGTGCGGCTGTTCCCTAGGGTCCCTTGTTGGGGACTCCTGGCTGTTGGGATAAGTTTTTATATCCCCTGGTTTTTTGTCTTTTCCTGGGTTGTTGCTCCTGTTGAGCACTTGTTTTTTGCTGTTGCCCAGCTGGTTTCCTTCCTTTGGTAAGGTTCCTTTCCTTGATGCGGAGACTGCGTTGCCTTTCGGCGCGGATGCGTTTCCCACCCCTCATGGTAGCACTGCTTTGGGACGTCCCCATATGTGACGAATATGAAGAGGCGGCGACTGTCGGAGGACGTAAGAGAAAACGGAATTTTTGTAAAATCTTACCTGTAAAATTCCTTTCTCTGAGTCCTCCGACAGTCGCCGCCCCCGCCCCTCTTTTGGGGTTTGGTTGTATACTCTACTGCTATTCCACTAAAACTGAGATATGGTTGCAGGAAGTAGGAGGGTATTGACTGAGGGGACCACCCCTTGAGGGTGGGATATGTTAAAAGCTTTATTGTTAACATATTCTGTTGCCTAGCTACTCCTTCGGAGCAAAGTCTAATACCCCATATGTGACGAATATGAAGAGGCGGCGACTGTCGGAGGACTCAGAGAAAGGAATTTTACAGGTAAGATTTTACAAAAATTCCGTTTTTTTTTTTGTTTTTTTTTTGACACTTCAGGTGCCAATGTAAAGTTTAACCACTTACCGACCACCCAACGACTATATACGTCGCTCGTTTGACGCTAAATACCGGGGTGCCATAACACCAGTATTTTTTTAATACAGGGGCGGTCGGCTTTCAGGTAAGGGTGGTCCCAGTGGCGGATTCGCTGCGGGGTCACCCTTACGGTGCGGCGGAAGAGGTGCACCCCCCCTCCCGCCGCGTCCCGGCCATTTTCCCCCGCTAACCAAACCCACCGACAGCTGGGAAAACAATCCGGTCCCGAATCCTCGGAGACAGTCGAGTGAGGGCAAGATGGCCCTCACTCGACTCTATGGTCTTGGAGGACTGGAGCGCTGGCAAAAAAAGGTGTAAAAATAAGCTTGCGTGCAGAAGCGATCGCATACAGAAGTCCCGCCCACATATGTAATCGGTGTTTAAACCACACATGAGCATCCTGCGCGCCTTGTCTAGCTCCTGCTGGCGGTGGCCCCCCTTCTCCTTGCGTGCCTTCTCCGGCTCTAGCTGGCGGTGGCCCTCCTCCCTCATGCGTGCCTTCTCCGGCTCTAGCTGGCGGTGGCCCTCCTCCATCCTACGCGCCTTCTCCCGCTCCTGCTGGCGGCGGCCCTCCTCCATCCTACGCGCCTTCTCCCGCTCCTGCTGGCGGCGGCCCTCTTCCCTCCTGCGTGCCTTCTCTGGCTCCTGCTGGCGGTGGCCCTCCTGCGTGCCTTCTCTGGCTCCTGCTGGCGGTGGCCCTCCTGCGTGCCTTCTCTGGCTCCTGCTGGCGGTGGCCCTCCTGCGTGCCTTCTCTGGCTCCTGCTGGCGGTGGCCCTCCTGCGTGCCTTCTCTGGCTCCTGCTGGCGGTGGCCCTCCTGCGTGCCTTCTCTGGCTCCTGCTGGCGGTGGCCCTCCTGCGTGCCTTCTCTGGCTCCTGCTGGCGGTTGCCCTCCTGCGTGCTAAACCCAGTGACCTTGTTGACTGGTTTGAAGTTTGTTTCCTCTCTATGATCAGCAACCACAAGCTTATATTTTTTTTCTGTTAAATCTGAGCTGTTCAGTTTTTTTTGATGAGCTTGCCACAATCTCTTTGGATTAGTGTGAGGATGGACGGCCTCTATATTAAGACTTAGATCTCTGCTCTTTCTGCATGTTCTAAATGGGTCTCCTTTCAGCAGCTGCGGCATCATTTGGAATTATGTCTATTTTTATGGCAGCATGGCTTAATCTGAGCAGAGGAGATTTGGGGGGGGGGGGGGTGCAATTTCATTCCTCGGCTTTGTATCAAATTGAACTTTTTGCTGTTGCCTGGTAAGTGTGCGGCAATGTAAGGGGGCAATATATAATCTATAATATGATTATTATAAAAGTGTGCGAATATGAGATGTCATATATGCTTTATGTTAACATTTTTTAAAAGAACTTTGGAAATAACATTAAGCCCCCGTTCACATTGGGGTGATTGGACATGCCAAATCGCAGCCTATTGCCAGCAACTGCACTGTCTGATCGATGCGACGACCTGATTTCCAAAAGTAGTTCCTGTACTACCTTTTGGCGACTTCGGGTGTGATTTTTCCAATAGACATCTGTTCATAAACCCCCACTGATGTTTTTCAAATAGCCCCCAAACTCGCAATAAGACAGAGTTGAAATTGTGCGAGTTCAGCTGAACCCACCTCCAATGGGAACGAGGCGCTGTTTCCACTTTTACAGCCAAATTGAGATAATTGACCACAGGTTGCAGGAAAGAAAATCACTTGATTCGCCTATTAACAGTGTGGATGGGGGTAATCACTCTGTGGAACTATTGTTCTCCCGATGGGGGTAGCCGTCCTGCTGGGAGAACATAGTGATTATACTAGAACAGCCTACTAATGGAATTAAAACCACCTCTGGCATCGCATGTAAAATCCGAAAGGGTGGTGGTACCCAAGTAGATCGATCGATCTGTTGAACTGGCTGAGATTTGGATTGACTGGCCAGCTTAAAGTGGTTGTAAAGCTTCGGTGTTTGGTTTTGCACCGAGCAGCCCCGATCCTCCTCCTGGGGTCCCTCGCTGGTGCTCCAGGCCCCTCCTCTTAATCTGGTGCCCCCACAGCAGCCTCTTTCCATGGGGGCACACATGCATGCTCGCTCCCAATTCCCCCCCACCCTCAGCTCTTGTGTCACCAGACAGGAGTGGGAGCCAATCGCTCCCGCTGCAATCAATCTGTTCAGTGATGAGAGACAGTGGCAGAAGCCGCTGAACCGCTGAACTCGTGCACATCACTGGATCTGATGGGCTCAGGTAAGGTGGTGGGGGGGGGGGGGGTTAGTAGCTGGAGCAGAGAAGGTTTTTCACCTTGATGCATAGTGAAAAATCTTAAGGCTTTTGAACCACTTTAAAAGTTGCATACTGGCAGATTTCAAAGGTCTCTTCTGTCATAAATGGCTCCCTTTTTGCCTCTTGGCTGTATGCGGACATGTATGGCACCCAATCTGTGCTTCTGTGCGGAAGTATGGGGGTGACATCATTGCTGTTTGGCTGAACAGACAGAACCCAGAATGAAGGCTGGGCAATGATGGCATTCTAAAAGCATTCCTAGTGATCCTGCCATGAAGCTCCTCTGCTCAGGCCTTTCCTTTTATAGGGTGACTCTCTCCCTATCTCCCAATAGAACTCCTCCTCCTGTGTTGTCTTTTGCCATGAAGCCTCTTGTTCGTGCTCTTAGGATCAGACTGTCACCCTCTTTCTCCCAATTGTGCTTCTGTGTTGTTGGCCATGAGCCTCATGGCTTACAATAAATACCATGTGGAAGTTTCAAAACTCCCTATTCAGGCGTGGTCCAATGTTGTCACCATCAGGAAACCCGCCCTGAATAAAGGCTTTTGCTGGAGTGTATGTAGACACGAAGGGGGCTGCAGGAGATCAGCAGCACTCAGATGTAACAAAGGAGGAGAAAAAATGTGAAACGGGGTCATTCATTATATAGACAATGTCTTTCAGTGGAGTTTATATTTATTTTAACCGATTTATCAGCGTATAACACGCACTTTCCCCCCCCCTAAAAATGGAGAGCAAAGCAGCAGGGCATGTTATATGCTGATAGATAGGTAAATAGATAGATATATAATATAAACCCAGGCAGCGCCAAGAGGCAGAGGGGGGCGGGCCGAGGAGAAGGAAGGATGAGCCGTCGCTGTCATAGGAAGTCCAGCCTTTTATGATAGACAGCACAGTTGACGGAACGTGTGACGTCCTATCATAGGCGCCCCGACTTCAGATGAAAGCGGCCGCTCGCCCTACCACTCCTCGGCCGGCCATCCCCACTCTGTGTAATGGTGCTGCGGAGGCTGCAATAGAGGACTCTGCGCTGCGGAGGCTGCAATAGAGGACTCTGCGCTGCGGAGGCTGCAATAGAGGACTCTGCGCTGCGGAGGCTGCATTCGAGGACTCTGCGCTGCGGAGGCTGCATTCATGGGCACTGGTGAGGCTGCATTCATGGGCACTGGTGAGGCTGCATTCATGGGCACTGGTGAGGCTGCATTCATGGGCACTGGTGAGGCTGCATTTGATTAAAAAAAAAAAATTTCCGCGTTCAAAGCTGTTCAAATTTTTTTTTTTTTTTATAGATGGTGTGACTTCAGTCCTTCAGTGTTTTCTTTTTCTTTTTGCTCTGACGGAGTACATCAGTGTTGAATGATCGTTACATTTAAAGTGTTTTGCTATGCAGGGGTGCACCCAGTTTTTGATGCCTCCATGTTTTTATCTCTGCAGATCTAGAAGTAGGCAATGTCTGACCTTGAACTCGGTGACGCTCTAAGAGACGCTCCTCTGGAGATTGAACCGGAAATCAAGCGGGACTTCATTAGCTCGCTGGAGGCGGAGCCCTATGACGATCTCATTGGGGAGACCTGCGATAAGACGGACTATGTTCCATTGATGGATGACGATGAGACGGACCCAAAGAACAAACTCTCCGATGGAGGCCATGCAGAGCGTAAGTTGTATTCTCATTGTTGGGGTTATAGCAGACCTCTCCCCTGTAATTCAGCACTGAACTGCACTTTAGTTGTGGTTTTTCAGATGCTTCTGTGGTGGATGTAAACCAGCAAAGTCACCTCTGATTGTTTTCTCTTCCCATCTGATGTCCCCATTTTTATTGGCTTGATCATGTGACCAGTCCAATTACTTTACTCTGTGGAAATTTCTTAAAGTGATATTTTTATAGAAAAAAAAAAAAGGACTTTACAAACATGTTATACTTTGAGCAGTGGTCCTAAACAGAGCAGCCCGGATCCTCCTCTTCTGGGGTCCCTCTTCCTGCTCCTGGCCCCTCCCTCCTGTTGAGTGCCCCCAATGCAAGTAGCTTGCTATGGGGGGCACCTAAGCCACGCTGCAGCTCTATATCCATTCATACTCGGTGCTGCCAATCAGCCCAGCCCCCCTTCTCTCGTGATTGGCTAACTGAGTTTGACAGTAGTGGGAGCCAATGGCGTCGCTGCTGTTTCAGCCAATCAGGAGAGAGTCCCGGATGTCTGAGGCACTTGTTGACCTCACTGGATAGAGATGGGGCTCAGGTAAGTATTAGGGGGGGGGGGCCTGAGGGGAGCTGCTGCACGCAGACTTTTTTTTTATCCTAATGCATAAAGATAAAAAAAAAAACTGACTTTTCAACCCCTTTACTACTTCAAGACTGCAATACGTGTAAATAACCCCGGTATTGTTTTTTTACAGCCGACGGCTGGCTTTCTCAATTAAGCATTCTAAGCAGCTCCTGAGCCGCTGTAACACTTTTATAAGTGACGGTGTGAACTACCCCCCCCCCGCTGCTTCTCGGCCATACAGTTTCCCCCGGCTCACCTCAGAAACTATCTGATGGTGCTGCCTGCTTAGTCCCAGAGGCGATCTAAAGAGTAGATCCTCTTTATCTATGGCCTTGGAAGGGATGTCATGACAATGCTCCGGTCCTCCGTTTCTCAGGCTGGAACTAAATCATTTTTATTTTTTTTTAGGTAAGCAAAAGATCCATTTTGGGTCTTTTTGACCTTTTGTAATGGGTATAAAAGTTTTAAACACCTGGGACTCTGACAAGTGTGTCTGTGCAGTGAGCAGAGACGGACCTGTCATCAGCCACCAATTTTTTTTCAAAACCATTGCAAAAATGCTGTGCAAATACTGTTTGACATTTAAAAAAAAAAAAATTGCAATGAGCACCATTTTATTTATTCCTTAGGGTCTCTGTTAAATTATGTTTGCAGGTTAGAAGTAATTTTCTAGAAAAAAAAATACTGATTTTATCCCTTTTTCTATAATAAATGTAATTGCGGTTTCACAGGATTGATGTACATTTCTTTTTTTTGTTTAGCGACTCATGCAGCAGTGGTTGCGAATGGCGAGCACGGCACGGGAGAGATTGGCGTTAAAGGTACGTAGTTCTGTAACTCTTTACTGGTTTATGGCACTCTTAGCCTTAGCCTGGGTTCACACTTGTGCAGGGCTGGACACCGCACGTGAGTCGGATAGGAATCGCACCACATTCCTGTACAAATCACAAGCGGCTCTTTGCAATGTGATTTTGAGCCCATTCATTTTTAAACTATTTTGGTTTGTCCATTAACTTAACATTGACACAGGTGGCAGATCGCAGGACCAGAGTGCGATTTTAGTGCGGGGAAACTCTCAGGGTTTTGCGTTTCCCACACTGCAAATGTGAACCCGGGGCTTAAACCTCTGAATGTGAAGATTCTTGGTAGGTTACCTAGTGCACCGTGCTGCCAGTTGGTGCATGTTCCTGGCAGCACAGTTTACTAAAAGTAACCACCCTTATGGTCCTTTTCACACGGGCTTTCCACCCAGCAGGGATCGATCTGCAGATCCCCGCTTAGAAGGCGGATGAGAGGTCCATCTCCGTGCACGGACCTGTCAGAGCCCCGCTCTCCTCAATAGGTCGAATGAAAACGGTCTGCCTGTCCGGTTTCATCAGATTCTCCAGACGGATGGAAAATAGCGTCTCCATCTGTCTGGATTTCGCGGACAGGATTGGATAGCAGCAGGTGTCAGCGGACAGGTTACTGCTGACATCGCTGCTCCATTGGTATGCATGGAGCGTCTGATCAGGTCCGCCTGAAAAACTGACAGGAGGACCTGATCAGAAAGCCTGTGTGAAAGGACCCTTAAAGTGGAACTTCTCCCCAGGTTCTTCAGGGGTGACCACACTCGGACGCTTTAGTTGGCCGGTGCGAGGTGGTGTCCCTTCCAGCTCACTGGCATTGTGCTGGAAATGTAAATGGAGCTCTGCATGCACATTGTGCAGAGGATTGCAATTACGCAGGTAGGTGTCTTTTATTGCACAAGAGACATTGCATGGCTCCTCTGCAATAAAGAACCTGCCTGTTTGCAGTATATATATATATTTTTTATTTTAGCTTTTAGTTTTGCTGTAACTGCTACATCAACCCTGTCCTTTTTAGGAGATGCTTGGTGAAGGTCAGTGCCACCTGCTAAGTTCCTCTTCTTTGCTGCCTGCTTGAATCCAGCCATGGGGTCTGTTTATACAGTGAATGGGACATGAAGTTCCATTAGTGGTCCATGAACCCTGCAATCTCATCATTTAGAGCCCCCGTTACTCCTGATATACCCACTCACTATTTATCTTTTAATACCATTATGTTGGCTTAATCTGTACGCCTCCATGCTTTATCATCACGGGTAAATAGAAGATGATTGGAGATTCAGTCGTTGGTCTTCCTCAGTTTCTAGTACTATTGCATGTGTGTTACGTAGTAATCTCTTCCTTTGTGTGGTCACCATTAGGATTATATCATCCTAGTCAGCACATTTCTCACTGAGCTGCTTATTGCTGCACCGTGTGCAAATTAGGGGGAACTCTACCTTCCCTGTCAGACATGTAACAGAAACATTCCCCTAATCAATGACAAGATGGCAGCCCTGAATCCACCGGAAGGAAAAAAGTCCTGTAATCCATAGTAAAATCTGAGTGTGCACCTCTGATATTCCTGCTGTTCCTGGCTCAGCAGTGAGCTTGGCTACAGAATCTAGCAGAGATGTGCTCCAGTCTGCATTGCTGCAGCAATAATGATTTAATAAGTCTGGTGTGCAACCAAATGGCAACCCTCCCCAAACTAGATCTGGCCTTTGCAGCCAGGAGCACATGGAAGACAGACGCATGTCAAACATAGAAAGAAAGATTCCCAGTTCACTTACCGGCCAGTCTGCAACAAACCGAATGATCCTGTCTAACAGTTCACGATAAATCCAAGGGGCTAGGTTGTACACATTTACAAATATATGCGTAAGCTGCAGGGCCACTTCACGGCACCCCAGTGTTCTGCAGGCCTTACTATAATTTTGTGAGCCTCAATAGTTAGGAGTGTGGGTATGTGTGTGCATATGTGTGTATAATATATATATGTATGTATGTGTGTGTATATATATATATATATATATATATATATATATATATATTAGATTAAGGGAACTATATGCCTGGAGGGAGCCCACCCCTCCCTAAAGTCATAGGGGCGCACTGGACATCCAGCAAATGGAACAATGACAGCAAAGGTGTCCAGTGCACCCCTCACCAATTTAATCATCTGTAAAAAAAAAAGGCAACCGCCCCATCCCATAACTGGCTAGCAAGGAGCACATGGAAGAGTGGCGTGTATCAAACCACAAAGAAAAATTCCCAGCTCACTTAGCTGCCAGCCTGCGATCAATTGAATTGTCCTGTCTAACAGTTCCCTGGTAAGACAGCTGGCAATTTTTCTTTGTTTAATTTAAAAAGTACACTAGACAGGTCAAGGACAAATGGGTTGCAAGAAAAATCGCTAGAATCTCCCATTAACACAGTATTGATGGGGGGGATCCCTCCAATGGAGCTATTGTGTTCTCCCAGCAGGGGGTGGGCGGGGAGCTGTCCCTGCTGGGAGAACACAATGATTGCTAGTGGTTATAGCCACTGGCAATCGCATGTAAAGTTCTGCCATGCTGGTTGTACCCAAGTTGATCGATGGGTAGACCTGGGTACGATCAGCCTGCCCATAGATGGTTCATATCTTGGCTGGTCCCTGCGGAACTGGCCAAGATTTAAACCCTCTATGGCTGACTTAAAGAGGAAGTAAAGCTGCTGAAAAAAAAAAAATGTAAAAAGAAAAAAAAAAAAACCTGTAAAGACAAAGGCATAATGAGTTAGAATGCATCGCATACTAGCTCATTATGAAGTACTTGCCTAAAAACGAAGCCCCCGCCGTGCCGACAGGACGGCCGACATGTCCAGCCGTCCTGCTTCCTGGATCGCGTCCTCCGGCCATCTGATTGGCTGGAGGTGCGATTACATCACTCCATTCACGGCACTGGGCTCTGAAGGAACAGCACGGGTGGCCGTTCCTTCAGAGCGTATGCGTCGATGATGTCATCGGCTGCATGCATTGTAAATATCTCCTAAACGGTACATGTTTAGGAGATATTTATAGCACCTAGAGGTAAATGTTTAGGAGATATTTATAGCACCTAGAGGTAAATGTTTAGGAGATATTTATAGCACCTAGAGGTAAATGTTTAGGAGATATTTATAGCACCTAGAGGTAAATGTTTAGGAGATATTTATAGCACCTATAGGTAAGCCTTAATATAGGCTTTCCTATAGGTAAATGTCAACAAAGAGGGTTTACAACCACTTTAACCCCCAACTTTTTATCACAACTGAGCTTTCTCTGATTAGTAAACTGGAATCTGTTTTGCCCTGTCTGGGTCATGGGGTTTGGAACTGCGTAGATTCCTGTTAAATTTTGTTCCTACTCGTGGGGTGCCATGAGCATCTTTCTCCCCCAGGCTTTCCTTTAGGTATTTAAAGTGTACCTGTCACCAATAGAAGGCATGATGGCATGGTAATGTCATTAGTGACTTGGTGCTGTAATGGTCCAGCCTGAATGATTACTTCATTTTCATGACTCTTGGCAGAAAGCGGACTGTATTTGTGGTAGATCGCATAACCTGGAGATTCTGGCAGCATATTTTTCTCTGTCTTGGATTGCTGATTAATAATTTAAACCACAGAGGCTCAGCTTCTCGGCTTCCTGTCATCGCTCTGAGCTGGTGTGTGTTTGTGTCTCTACTTTGATCATATAAACGTCAGACAGATCCTCCGTGTGTACGTGCATTTCTCCATATCGCCGTATTTCACCATCATGATTAAAGTAGAACTCCAAACTTTTTTTTTTTTTTTTTTTGTTTAGCTGGGTTAGCTCGGGTTGTCCTGACAGCGGTCATTTTAATTATTTTTGGTCTGCATGAGTGCTTTTTATATAGTGCTTGCATCCATCTCCAGAAAACCTTTTTTTGATTGGCTTTGTTTAAAGGATACGTTCATCTTTTTTAAAAAAAAATGAATAAATGCACATCTTTTTGCAGGTAAAAAAAGCGTTTATTTTATTTATTTTTTCTAGAATCCTGGAAAGCATTGCATGCAGACTTGTCAATGCATCTTGTTTTGTACATTGTACAAGCAGGCAGTTACTGAATGACAAGAAGAGACCATGAACTACCTAGAGCGTTCAACAGCGCCATGGTCGTTCATTGATAGCCTCGGCATCTGTGGGCTTGTAGTTATCGGCATCGCTTCTGTGTGAACCCAGGCTTAAGTCACGATGACCAGCCTTGGTTCACACAGGAACAGTGGTAGAAACCGCATGTGACTCGAACAGGAATCGCACCACATTACTGTTCAAATCGCATCAGTTTCCTTGCAGTGCAATTTGAGCCCATTCATTTTGTATGGACTCAATT
Source organism: Pelophylax lessonae (assembly GCF_965119305.1). Taxonomy (NCBI): domain Eukaryota; kingdom Metazoa; phylum Chordata; class Amphibia; order Anura; family Ranidae; genus Pelophylax; species Pelophylax lessonae. Next base: position 557,476,370 of record NC_138772.1, read on the forward strand.
GCACCACAAAGGTATCTGTTTCAGGTATCGGGGCATTTGTATTACTCATGCTTGATATTGATACCGTTATCTGTGCAACCCTAAGGCCCTCCTCACACTTGTGCGACTTGGGACTGCAAAGTTGCATGACAAGTTGTATTCCATGATTTCCAATAAAATAACGTTCATATCTGTGTGACTTCTTAGTCCCTGCACTACTTTAGTCCGACTTTGATGCATTTTTTGGAGTCCGTAGCCTTCAAGAATACACAGGCATTGCTTCAAGTCCAGTCAAAATCGTGGCAAAATAAAGCGACATTTAGGTCGCATAAATGTGAAAGGGGCATAATTGGAACTTCACTGATCTCGCATATAACGACTAGTCTAAGATAGTGATCGAGCGATATTGGTTTTTAGTTGCCGATACCGATATGCAATGGCCAAAATATCGGTATTGGCCGATATTTTCATACATTCAGGCCCCTTTCACACACTCCGTCCGTCGGACGGAGTCCGTTTTTCTCAGCGGGGGATCGATCTGCTGATCCCCCACTAACCAGAGGATGACAGCTGTTCTCCGTGCTGTGTGCGGAGACACAGCTGTCAGTTACCCATGCATCTCTATGGGGGAAATCGGATGGGAACGCATCGTCGGTCCGTTCTCATCCGATTCGCTGGATGGCTGGAAAATAGGGTTTCCATCTGTCCAGATTTGAGGGATTGGATGTCAGCGGACATGTCTCCGCTGACATCCGATGCCCCATAGGGATGCATGGGGGGGACCGTTCAGATCCGCCAAAAAACGGACAGGTGGGTCTGAATGGTCCGCCTGTGTGAAAAAGCCCTTAAAAATATTTTTTTTGTATTTTTATCACTTGACGGGTACACTTGTGGAGAGATCTGGGGTCTAAAAGACCCCAAACCCCTCCTCTGCACTTAAAAGCATTCAAAACAGCCAAATTTGGCATTTTGAATGCTTTTTTTTTTTACTCTGGTGCCAGACAGTACCCGGACGTGATGTCATGACATCACTTCATTGCTTATATCTTTGTACATATGTGAGTGGCATATTCAATAACATTTGTAAACGGAATTATGCTAAGTGACATCATTTTACCCTTACATGTGCAATATTTGGAATATCGGCTAGTTCAGGGGCCGATACAGATATATCGGCCCTCCATATATCCGCCTTGCCGATAATCTGTCGATCTCTAGTCTAAGAACTCATTAAAGAGTTTGTAGGTCAGACAGGGGCTTTCAATGATGGGACACACGGAGGAAAACCTCCGTCCAAATTTTCTTGTCATATTTCCTTCAGGTTTATTGCTTTAGTTGCACTCCAGGTTGTGAATAGGATCCCTGTACAGACTCGGTGCTTTCTTTCTGTGGCTCCTGGAAAATTGCTCACCAGAGCACATCGCTGTTCATCTGACCTCCTACGTGTGAAGTATTGGCAGTCAGACTCGTATTCAATAAACGTCTATACTATGTCTATTCATGCGGTTTTCACAGCGGAGGACAGCAGTTGGTGATTAGGAAGCACAGATGAGCAGACAGGAAGCGTTTTATTTATAGGCCTTCGAGGTAAAGTCATAAATGCAGAGGAGGACGGATTCTCAGCCAGAAAGTGATATTCTAATACTTCCTGACAATGAGGGATAGGAGATGTGCTAGCGCAGCCTCTGACCTGGGCCATGAGTGAGCTGATAATACAAATACATGTGGCTGTTGCTGGTCTCTTGCTATGCTTAGCCAAGTGGGTGTATTGGCATAGTCTATCATTGTGCCCCCATCTCTGGGCTGCCATTGCTTTGCCTGCTTCACTCATACCTGTGCAGATTGTGCACATGCTTTACAAAGAAATGCTAAACACCAGGCACTTCTATGCTGGTCATATAGTTTACCTTGCTGTTTTCTAAAACACTCCAAGGGCCCAATCCAAGCTATCTGGAATTTGCTGCAGCAATTCACCTTTTATTGATCCTTCATGCAAAAGACATCACAGGCAGAGTGCGGAGTACAGTAGAAGTGTCCCACGCTGTGGCTAGCGCTTACGCCGGTCTTCATCTCATTGAGGTTAATGAGTAAGTGCTAGCCACAGCGTGAGACGCTTCAACTTTTACTGTACCCTGCACTGTCTGTGATGTCTTTTTCATGAAGGCTCAATAAGTGTTGCAATGAATTCCGGATTGTGTATGAGCCAATTTGCAGCTTTCATCGCTGTCACACTTTGACAATTTCGTGATCATGCAACATTGTACCCAAATTAAATATAATTTTTTTGAGGTAGACCTTTCAGGTGGCCTTTTTTTTTTTTTTTTTTTTTTTTTTGCTAAATACATGAGACAAATTTTGAAGGGGGGAAAAAAATACTTTTTTCTTTTGGTTTTAAAATGTTGTAAATTTTTCTTCACTAATGTATGGTGATGAGGCGGCCCTGGTGGCCACTGATGAGGCGGCCCTGGTGGCCACTGATGAGGCGGCCCTGGTGGCCACTGATGAGGCGGCCCTGGTGGCCACTGATGAGGCGGCCCTGGTGAATGGCCACACCGGCTGTCCAGGGGGGAGCAGGGCTCTCGGGCTGCCTAGACCAAACTCTGAGCCGCTGACAGAAGTGCCCAGAGGTGGTGTCCAGGTCAAGGACCATTGCCGAGCCCTTTCAGAGCCGCTAGTTCCTGCTTCAGGGAGTCTCCCCGGATAGCTCTATCTAGGCCCGCCCCCAGCGGGGAGGAGAGAGCCACACAGGGGAAACTTCTGCCCCTGTCAGCTCCACTCCTCCCCCAACCCACCCCTCCTACTACCCTACAGCCCCGCATCTGCCCTTAAGTCCCTCCCCTCCTCTAACTCTCCCTCAGTGCTGTCCCTCCCCTCCCCCAGCATCAAACACACACACGTGACACCTTCCAGCCGCCTGGAAATGTTGCGCCCCCTCCCACATGGTAGCCACTGGGGCAGGCAACCGCCCAGACACCAGGCCACGTTTTCTAGTCCCCATGGCGACCTGGCGCCTGGGATTTGTCAAGCCCGGAGTTAAAAGAACATTCATTATGAATAGGCCGCCATTACACTGCAGCAGGTGGTGGTGGGGGGGACATTTTCATGACTTTTTAACGATACAAGTATGTGTGTTGTGTTTTGCTTTGGGCTCCACTGTACAATGTGTTGGGGGTTCCACTCGCACTGAAACGCAGCAATTGCATTACCGCAATGCACAGATGTGAATGGGCCCGAAAGTTTTGTGTGGTTTTTTTTTTTTTTTGTTTTTTTTTATGCATTTGCCATTTTATTTTTTGTTAATCCATGTTTTGTATTCTAGATTGTGCAAAGAAAAAAAAAAAAACTTTACCAATTGAATACAAAAAATTTAAAAATGTCATGAAAACTGGTGACTAAATCTATCCCCTTCCTATGAAAACATTCCATGTCATTTCATTACCTTGGCCATATGCTGCACCTGCAGGGAATTGATTTTCCTCACATAAAGGTAAGGGATAGATTGTGTGAATTCAGCAGCTGCCACCAGTTGTAAACCAAGAAGCACACAGAAGGTAAAATCAAAAATCTGACCCGCAACAAGCATGCAGACATTGAAATCAGAGCCTGCATGAACGTTGGTTTGCCGTGTTTTTTTTTTTTATTTTTTTTTATTTTATTTAAACCACTGAATCTTCTTTTTATTCTCCCTCAATTTTCATCAATGTAAGCATGCATGTGCAATGTCTGTGGAAGCTGGAACTCCTTGTCCTAGTCGCTGCTACTCCAGGGATCACTGCTGGCTTCCAGGTCCCCGAGCAGCTGTCCTGCGCTGTGAACAGAGGAGGTCGCTGACTCAGGACAGGGGCTGTTCAGAGAGCACTTTGCATCTTCTGAATCAATAGAAAGTGGTTTCTGATTGGATGGAGTGTAGAGACTTGGTAGCGATGTCTTGATCTCCACCTTGCTCAAGCAGAGAATATTATGCAATTTTTAAAGCTAATCTCCAGCTTTTAGTGAAGTTTGAAGAGTAAGGTCACCTTTGCAGAAAATCTGTAATGTGACCTTACACTGAGCCCCCTTTGGTCTCGCTGTACTGAGTCCACAGTATCCCCCCCGCTGTCAAGCATCGGGATGCCGCTTCACCGGTCTGGGTATTTGAAATCCCTGTGGCTTAATCTCCTATCTGTACCTCCTTGGAGTGTACGAACGAGGCATTCTAATTGGTCAGCACTGTCTTATTGAAATGAAAGTCGCAGCTGAGTTAGCAGAAATTAGTGCAGGAACTACTCTGGAAATCGGTGCGACTCCAACAAAGTCACACCGAGTTGACCGCTTCCAGTGCAGACACTAGTGTGACTTGCTATGCGATTTGAAACTCCAGTCATATGTCAAGTCGCACCAGTGTGACCGGGGTCTTATGGCACTTTTCCACTGCAAGTACCGGCTCGGCTCTACTCTGCCCTGCTTGACCTGGTTTTCTTTTCCACTGCTGGTACCGCATGGTACGGTGTTGGAACGGTTTGGTACAGTATGGTTTGCTTTTCAACTATAGTACTAAAGTTAAGTGGGTGGGATAACAACGGGGTTGGTGGGATTCTCTGACCAATCAGTGGCTAGTAGTGACTGCATGCAAAGGATTGTGGGATATGGTACCCGGTATGGTACCTCTTGGAACCAAAATTGAGTAGGTACTGTTTTTGAGAGCCGTACCATTCGGTTCCATGCAGTGGAAAAGTGCTGCCCTACCGAACCGTTCCTACACCATACCATGCGGTACCAGCAGTGGAAAAGCACAAAAGCGAGCCGAACCGTTCGGTTCCATGCAGTGGAAAAGCGCCATTAGAATCCCTAACATCCATATCAAAATGTATAAACCAGAAAATAAACGGGCAAAATAGAGCAATAAATTGGATGATTATTATTATTATTATTATTATTATTATTTTATTTATTTTTTTTATAAATATGCCCCCCCCTTTTTTTTTTTTTTTTTTGCCCGCATCCTCCACCAAAAAAAAAAAATGACAAGTTTAACACCCCAGGCTAATCTCTTACCATTGAGATAACTGGTTGTATGTGCAGTAAACATTTGCAGGGTTATATGAACCCCATTAATATTTTCAGCGCCCCCTCAGGTGTAGTATGATGGGTAGTTTTGTACAGTTTCTTGTTACTAACCACTTGTGCTTTGTGCCTCTCTCCTTCCTTCTATCTCCCCCCTCCCCCGGTCCTTGTTTCTCCTCTAGAATCATAGAATATTGCTCCTCTCACTGGGACACCAGCCTGCTTCCTCTACTCCTTCCCATGGATAGAAGGCACGGCTGTCTGCGCTAGGTCCTCTCTGCTGAAGCCTCCTCTTCCTCCTCCTCTTCCTCACTCTGCACTGCAGCGCTTGCTGAATCCCTCTGTCTTCGTGTACGCTCGCCATGGACACCCAGGCCTTTGCTCTATCTCACATTCGACATTAGATTTCACTATACGGTAGAACAGTTAGTGAAAGGAGAGTTTAGGCCATGAATAATGTCTGTTTTTCCGGAGAGAAGGACCTGACATGGCCTGCAGCTTCCTTTCTGCTCCCTCTGCATCCCTGAGAATACGTGGTCTGACCTGACTGCGCCCCATTCGTGGAATGACTAGAATGTCGTGCCTTTCCTCATACCTCTAGAAACTCTTCATCATTGACTTTCTCACACTGGATTCTGGGGCTTCCTCTCTACACTTTTAATGTCACTAACTTCAATAAACTATTTTGCTTTGCCTTCTGCTTTTAGTTTTACTTGTATGTGTTAATGTGTGCTGCAATATAACAGTGTGGTGTGTTTGTGTATCTAATATAACATAACCTTGTGTACACTCTGTCAGGGGTCTCAAATCTGGTGGCCTTTCAGTTTTTGAAGATCTACAATTCACATGAGGCATTGCAAGGCTGACCTTTACAAGCCTGACTCCCATAGGCAAAGGCACGATGGGACTTGTAGTTCCGCAACAGCGGGATGGCCGCCAGTTTGAGACCTCTGCTCTATATGCTTGTCAGTGTAGCTGCTTTGATCGTTTGCAATGCATTGGGGTTGATTTACTAAAACTGGAGTGCACAAATTCTGGTGCAGCTGTGCAAAGAAACCAATCGGATTCCAGGATTTATTGTCCAAGCCTAATTGAACTATTTGAAGTTAGAAGCTGATTGGCTACCCAGAACAGCCGCCCCAGATTTTGCGCACTCCAGTTTTATGACACTTTTCCACTGCAAGAACCGGCTTGGCTCGGTTTGGTTTTCCACTGAATGCTATGGTGTTGGAACGGTTCGGTACGTTTTGCTTTTCCGCTAATAGTAAGTGGGTGGGATAACGATTCTCTGACCAATCAGTGGCTAGTAGTGATAGTCAAGGCTGCATGCAAAGGATTGTGGGATATGGTATAGCTACGGCCCTCTTGGAACCACAACCGAGATGGTACTGTTTAAGCGAGCCGTACCGTTCGGTTCCATGTAGTGGAAAAGCGCCGCCGTACCGAACCGTTCCAACACCGTACCATGCAGTGGAAAAGTGCAAAAGCGAGCCGAACCGTTCGGTTCCATGCAGTGGAAAAGCGCCATTAGTAAATCAACCCCATTGTCTGGGTTGGCCTCTATAGTCTGTTCACCAGGGAGCCTCAAACTACAGCCCTCCAATTGTTGCAGAACTACACATCCCATGAGGCATTGTAAAACTGACATTCACAGGCATGATGGGAATTGTAGTTCCCGAACAACTGGAGGGCCGTAGTTTGAAGACTCCGGCTCTACACCTTAGTAAACTTACATCAGAGCAACTTACAACTGCTAATGGAATGTGATCTTAAATCATGGGTGCTCAACATGTGGTCCTCTAGCTGTTGTGGAACTAAAAGTCCCATGAGGCACTACAAGGCTGACAATTACAAGCTTGACTCCCAAAGGCAGAGGCATGATGGGACTTGTCGTTCCGCAACAGCTGGGGGGCCACAGATTGTGCCCAGGTCCTAAAACCTCCCTCCAGCCTTCTCTTCAGTCTTGCACAGTTGTACCAGTTCTTCTCCTGGACTGAAATGGCTTACTCTGATTTCACTGCACACTGTGAGCTTCTCGCAATGTGCAATAGAAGCTGCCACAAGTCAAAGTCCTGCCTCATTTCCTGGCTGTAGGACATCCTCTGGCGCACCCCTTTCATTTAATAAATGAGTTTTTTCAATCTGAGGCTATGCATCACGTGAGCATTACCTAGAGTTCCCTGCATGCAAATACAGCCTGCCTAGGAATGCCCACTATTTCAGACTGACATCCTCCTGTCAAAGCATTTTGAAAAACTTGTACCAAAATCCATCCCTCTGCCTGGAAAGAAAAGCCAGCCCCCCCCCACCTGCAAAAAAAGCCAGCCCCCCCTGCCTGCCTGCAAAAAACAAGCCTGCCTGCCTGCAAAAAAAAGCCAGCCCCCCTGCCTGCCTGCAAAAAAAAAGCCAGCCCCCCTGCCTGCCTGCAAAAAAAAGCCAGCCCCCCCCCTGCCTGCCTGCAAAAAAAAGCCAGCCCCCCCCTGCCTGCCTGCAAAAAAAAGCCAGCCCCCCCCCCCTGCCTGCCTGCAAAAAAAAGCCAGCCCCCCCCCCCTGCCTGCCTGCAAAAAAAGCCAGCCCCCCCTGCCTGCCTGCAAAAAAAGCCAGCCCCCCCCCCCCGCCTGCCTGCAAAAAAAAGCCAGCCCCCCTCCTGCCTGCAAAAAAAAAGCCAGCCGCCCCCCTCCCCTGCCTGCAAAGAAAAGCCGCCCCCCTGCCTGCATAAGGGCTCAGGGCTGTGATGCTTTCAGCTTTAGACCGCACCCTGATGGCTGTTCTCACCAGTTATAATCTGCCTCCATTACATACCAAAAGCGCAGGGTCCCAGTGATGACATTCATTAGCATGGTAATGAAGGGGAGGAAGGAACCAGGTAAGGCAAAATATAAGCCGATTTAGATTTAAAGTATAATTAAAGGCCAAACTTTTATTTTTTTATTTTAATGGAGAGAGTGCAGAGGGATTAGAACACCTGTCTGTGCCCCCATTAGGGAGACCCCCCCTCTTCATTTATCCTGTGTACCATTTATCATTTTAAGTGAAATAAAAGTAAATGAAAATCTAAAATTTTGGGATGTCCCCAGAAAAGTAATAGGGGGTATCTTCCACTAGGGACACTAGTTCTGATGTTCTGGGGGGACCGAGAGATTCTCAATTTACAGGGATTTCTTCTCACTTCCTGTTTGGCTGTGGGACAGGAAGTGAAGGGAAATCTCTCCGAAGGGACACAGTTGTTGAAAAGAAAAACTGACAGGTTATAGCCCTCTGTTACTCTATCCAAGTAAAAAAAAAAAAGCTCTACTTTTCAGATTTAAGCGCTTTGGTCAATGGTGTAATTTTTGAAGGTTCATTCAGAATTCATTGACAGGTTCACTTGACTTGGTGTTGATTTCATCTGCTTCAAGCAGATTTTGCATTCCCATAGTCTTCTAGGGCAATGCAAAACCTGTCTGACACGTGAGCCCTTTGACACAGAAACACAACAGGATATCTTCCTACAAAAATGTAATCTATCGCCACATTCTTCTTTTTATGACAAATGACATTCTAATTGGGCTGCTAGAAGTGAACAGAAGTTGTAAAACATTTAAAGTCTCCTTTGAGTTGGAGATGTCCGTCACTATTAAGCAGATCACTTTGAAAAGCTGAAATCCCCTTTCCTTGGTAATTAGGCTGAAAATTTTGGCTGTCGGGAAGGAATGTGAAATCTTTTTGGTCTCCACACAAATTAATCCCCGGGATCCTCACATCAGCATTCCCTTCTGTGCAAACAGCAGCTGATTACAGAAGGCTCACATATTCTGTATGATCGCTGTGCTTCTTACCAAGTCTCTTCTAAATCTTGTCTGAGGTTTCTAGAATTTCTAAGTGTCTTACACCACTGGTCTCCAAACTGCGGCCCTTTCCTTTACCCGGCCCCTGGGGCACTATTCCTCCTACTGATACAAGACACTATTCTGCCCACTGACACTAATAATGTGGCACCATTTCCCCCAGTGACACCAGTAATGGGTCACTGCTCCTCCCCCAAATACCAAATGTGGCGATGTTTACTTCCACCGATGCCAGGAAAGTTTGCAGTCTCGCTGGCCATAGTCTGTCCCCGCCCTAAAGTCTCAAGGACAATAAACTGGACCTTTGTCATGGAGACCCCTGTCTTACACCAAAAGATTGTTTTATTTAACCACTTGACCGCGCTAGAACCGAATGACTGCTACAGCGTGGTCATCCAGTTCTGGGAGGGCGTCATACAATGTTCTCCGATGATGGCAGGCTCTGTGATCACTGCGTCTTTAAAGCGGAGTTCCACCCAAAAGTGGAACTTCCACTAGGTAGTCCTAACCCCCTGACATGCCACATTTGGCAAGTAATTTTTTGGGGGTGGGGGGAGGGAGCGGGTACCTAGTTTTGACAGGTACCCGCTCCCACTTCCGCTCGGAGTGTGGAAGTTCTCCTCTCCCCCTCCCTCCCTGCAATCTTCTGGGACATGTCAGAGGTCCCAGAAGATTGCCGGCCAATCAAGACGCGCAGCGCAACTCGCGCATGCGCAGTGTGTACCCGGCTGTGAAGCCGCAAACTGTCACAGCCGGGTGCCTACACCAGTGATGCCGGCGCCACCGAGACCAGAGGGAGAGCATCAAGGCTTCGGGCGGCCGCAGCGCGTGACCGTGGGACAGGTGAGTGCGTTAAGTCAGCAGCTACACTTTTTGTAGCTGCTGACTTTTAATAAACACAGAAAAGGATGGAACTCCACTTTAAGACACAGCTGATCACAGATCGGGGGTAAAGGACCAATCAGTGGCCCTTTACCACGTGATCAGCTTTGTCCAATGACAGCTGACCACTATGTAAAAACACAAGCAGTTTATCAGCATTCCTTTCCTCACACTGGCAACATGAGTAGAGGAGCGTCGATTACTGGCTTGTGTGAAAGGGACATCTACACTGATAATCAGTGCAGTCCAACAGTGCCGCCTCAATCAGTGTAGCCTATCAGTGGCCATCAGTGAAAGCAAAAAATGACCTGTTTTGCAAAATGTTATAACAAACTATTAAAAGCTTTTTTTACTTTTTGGTCTTTTTTTTTTTTTGGGTCAAAAAAATACATTGGTGATAAAATACCACCAAAAGAAAGCCCTGTGCAGAAAAAAATGCCAAAAATGTCCAATGGGTACAGTGTTGCATAACTGTGCAATTGTCATTCAAAATGTGACAGCGCTGAAAATTGGCATGGGCAGGAAGTGTGTGAAAGTGCCCAGTAGGCAAGTGGTTAAAGCAGAACTTTATTCGTTTAATCCTTATGCTGCTAGCATTAGTAAATAGGGTAGGATGTCATATTTACTTAAAAAATTTTTTTTTCCCTACGTTTCAGTTACTTCCTGGTTTATTGCCTAGGCAAGTGATGTCATTCATCCCAGGAGCCTTCAGGAGAGGAGGCATTTTCTAAGCTAAGCACACCCTCCTGCCTGCATGCCTGAGCTACGGGCAGATAGATTCCAGGAAGTAAATGCTACAGGAGAAATCTGTCTTTAATCAAGATGGCCACAGCCAGAAATGCTAGGGAGTATTTCTCAAAGTGATTTCTCAACAAAATAAAACCTGGAGAAACAAATGGATGGGGGGAAGTTTGCTTTGAATATTAAAAATTAGTAAATAGTTTTTTGGTTGGTGGTGCTTAGATGCAGCGAACCCATGGGGTGTATGTGAGCCTCTCAGGCTGCTAGGAAGTGTAGTCCTGTGCTGCGAGTGCTGGCGGGGAAGGAGCCCACCCCTGCTCCAGTCCATAATGGTAGGTGAGAGCTGAAGGTCTTGGGAACCGAGGTATGTAAATAAGGGGCAGTCTTAGCCTGGACACCTGCCAGGCCACGCCCCAATGCCTTTCACTCCGCCCTGGAGCTTATGAGTAAGCTTTGCTAGGCTGAGTGACACGTGTTGGTGGCGTAGCCTGGCGGCAGTCCAAACTAAGACTGCCACTTGTCCACACACAGTGGGTCCTGTTCTGATATGCGGCTCCAGGTGCTTAGATGCAGTTTGGTTTCCCTATAAGATTGGGAAAATGGGTGTGGGGGGGTACAGAGACTGGTGAAATGCAGTGACCACAAAAGTAACTCCCACCTAAACAGGAACATTAAGCCTTTTGATTAGAAAAAAAATAAATAAAAATCAGCAGGTACATATTTTGTAGCTCCTAACTTTTAAAAATTGGCAGTAAATGGGGGTGCATCGTCTTCCCGCAACTGGTTATTACCCATACAGGTCTCTGGTGCTGCCAGTTTGGATTGTGGAGCTGACCATGACTTCCGAATATTTGGTTTCTCCATGGAGACAGCAGTTGTGGGTCAAATGTTTTTGAACATGTTTACAAACCTCTTCATATGGTCGTAGGCTTCTCCAGTAATTTGAAGTTTGTTAAAGCACCCCCTAGGGGGGAGTCGTTGCATGCAGGGCTTGGATTGCTTGCATTTATTGGCCGGCATGTGGACTGCATTGCTGAATAGAGGCCTGCTAAATGTCCCAACTAATCACTTGCCACTATTTACATTTAAGCCTGTGTAGCTCTAAATGTATACAAGTGGCAGGAGGAGGGCAAAGCATATAATATATTGGGAGTGTCCAGTTGAGCTTCCTTGTTGCTGAAGGTGAAACTTTGGCCTCTCCTGCCCCGCCCCCCCCCCCCCCCCCCAGCATGATTGGCCCATGAGGACTTTAATTACTTTATTGTAGCTTTACTGATCAGGAGGTGCCAGAGGGGGTTGGCCAGGACTTTCGAAAGTGAAGTTTGTTAGCATGACCAAGTGACCAAAGTTGACCTTCCCAACCCACATAGTGGCCAAGCTATGGACGTTCAAGTATTTACATACAGTACCTTGAAAGTATTCATACCCCTTGAAATTTTCCACATTTTGTTATGTTACAACCAAAAAAATTTAATATTTTACTGGAATTTTATCTGTTGGACCAACACAAAGTGGCACATAATTGTGAAGTAGAAGGGAAATTATGGTTTTTAACATTTCATTTTTTACAAATATCTGAAAGTGTGGCTGCATTTGTATTCAGCCCTCTTTACTCTGATACCCCTAACTAAAATCTAGTGGAACCAATTGCCTTCAGAAGTCACCCAATTAGTAAATGGAGTCCACCTGTGTGTCATTTAATCTCTGTATAAAATCAGCTGTTCTGTGAAGCCCTCAGAGGTTTGTTAGAGAACCTTAGTGAGCAAGCAGCATCATAAAGGCCAAGGAACACACCAGACAGGTCAGGGATAAAGTTGTGGAGAAGTGTAAAGCAGGGTTAGGTTGTAAAAAAAAAATCTCCCAAGCTTTGAAGATCTCAACGGAGCGCTGTTCAATCCATCATGGGAAAATGGAAAGAGTATGGCACAACTGCAACCCTACCAAGACATGGCCGTCCACCTAAACTGACCGGCCGGGCAAGAAGAGCATTCATGAGAGAAGCAGCCAAGAGGCTCATGGGAACCCTGGAGGAGCTGCAGAGATCCACAGCTCAGGTGGGAGAATCTGTCCACAGGACAACTATTAGTTGTGCGCTCCACAAATCTGCCCTTTATGGAAGAGTGAGAAGAAGAAAGCCATTGGTGAAAGCCATAAGAAGTTCCCATTGCAGTTTGGGAGAAGCCATGTGGGGGACACAGCAAACCTGTGGAAGGAGGAGCTCAAACGCTATGTGTGGGGGAAAACTAACACTGCAGATCACCCTGAACACACCATCCCCACTGTGAAACATGGTGGCAGCTTCATATTGTGGGGATGCTTTTCTTTAGCAGCGACAAGGAAGCTGGTCAGAGTTGATGGGGAGATTTGGAAAATTTCAAGGGGTATGAATACTTTAAGGCACTGTATTAAGTAATGAATTGGCTTTAGAACAAGCTCTCCTTCTGACCACCTGAAAGATGAATTGCCTCACAGCGCCTGCAGCTGCGATGACCACAACACTGTGAGGTCTTTCAGTCTTTAAATTAGAACGCTGTCAGGTGGAGGGGGATCTGGGATTTTAGTGCCACTGTTATGAACTTTGAAGATGAATTTTCTCAGCGTCTGCTGCTACAGAGGTTAGTGAGGGCTTGTAGAGGCAGAAGGTGCATTCTATGCATTAAGATAAAAAAACCTTCTGTGTGCAGTAGCCCCCCTAGAGGTCCTTCTAGCTCCAGCGGTGTTGCATGAGAAACTTGGCTGAACAGTGAAAATACTACAGTAATCCGTGCTAAAAATATGCATGACACTGGCAGGTAAGGGGTTAACACCAGGGGGCGATCAAAGGGTTAAATGTGTCCCTAGGGGGTGATTCTAACTGTGGGGGCCAGATATGGATGGCAACAGGGCTCCTGTGTTTGGAAATAACAGGAGCACAGGAGCCCGGTTTCAATCAGTAAAAGATGAGCGTAGTGCGGTTTTCAACGGCACACCGCCTTGTCAGTCCCTGAAGTGATCGCCGGGTTTCCGGCGACCATCGCGGCCGCCGGACCCGTTTCTTAGCTGCAGGGCTAGAGAGCAGGCATGCCATTGCGCCGCAGGCGACACGCCCGAGACCTGCCCGCTTCCGCGAGCCACCGTACAGGTACAGCAGTTTGCGCAAGAGGGCCAGCCTGCTGCAGTATATCTGTGGCGGCTGGTCTTTAACCACTTGCCGACTGCTCACAGTAATCCTACTGCAGCAGTGTGGCTCCCCTGGGTCCAGCGACGTAGACCTACGTCACTGGACTCCTAATGATTTCGGCGCCGGGCTCTCGCTGTGTTTAGACACAGCGGGATTCGGGCCGGAGGAGGAGAGGCGGCGATTGCCACCTCTCTTCCCCGATCGCCGGGGAAAGTGTGAGAAGACCCGCCTGCTTATGTAAACAAAGTAGGCGGATCTTCTCACTGACAGGAGGAGATCACAGGATTCAGCATAGCTCAACCTGCGATCTAGGTCTGTCACAGAACCCCCCCCCCCAATGAGGCTCACATTTAACCCTTTGATCACCCGTAGGGCTAACCCCTTACCTGCCAGTGTAATAGAGTAAGTGCATATTTTTAGTACGGATTACTGTAGTAATGTCACTGGTCCCCCCAAAAAGTGTAAAAAATGTCAGGGGTCCGACTGTCCGCCGCAATGTCGCAGTCCCGCAAAAAATCGCAGATCGCTGCCATTACTAGTAAAAACCAAAAAAAAAATAAAAATGACATAAATCTTTCCCGTAGTTAGTAAACGCGATAACCTTTGCGCAAACCAATCAAAATGCGCTTATTGTGATTTTTTTTTTTTTTTTTTTACACCAAAAATATGTAGCAAAAAACAAATTGGCCTAAAATGTTAAAAAAATTTGATTTTTTAATTTTTTTTTTTGAGAAGGTTCTATAGCAGAATGTGAAAACGATTGTTTTTTTCCTTCAAAATTGTCGCTCTTGTTTTGTTTATAGCGCAAAGATTAAAAATTGCACAGGTGATCAAATACCACCAAAAGAAAGCTCTATTTGTGGGGAAAAAAGGACGTGCATTTTTTTTTTTTTTTGGGTACAGCGTCTCACGACCGCGCAATTGTCCGTTAAAGTAACGCAGTGCCGAATCACAAAATAGGGCCTGGTCATTAAGGGGGTCAAATCTTCCGGTCTTAAATTTTGTGTGGCTATCCTTGAGGGCCCCTCCATATACCCCCACCCCCCATATATCCAGAAAATTGACCACCACTGGTCTATATGCATATAGCCACAAACTGGAAGATATCTTTGTCATAGAATAGGGGACGTAGCACTTTGGCACCACTCAATAATCCAACTGAAAAATAAAATGAGAAATGATTGCATAGCCTATCCTATTTATAATCTTTGATATTCACATTTTTTTTATCTTGGTATCACATAGAACTTGCAGACATTATAAAATGTGACATTTGATGTGACTTTGGTGAGAACTCTGCAGTCTATACATTCATTCCTTTAATTGCGGCTTACAATGACCGCCTCGCTCCGCAAACCGTTCTACAAGCCGCAATGGTAAAAAGGATTGTGTTTTTTTTTTTCATTCTGAATTCAGCAGTAGAAGTTCTGTGACCTACTTATAAGATTTGTCACAAGTGCGTACTGACTGTAAAAATAGAGCATGGAAGAGCTGTGAAATTTCTCGTACTGTATAGAATGATTAGAGCGCCATATCTGGCTCTGCAGTCATGTATGTGCGGTATTGGCGATCTACAGGGGGGAGCAGAAATTGTCTTCACAATAATTCACACTTACCCAAGATAACATCTGTCCATCTAGACCAGGGCTAGGGAACCTATGGCTCGCAAGGCAGACGTGGCTCTTTTGATGGCTGCATCTGGCTCCCAGACAAATCTTTAATAAAGGGGGGCGTGTCCGTACATGAGCCGCGCTGGACGTGTAGTCTCAGAGCTCCACCGCGTCTACCACTCAATCCAGTGCCACCCGCGTAGCTGTGCCCGGTGCCAAGGAGATTTCTGCACCCATTGACGGTACACTTTGTGGGCTACCCACCGCTACCCTCAGTCTCAGGGTGACCGGATTGCTGCGCTACGGACCCTGCGGCCTACTCACGGTACCGCCGCCGGCTCGTGTGCTGTGCATCTGAGGGCCTTGGCAATCTTCGCCCGGTAAGGAGACCTGCCATACACTCCCTGTGCCCTGACAGACACAAACTCCTTCCCCTCTGACACCGGGGAACCCACGGGAGCTGCCTCACATCCACTTATAAAACCTTTAGAGGCCGGCCGCCATTTTCTCAGGGCCTATACTCGCCTCCATCACTTGCAGGCCTGCAGGCGCTTCACCACTCCGGCCTCATTGCATACCTGCCTGCTCTGCTCTCTTCCCGAATGGACTCCAGGCACTTTCACATGGCTCAATCTACTCACTGTATAACTGCAGCCCATGAATATTAAATAAAGGAAATATAGTGTATGGCTCTCACGGAATCACATTTGAAAATATGTGGTGTTCATGGCTCTCTCAGCCAAAAAGGTTTCCGACCGCTGATCTAGACCATCTTTTCCCGAACAGGCTTCTGCAGAACCTTAGATTTCCTCCCAGGGGGGCTATGCGGGTTCTATAGGCAGTGAGCCATAGTGGCTCACTGCTCATGGAATTTACAGGTAAGTCAAAATTCCTATTTTGTTGTCCATGGGCGCATACTGCCTGGAACAACTGTCCATATAGCCAAGTGCACAGTCCAGCCACATAAGCTGTCAGACTAAAGCTGGATACACACTATACAACTTTTGTTGTTGGATTTCCTTTAGATTTACCTTCCAACTATGTTGTGCAATGGTCTGCCTGATTGCATACAAATTGAAAGTGTTTAGATTTGACCTCCATATTGTATGGTAATGGAAAATCTAAAGACAATTTATGTATGTTTGTATATTGCTCTTGTTTGATAGGTTGTTAGCAGTTGGGCTGGATGGGACACCTTTGCCCAACGCCCGGTGTGTATGGGGCCTTGAAGTGGTTGTAAAGGTAGAAGGTGCGCTCTATGCATTAGGATTAAAAGCCTCCTGTGTGCAACAGCCCCCCCTCATACTTGTCTGAGCCCCATCTTAAACCAGCGTTGTTGCATGAGAGCCTTGGCTCTCCAGGACTCTCCCTCCTAATTAGCTGTGAAAGCAGCGAGTGCCATTGGCTCCCGCTGCTGTTAATCAAAATAAGTGAGCCAATAAGGAGAGTGGGCGGGGCCAAACTGCAGCTCTGTGTCTTAATGGACACAGTAGGGGCTCAGCTGCTCACATAGCAAGCTGCTTGCTGTGGGGGCACTTGGCAGGAGGGAGGGGCCATTAGAGCTGGCGAGGGATCTGAAGAGGATCTGGGCTACTCTGTGCAAAACCATTACACAGAGCAGACAAGTATGACATGTTTAAAAAATTAAGCTGGCCATACAGTCTTAGTTTTTCATTCAAGCAGCGGGTTGGATGGGAAAGACCCAATTCCATCCATACTGTGTGAATGGGGAATCTCTCCCGCTGTGCTGTTGTGTTCTGCCACTGGTCCTATATTTTCCACCCAGCAGCTTTCAACTAAGGAAGTCTTTCTCAACTTTTGGTTGAAGGAACCCTTGAAAAAAACTTTCATGTTTTAGTGAACCCCTGCCAATAAGGACACCTGACTACAAATTAGCATGGTGGTCAGTGGGAAGAATGCTCCCCCTGCTGCTATATTCCCATTGACACAATTTTATATTTTTAAGTCAGTCAGAAATTGCTCGTTGCACAAGGAACACGTTGGCAATCACTGGAGGAACCCTAGGATTTCATGGAACTCCTGGTTGAGAGGCTGGTCGAAGTGTTCTTGCACAGATATTTTACCTTGAGGTTTAAATGTCTGATCGTTTTGAGTTGACTTTGCCTTCTAGCATGGTGCAGCGCCTGGGTTTGTATATTAGGAACGTGGCGCAGTATCCAAGATTGTATACAAGGAACGTGCTACAATACTTGGGTGTGTACACTAGGTGGCAGTGTTCATCCTTTTTGATGAAACTGGTCCAACGAATGACCTACTTGTATGACAGACTAGATCCATCTCCTCTGATCTCCACAGATGCTACTTCCACCCCATCACATTATAAACTGTCCACCCATAAAGATGTTTGCATATTGTAAATTTACTGGAGAAGAGAAAGTTCCCGCTTGGGCTTCTTACACCCCTTAAATGATAGCATTACTCCAAGTGTTCAGACTCCCCAAT
Source organism: Pelophylax lessonae (assembly GCF_965119305.1). Classification (NCBI taxonomy): domain Eukaryota; kingdom Metazoa; phylum Chordata; class Amphibia; order Anura; family Ranidae; genus Pelophylax; species Pelophylax lessonae. The sequence goes on from NC_138772.1 coordinate 557,494,075, forward strand.
CTCATACATGTATGGCTACTACAGTTCTCCTGAAGGATAATTATGGGATGTAAGAAGTAATCTAATTTTTATTTTGTTACGGCAGCCCGGCATAATATTTAGCCGGTCTTTTTACACGTGAAATATATTAATAAAGCCTATAGGTTTCCTCCATTGTATGCCAAATCATTTGAGTCCCATTTCTACAGCCGTGCAGAAATGTGATATTTGATACGTTGTTGTGCTTCCAGTTTCTTTCATGTATGGATAATTGTAAATGCAACATATCCTTTGTCACAGCGGAACTAAACCCTCCTACTTTGCTGCCATCTTGGCCCCTGTTTCATCTGCAGTTGCCATGGTACTGCATTTGATCAGTTATGATACAAGCCATTTGATGTCTTCTCCGTTTGGTTGAGACACAATGAGACCTTTACCATCCATGGCATGTAGAGTTTCACCGATGCTGTGTTTATCTTTTTTTTAGCAAGTACTTAACAATACGGAGTACCGATCTTTGCGGTGCGGTTTGCCTCAATACAAAATGGGTGCAAATCGCTCTGCAAAGATTCGCATAGGAGTTGAACAGGAATGCAGTGTGATACTGATTACTGTCCGCATCGCATGTAATTTCTCCCCACTATTCCGGTGTATAAAAAAGTGGGAAGCACCATCTAGTGGGCAGTTTATTAAAAATGTTAGAACTCACATTAGGTTCATATCTGGTTAAAGCGCGGCTCGGTGTCTGAATTGGTGGGCGTCCCCTTTGCGGGATCACAGTTGGCGACCTCCACTGATAGGTTTTCGGTTGAGCTCATTATATAGCTACCCTACTGGGTCTGCGTCCACGCACCCTGAGTGCTTGGGTGAGCTTAATATATAGCAGTATTCTTCTTCCGCAGGTTACCAAGGGCAAGGAGCCCCGTCGTAGACGTGAGCCATTCTCATCGGCTCAGAAGAGGTTTTTTCATCCCTCAGGGTCTCAAGACAAGGGATCCAAAATCAGGGCCTCCACCGGAGGTTCCAAGAGGACCTGGTCTGGCAAGCCATGAGCCGGCTCTTCCAGACCTGCGGACAAAACTGCCTTTGCATAAAGGGGCGCCCTCACCCGTATCTGGGGTGGGGGAGCATCTTGGCTGGTTTCCATATTCCTAGACCTCCCTGGTATGGGACACTTGGGTCCATGAAGTTATTCGGTCAGGCTACGAGATTGAGTTCGGTCTTATCCTCTGGAAAGGTTCTTCCCTTCCAACCTGCACTTGTCCCCAGATCACTTGGGGGTGCAAGACTTGTTCCTTCAAGGGGTTGATTCGGAACGTCTTCAGGGCTTTTTACTAAAACCGGTTTAGTTCCCAGGAAGGAAGGCAATGTACATCCAATTCTGGACCTCAAAGTGCTAAACTGCTAGAAGTTCTGCGTGGAGTCCATTCACAGTAGTGGCGTCCCTACGTCGGGGGGGGGGGGGGGTTGTTCTCGCTTATAACGATATCAAGGACGCCTACCTGCATGTTCGAATATGTGCCAGTCACCAACACTTTCTCGTTTTTTTGACGTGGGTGAGGAGAATTATCTGTTTGTGGCATGGACCTTTGGTCGTGCCTCCTCTCCTCGGGTCTTCACAAAAGTGTTGGCCCCGGTGCTGGCGTTGTTTGAGTCAGCGGGGGGTCACGGTACTAGGGTACCTGGATGATCATCCTCTGTGAACCGAGTCTCTGACTGCTCTGATGGACAACTGGAGATTGCACTGCGAACTCTGAGGGTGTTCGGTTTGATTCTGAACCTTCAGGAGTCTGCTTTTGGTTCTTTCCATAAAAACTGGACTATCTGGATCTGACTCTGGACTCGGCCTCAACCAGAATGTTTCTTCCTTTGCAAAAACTCCAGACATTGCAGAAGGCGATTCGGGTTCTGTTCAGCGGACGGCCATCCCTCCGAGCTCGCATGCGGGTGCTGGGCCTTATGGTGTCCACTCGAGGTGGTCTGTTTGCACAGTTCCACACAAAATCTCTGCTAAAGAGATTGTGGTGAAATGGATCCATGGTCTCTAGAGGTGGCTTTTTTCTCTGGCACTTCAGTATAGGGGGAGAAAGGATTTTCCTTGTTGGACGGTTGTCACCACGGATGTCAGCCTGTCCGGGTGGGGAGACATCCAGACCCCCTAAACATCTGTGCTGAGTCCAGACTAGCCATTTTTAATTTTCTGGAACTCTGCGCGCTCAGCCTTTGGCTCATTGGACAATTTGTTGTCAGGGGTGTCGGTATGAATTTGGACAATGCCACGGCTATGGTCTTAAGTCAATCACCAAGGGGACACAAGTAGTGTCCTGGCGGCTCGGTAAGTAGCTGACATTCTAAGGTGGACTGAACGATTAGTTACAGCCCTTTAAAATTTCTGCCACGACTCCTGTGCAGGATCAAAGCAAAAAGGATTCCGTTCAGACTGACCTCACCGGTCTTGGTACGGCTGGTCGCGGATGCTCCTTGTGGACTTCCTCTCAGGGAGGATCTGCTGTCCCAAGGACCGATCTTCCATCCTGCTTTACAGTCGCTGGCTTTGACGGCTTGGCTGTTGAACACCAGGTGCAGAAGGATAGAGGTTTGTGATTGGAGTTGGTGATTCCTACGCTGTTGAAAGCTAGGAATCCTACTTCTAGTAAGATCTACCATTATACATGGAAGACGTACATTGCGTGGTGAGTCTCTTGGGGTTCATCCTCGCTCCTTCTCGGTGGATCGGATCTTAACCTTCCTTTGGGGGGGGTTAACAGAAATTAAATTGGCCTTGAGTACCATCAAGGGCCAGGTATCTGCTTTGGCTATCTTTTTCAATGACTTTTGGCCTCGCACTCCCTGGTGCGTACTTTTCTTCAGGTTGTCTGACTTTTGGGCCCTTTAGTGTGGGCTCCTCAAGCCGTCCTGGGATCCTAATGTTGTGCTTTTTAGCTCTACAGAAGACTCCCTTTGAAAATATTCTGGCGGTTTCCCTGCTTGTGCTAACCTGGAAGATGTCCTTTTTTTTTTTTTTTTTTTTTGGTGGCAGCGTTATCCTGTCAACCTTATTGGTGATTCACAAGAATAAGGTGGTGCTTTGCCTCTGTCCGTCATTTCTTCCTAAGGTGGTCTGACTGTCATTTGAATGAAGACCTTGTGTTTCTTGCCTGTGTCTCAGGCTAAACCTCATTGCATGTCTTGGATGTGGTCCGGGCAGTTAGGGTGTACCTGCCAGCTACGGAGTCTTTTAGGAAGTCAGACTTTGTGCTCATGGGCAGACCACACAAAAGGTTGTCCTTTTTTCTGCGACCATTTCCAGATGGATCGGACGGATGGCGGTTCAGGCCTATTTCATCGGGGGTCAGGTTCCTACTTTCCCTGTCAAGGAGCACTCTACTAGGGCGCTTAGTGTCTCCTGGGCTTTCCGTCATCAAGCCTCAGTGGCACAGGATTGCAAGGCGGCCACCTGGTCTTTGGTGCACACTTTTACTAAATTTTTATGAAGTGGATATGTTGGCATCTGTGGAGGCTTCTTTTGGCCGCAAGGTTTTGCAGGCTGTTGTTTAGAGGACCTGGTCCTCTTTGAGGGTGTTTTTTTTTTCTTTTCCTCCAGGTGAGCTCCCTGTTACCTGTTTGGCTATGGTTAGCCAACCAGGTAACAGAGGGAGCTCACCTGGAAAAAAAAAAGCCTTGAATTTTTTTTTTTTTTTCCTGCTTTTTCCCACCCCTCATGTTTGACACTGCTTTGGGATGTCCCAATGGTTAAGAAGAATACAGAGCTGTGTTAGTCAATGAACGAAAGCGAAAATGGGATTTTTGACTTACCGTAAAATCCATTTCTCTGATGTTCATTGATGGACACAGCACCCACCCCTCTGTGGAGTTGGCTTTCTTCTGACACTGCTTGTAACAATACTGAGTGCCTATAGCTGAGTAGGTGTAAACCCCCTGGGACTGCCCAAAGGTGTCAATGTCAAAAATCCCATTTTCTTTGAGCTCGTCTCAGTCTATGTTCCTTATTCTAGTTTACAGTGACTGGCTCGCTCTTCAAACATTTTACAAGCTGCGATGGCAAGAAGGATTAATGTGTTTTTTTTTTTTTTTTATTTTGGATCTCCAGCAGTAGAAGTTCTGTGACCTACTTATGAGATTTGTCACAAGTGCGTACTGACTGTAAAAATAGAGCGTGGAAGAGCTGTGAAATCTCTCATACTGTATAGAATTAGTGCGCCATATCTGGCTCTGCAGTCATGTATGTGTTATCAGGGATATACGGAGGGGGGGGGGGGAGCAGAGATGAGCTTCACAATGAATCAAACTTGCCGATGACATCTGTCCATCTAGAACGTTCTGTATATCGGGGAAAATAAAAATGTGCAGCACATCTCTGCCATAGGTGCACATTCTGTGTGCTTTACCTCTTTAAAACCACTTTCAGACCCACCGCAGTACATTTACTATATACATCCCAATAGGTGCTCTACTGGATGAGATGTGGTGAGTGTGGAGGCCATTGGAGGACAGTGATCTCATTGTTGAAGAAACCAGTGGTGAGATGATTGGAGCTTTGTGACCTGGTGCATTATCCTGCTGGAAGGAGCCATCAGAAGATGGGGACACTGTACTCATAAAGGCATGGACATGGTCAGCAACAATACTCGGGTGGGCTATGGTGTTTAAACCATGCTCAATTCGTATGAAGGAGCCCAAAGTGTGCCAAGAAAATATCCCCCACACCATTACACCACCACCAGTCTGAACCATTGATACAAGGCAGGATGGATCCATGGGCCAAATTCTAACCCTACCATCTGAGTTTTACTCTGTCTAGGAGTAAGGGCCTAGGCTTCCGGCTGGGATCTCTGGTCCTAGCAAATTTTTTTTTTTCCTCCTTCCTTACATTTTTTTTTTTTTTCCCCCTCTGGAGATCTACAATCAACTGCTGGGCGACGGACTGGATAGTCTAGATTCAGTGGTACGCCCAGCCAGCAAACGCGCGCAGAGTAAAGAGAAGGTGCCACTCAGTGAAGCAGTAATAACAAATTTATGAAGCTCATATCAAGACTTGCATAAAAGCGAAAAGTGGAGCATCATGACCCGGCGTCCTTCCTAATTAACCCCATTGTGGAAGCTGCCAGCAGCCTAAACCAATCCGGGGGCTGAATCAGAGTGTGGCTGCGGCGAACCGCATACCTCACAGAAGGACCGTGCGGCTGTAGACGAATGGGCGGTTACTGGTTTCGGAGCATGCTCACAACAGCTCCTTCTTCAGACCAATAGCTAATCAAACGTCTCGCAGGGTCGCATACGACCGGGCTTGGGTCTGAGTCGCAGCGGTCCATTGGCCGCCAGCTCCCCTACTTCGGTGGCGAGGATTGTCTGGTGCGTTACCCGCACCATGAAAAGGCAAGTACAGTGCCCTCTCTCCCCTTTTGGGTTTTTTTTTTTTTTTTTGGGGTGGACGCATGTAACCTACAGGGGACGGTCAGACCTGCCCTTCAGGTTCCCTCCTCCCATCCTTAAAAACCCTTCAGTCAGCTGGGCTTCCCCCACTCCCTTTCCCCCCTGTCTGGATCTGGAGTCTGGTGGGGGTCCCAGGGCAGAGAATGCAGCAGAGACCCCTGGGGTCTCCCCCCCCCCCCCCCCCGCTAGCCCCATTCTGTAAGGGTCCTGAGATGGTCCTGCCCTGGTAGTCTGGAGGGGTCCCAGTGTAGGAGACCCCTAGGTGCATGGCCCATGTTTGCAATGTGGGTATAGTGCAGGGGTGTCCAGAGTGCGTAGCAGTCACATCTCCCCCACTGACCTTCATGGAGGTGGCAGGTCCCTCGGAACCCCAGCTTCCCATGGTTGCACTGACGGTGGTCCTGAAGTCCTTAGTGTCCCAGGTGGAAATGGCGTGTGGGCAAAGCTGAGGATGGCCCATGGGCGTAGCCAGGTGTTTTGTTTTTCCTAGTCCTACTCCTGGAGGAGGCAATATAACCCAGTAGTTATGATTAATGCAGCGCTGTCTGTCGAACGAAAAATGGATTTTACGGTAAGTAAAAAAAAAATCCAATTTTTTTCCACTATTCTCTGTAAACCCAAGAGATGGGTGCGCGTTAAAATCCCAGAAACGCTCAGATCAGCCCGTCTGGCACCAACTACAATGCCATGTTCAATGCCACCTAAATCCCCTTTCTTTCCCATTCTAAAGCTCGGTTTGAATTTCAGCAAGTCATCGTCACCATGTCTAGATGCCTAAATGAATGAGTTGCTGCCATGTGATTGGCTAATTAGCAATTTGTGTTAGCAAGCAATTGAATAAGTGTAAGTTACAGTATAAATATTTCTGGGCCTTGTTCACCTTGCCATATACCATCACAGGTCCCCTTGGGGTGGTCTGTGAAGCCGCATGCTTTTGGTTCACACTCTTATTTCCTTCCAGCTGACTTTTTGATATACAAGTCAGGAAGCCGAGCGGCTGTGCCATTGACTTGACTTGCAGCCATATTGTACATAGACGTCCACAGGAAGATTTTTTTTTTTTCTGGCCTGTCACCCCAATTATATCTGGAAGCTGTATGGGTAGAGAGCAGCTCTGGTTGTCATGGTAACCATACTGGTTTCTGATTCCGCGTCAGTGAAGACCACTCCCACCAAGTTCACTTGGTCCTGCGGCTTGGGCTGCATCTTAAAATAGATGGAACTTTTCTAACAATCTGTTCATTAAACATTTAAAGGGTTTGTCAACCTTTTACCAAAAACCGCCTAAGCATATAAGTGGCACCTGTAGATGATAAAAACACAAGCTTAAACTAAAGGTTAATAATTCCCTTTACTACAGGTGTAGGCTATTTACATACCTCTTGACGCCTGGCCCAGAGTCTCCTAGAGATAGTATTTCTCATCCGGTTTGGTTGTTAGGACATTAGGACTCTTCTGGGCTGTTGACCCTCACCATCACAGGGGAGAGCTCTCTGATTTTCAAACCCCATGCATGCCTGCTTTCTTCCCCATCTCAGTAGCTCTGTGACCAAGAACTTGGAAAGTCACGCATGCACATGGGTTTGATTTGAAGCAAACACATTTTTTTTTTTTTTTTTTTCCTCCCCCAATTTTTTCTTTTCTTTTTGCCTTTTTTTTTTTTCTCCTCTTTTTCTCACCTGCCCTACACTAATATGCAGAGCTTCAGATCATATGGTCACTGCGACAGCCATTTACAGTGGTCACCAGATTAGGAAGCCTGCCTTTCGGCATTTAGATCCTTTTCAAGGACCAGCAGTGCTAACAGCCACTCTGGTGACTGGACCGAGGGGAGACTTGGTGACTGGACCGAGGGGAGACTTGGTGACTGGACCGAGGGGAGACTTGGTGACTGGACCGAGGGGAGACTTGGTGACTGGACCGAGGGGAGACTTGGTGACTGGACCGAGGGGAGACTTGGTGACTGGACCGAGGGGAGACTTGGTGACTGGACCGAGGGGAGACTTGGTGACTGGACCGAGGGGAGACTTGGTGACTGGACCGAGGGGAGACTTGGTGACTGGACCGAGGGGAGACTTGGTGACTGGACCGAGGGGAGACTTGGTGACTGGACCGAGGGGAGACTTGGTGACTGGACCGAGGGGAGACTTGGTGACTGGACCGAGGGGAGACTTGGTGACTGGACCGAGGGGAGACTTGGTGACTGGACCGAGGGGAGACTTGGTGACTGGACCGAGGGGAGACTTGGTGACTGGACCGAGGGGAGACTTGGTGACTGGACCGAGGGGAGACTTGGTGACTGGACCGAGGGGAGACTTGGTGACTGGACCGAGGGGAGACTTGGATAGTTAACATAGTTTGTGAGGTTGAAAAAAGACATCAGTCCATTCAGTTCAACCTATGATGTGTGTGTGTGTTTGCTGTTAACCGTACATTGAATACCCCTGTATGTTGTGGTCTTTAAGGTGCCCATCTAATAGTTTTTTGAAACTATCAATGCTCCCTGATGATACCACTGTTTGCGGATAAGAATTCCACATCCTTGCTGCGCTCAGTGAAGAACCCCTTACGTATTTTAAGGTTAAACCGACTTTCCTCTAGTTTTAGTGAGTGGCCACGTGTCTTATTGTATTTCCTTAATCTGAATAGGTTTTTCCATATGCTAGGGTTGCCAGTACAATATTTGTACATTGATATCATAATAGTTATAGACTTGGTGACTGGACCGCGGTGAGACTTGTAGTTTTTTTTTTTTTACTGAAGTACACGCGTGGCAATTACTGCATTTGTGCGTTCATCAAGCATGCAAGTATGCATATACCATATGCATGGAAATCACCGTGCTAGACACAGCTGTTTGTGAGAACAACACCTAAAGGGTATCGATCAAAAGACCCATCCACGGTGGTGTGTGGGGCACCATCCCAGCAGAAAGTCTGTAAATGCACACAGTTACAGGTTCGAGGTGATCACTGGGGCCCAACCAACTGATTTTCAAAGTGAGATCAAAAGAAAAGGGCAAGATGGCTTCACAAAGATGGAGGGAGGTTTGTGCAATCCGATTTAGAATATAACTCGGTTTGGAAAGCTAACTTTTGTAAACCATTTTTCAAGAGAGATGGCGACCCCGAAAGTGACACAATACACATTGCTTTCTTTGCCCATTGGTTACTGGAAGGATCGGGGGGGGGGGGGGGGGAACGGATGTTCCCTGCATTTTGTGAGTGTAGCAGAACCACGACCCACACTGTGGTCTTCCGTCAGAATACCGCTTCCTCCAGTCTTGAACATAGGTATCAAATATTACAGCCCCCCCCCCCTCCATACACAACTAGCCGGAACTTAGCTTGTATAGATCTGGAACACTTAGGGAACAGACTCGCATAATATATACCACACAGGAGGACATCCCCCTCCTAATCAGATTACCCCACTAGGTCAGGTGCCTGATTACATCATACAGGTGTTCCATGGGCCCCCCAACCGAAGGAACTGCCGTCACATCGAGCCCCATAAGTGATTAGACTGCTCTAGTGGTTAATTTTAAATAGAGATGTAACGATATCGAAGATATCGCGATATCGTATCGTCGTGGTCGTCTCTATCGTCGTGGTCGTGTCTCGATATCGTCGTGGTTGGGTTACAATATTAAAAGGACAGGTGTCCGTCAAAAAGCAAGAGGAATAAACACAGTCCCGCGGAACAAATCATTGTTAACTACATAGACCAGAGTTTAAGGATTTTTTTTACTGTTTTTTTTTTTTTTTTTTTTCTTGCAATGTAGATATTTTGATCTTTCTGATGAAAAACGTGAACATAAGCTAAATGATAGGTCAGTGTTTTTTTTTTTTTTTTTTAAAGGCTTTTTGACTGACTATTTTATTTAAGTTTAAGTTATGTTCCTAAATACCAGTTTTAAAAGGCTGCCTTTATTTGCCTTGCACATTTAAACCTGACTTAACTTGATCTTTGTTTGCACTTAAAGGGAATTGCCTATTGTTTGTTTACAATTGTTCTAGCTGCTTCTTAACTTGAACATTGCACAGAAGAATCAGTTATGCAACCAAATATTACTATACAGAATATTGATGTTCCTGACTACAACTTGCACTTTAAAAGCACTATGTGATCAATGTTTTATGTTGTCATGGATCCATAAATACAACAATAAATTGCCTGTTGACTGGCAAAAGCAGAATAAATGTCGGTATTTTTTCGCTATTATCACAAACACTATCGTGAGCTATTTAACAATACCATGAGCTTTTCCACAATATCGCAATAAATATCGTACCGTGAGGTCAATATCGAAATTGTATCGTACCGTGAGATTTTGATATCGTTACATCCCTAATTTTAAAGGAGTTGTAAAGTCAGGTGCATTCTATGCTTTAATATTAAAAGCCTGTGTGCAGCAGCCCCCCCTAATACTTACCTGAGCTCCATCTCAATCCAGTGCGGTCCAGGCGTGTCTGTCATCTGGGACTCTCTCTCCTGATTGGCTGAGACACAGCAGCTGCGCCATTGGCTCAATAATACTAAGCCAATCAGGAGAGAGGGGCGGGACTAAACAGCAACTCCGTGTCTGAATGGATACACTGAGCTGCAGTTCGGCTCGGTTCCCCCATAGCAAGCTGCCTGCTGTGGGGGGGGGGGGGGCACTCAACAGGAGGGAGGGGCCTGGAGCTCCAGCCAGGGACCAACTGCACAGAGGAGGGAACAAAAAATACTTTACTATCTCTTTAACCACTTGTCCACCATGCCTTTTTAGAATACTAAAAAACGAGAAGGGTGCACCGACCTGGTGCATTACCACTAAAAAGGTTTATTAAAATCCAAAATAATATACTTTATACTCGCAAACAATTGTAGATAGCGCACATGTAAACCTGATCAGACAAAGATCTCCAAGGCAGCCCACGGTGCTGGATAGCGTGCTAGTGTCGGCACGAATCGGCTACCTTGGAGATCTTTGTCTGATCATGTTTACATGTGTGCTATCTACAATTGTTTGCGAGTATAAAGTATATTATTTTGGATTTTAATAAACCTTTTTAGTAGTAATGCACCAGGTCCGTGCACCCCTCTTTTTTTTTTTTTTTTTTTTTTTTTTAGTGTTTTTGATAACCCTTGGTCCTGAAGAGGCAGCAAGACCACAAGTGATGCCAACAAAGACCATTGAACATTAATCCTTCCCTCATTACACACCGCTTGAGTGCAGGAGAGTTTAGCTTTTTAGAATACTACCTTGGATAAGGGCTCAGGAATGAAGTAGCTTTCAGTTCCTAAGTGTTGCTGCAGTCAGCAGGGTGATTTACGAGGCTAAAGCTGGCCATACATGGATTGTTTTTTTGTGGGTTTGTTTTTTTATTTAAAGAAAAAAAAAATTGTGGATTCCCCCATTTGACACATTTCGAAGTGGATGTGGAAATCTCCCCACTGTGCTATTCTGCTAGCGGGACTCCTCCTCTGCCAGAAAATACTGACCAGTGTGGCAGCTGATTGGCTGGAAGTGCTGATATAGTAAAAGTATAAGGGGCGGTCTCGTTCAGGAGTGGTCAGTCACGAGATCAATTCTTCCCGAGTCTGAAAGGCCCATAGATGGATCGAAGTCAGATGGTCCCTGCTAAACGGGCCGAATGTCCATCCGTGTATGGCCGGCCCACTCTTGCAACGTCTATTTGACAGGAGTGGAGATTTCTGGCTTGGATGCAATTTGTATTCAGGTGATAAAATTAATATGTAGGAGATGAGGTATTCATGCCCCCCCTCCAATGTGAGTCCCAATGAATTAACATTGGCCTACAGTATAATCTGTTCCGTGTTCTCTGCACAGTTTCTGTTGCCATATAACCCCCTCAGAAGTGTAACATTTGGGGGGGATTTGAGATGGGACATATTCTGTCTAGACGCACACAATCCTAGATACACAGCTGTGTTGCCAGCCAGCTCTCCTGCCTTTGCCAGTTGCTTGCAGCCATTTTCTGATTAGTAACTGAATGTGACATTGTTCACTGCAAACATCCCTGCCCCATCCCCCCCACCCTGGCAAAGGCTGCTTCTATTCTGGGAAATGTGGCCCGTCAGCTGCAGGACGCACAAACATGGATGCCGTGTCAGACACTCCACCTTGTAAGGGCGCCCTAAGAACAAGTAAATGATTGCGGCACCTAAACCAGACCTGGAAACCGCGTCTGCTTGTCACAGATGAGGCGGAGGGATTGGTCAGGGGTTTACCACTCTGCCCAGGGATTCAGGAAAGGATGGAGTAGACACAACCAGGCAGATAACCTTTTCAGATGGTGACAAATGAGCAGACCTTGTAACTCTTCAGTATACACTCACTGACCACTTTATTAGGTACGCCTGTTCAATTGCTTGGTAACACAAATTGCTAGTCAGCCAATCACATGGCAGCAACTCAGTGCATCTAGACATGGTTGCTGAAGTTCAAACTGAGCATCAGAATGGGGAAGAAAGGGGATTGACGTGACTTTGAATGTGGCATGGTGGTTGTTGGTGGCAGACGGGCTGCTCTGAGTATTTCTGGGATTTTCACACACAACTATCTCTCGGGATTACAGAGAATGGTGGGGAGGGGGAATTGGTTCAGGGTGGTGGTGTAATGGTTTGGGGGAGAGGGTAATGGTTCAGGCTAGTGGTGGTGTAATGGTGAGGGGGGGCGTTAATGGTTCAGGTTTTATGATCATGTGACCGATGTGATCGGAAAGCATTCCATAAGCCACCAGTAACTATGCCGGGAGGGCCACACGCTCTCAGCACAGATTTATCTGCTAATTGGTATGCAAATATGTGGTCAGTCGAAGCCAGGAGGCCCGCATACTTGCGTACTATCAGTAACTAGGGCATAAAGGGGTTGTTATCCCTTCCATAAACCCAGTGATGTCTGGCCTTGGGTGATAGAGAGAGAAAACAAATCCTCCAACATAATTTGTACCTATTTATCTGCAGTCTTCACTTCGCTAAATCCATTGAAAGTCCACAATTTTATACAGCTTGTCAGTGCAGAAAAAAACGGGGGCGGGGAGCTAAAATCACACTCTGCAGATCTCGCTGAGGGGAGAGATGATTGGAGGGAAAGGACACACCCCTTCACTCAGGAACAGAGCTGAGGCTGTCAATCAGCTGGAGGTCCCTCCCCTGTCACCGTAAGTTGTATCTGTTTGCATAGTTGCATTTTAGGTGAGGTTGAATAAAGACAATAGTCCATCCAGTTCCCCCTGTGTAGGTGTGTGTGGCTGTAATCATCTCACATACCCCTGAATGTTCTGATCCTTGAGATGTACATCTAAGAGTCTTTTGAAAGCCACCATACTTCCCGCAGAAACCACCTCTTGTGGTAGAGAATTCCACAATCTTGTAGCCCTAACAGTAAAGAACCCCCCACGTTGCCTGAGGTTATAACGCTTCTCCTCTAATCGCATTGTATGCCCTCGAGTCCTCATGCAATCCCTTCGACTGAACAGCTTTTTTTCCTAAGCTGAGATCCCCATTGAGATATTTATAAATTGCTATCATGTCCCCCCTCAGGCGTCTTTTCTCCAGGGAGAATAAATCAAGCGATTGCAGACGCTCTTCATAATTAAGGTCATCCAATCCCCGAATTAGTTTAGTTGCCCTTCTATGGACTCTCTCCAGCTCCAACACATCCCTCCTGAGGACTGGCAACCAGAACTGGACAGAATACTCCAGATGCGGTCGGACCAGAGTTTTGTAAAGTGGAAGGATTATAGACTTGTATGTTTATGTACAGCCATTCAAAGTGCAGAATTTAAACAATCTCTCAGCTCTGAAAAGCAGGGGGCAGAGAGCTGAAGTTACACTGCAGAGCTCTGAGAGCTGATTGGAGGGAAGGGACACGCCCCCTTCACACAGCAGACAGAAACAGAATTGAGGCGTTCAATCACAGGCTGTGTGCTGGAGCTCCCTCCCCTGTCAATTTTTTTTTTTTTTTTTCACTTGAGGTCAGCTTGTCAGTGGAAGGAGACTGCAGACAGAAATGACACTTTGTGCTCTGGACTGAGATAAGTACACACTATAGAGGGATAGGCTTTGTTCAGATTTCATGTCTGAGGTTTACAACCTGAGCCCCCACTTCTATATACGGCTGCAGTTTGTGTGAGAATGGGTTTCCTCTGTTCAGGATCTGTAACACGCACACAGCCTCTGTAGGGAGTCAGTCCCCGAAGCCCCATCCTGATTGTGGCAGCAGGATGCCTTTATTTTAGCGATGATGCTCTGCACATTTCTAGATGGGTCTCTGTTTTGCGCTGTCAGCGTTTTGCGGTCAGGCCGGTCACTTCTGAGAAACTTCAATGTCAAACTTTTTTTTTTTTGTTCCATCTTAGACCTGAAAAAGAAAACCGCAGCCCTTGTGTGTTTTTTGAAGCTTTTAAAGCCTCCTCTCCCTCCAGAGGCTTCCCTCTCAGTACTTAGAGCAACCATGCATGAAATATGTGCCGTGTTCATTAAGGGAAGATTCCCGCTGAATAGAAATGGAGGAGACCGATAATAGGGAGCGATTGATAGCTCTTATATAAGCATGGCGTCCTGGCTGCTTCCGCGCTCTTTAAGTAGGTCACATAGTTTGAGAGAGTGATGATCTGCTTTCTCACTTATGCTTCACGGCCTTATTAAGGGCAGAAGCTTCTATGTGCAGAGAGCTCTCAGAATACAGAGCGCAGCGTTTTGTGCTCTAATCTCCGCCATGACTCCGGACGCTTCTGCTTTGTCATCACATTGAGGATTGCACGTTTCTGGGTCGGGGGTGCTGCAGGCCGCGGTGCCAGAGCGATAAATATTGCTAAACTACGGACAAGTTAAATACATGAAAGGGAGCCTCACCTGCCAACGGATTTGACTTGTCTATCCAGTCCTGAGATTTGCATAGCTCTGCTGCAGTCCTACCTGACAGGGCTAGAGACCCAACTTTTTCCCTGCCACAGTTTAGTACAAGTCTGGTCTCTTCCAGCTTTTTACTGAGAGGCAAGTGGAAAAGCAGCAGTCTAAGCTCATCTGTCACTTTGCTATCTCCTTCTATCCATATGTTTCTTGTTAGGCTGTGCTGCAGTGCTCAGGGGCCATCTGGCTCCATGTGCTGCTTCTGCCTCTGAGCTCTGCTGTACAGTACAGGGCCTGCAAGAGGTTGATGGAAGTAACATTTAGGTATGTGACGGAAGCGGATTAGGGGCCTCCTGCTCTCCAAACTGTTCCAGCAGATTGAGAACTAATACCAGCCTTTTACCCCAAGCATTGTTCTCAGATAAGATGTTGGGTTAAGAACCAAAGGATTGACTGTTTGTTAAAACTCCACATTCTTTGTACCCCACAGGAGGACTTTCCCCTTTTGAGGATATTATGGCAATGCAAACCTCAAACACCAATCCAATTAACAACTAACCATTATCTTAATTGGATAGTTTGGTAAGAAGGTAAAGTGGACACAATACTAGCAGACAAATAGGTGACCCAATTAACAATGGGAACTCATGCAATGGGAGACACCTACTTAACACATTACAAACCCCACCTCACCTCAGACTATCCGGCAACAGTCTGAGGCCAATTCCTACAATATTCCAGCAGTCTGAAAAGGGGGAATTTATCTTCACCACCTGTGTGCCCCCCATTTGACCGCTGAGATAGGTCAAATCTCTCAAAAGCTTTCACTGGCTGCAGTAAGTTCAGAAAGGTCTCTTTATCTTCTACTGATTGGCATCCTTCCCCCATATACTAAACTTTCCTCCGCTGGCAGCTATGTCCCCCTCTATAGCTGGAGAGAATGCGGGACACCAGAGATTCACCTGGGAAAAGGGAAGGAGCTTTGTCGCAGACAGGGGCCCTTCTTAGCTCATAGAAAATTTTGTGCTCCTGGGACAAGAGTATGGGAAGTAGATTGTTCAAATCTTCCCGGGGAGGTTCCAAGCATCTTTGGTCTGGTAAGCCTAGAGCTAGCTTCTCTGGACCCGCACACAGGACCCCTTCAGCATTAAGGTCTGCCTGCACCCATTATTGGGATGGGAGGGACATCTTTGCTGGTTTCTGGCCCTGTGGACCTCTTTTGTGAGCGTCAAGGAGGTCCGCAAATTGTTTCTTTTGGGGGTACTCAGAAAGGGGGACAACAGTTTTGTTGTTTTTTTAGGTCCTGAGTCTCCTTGTGTGGATTTAATTCCTGCAAAGGTTCAGGTAATGTCTGAAAATACCGAAGGTCCCCCCTATCCCTTTCCAGGGAATTTAATTCCCTAGGTCTGATCTTAATTCTGGCCAATTTCAGGAACCACAGGCTGTGATTCACTGGCTGCTGTCAGAACCTGTATGCAAATAGGGGGAACGGAGTCTGGTTGCATCCACCTTCATGACAGTTCTGTTTGCACAGTCTTACATGCAGCTCCTTTAACAGGTTCAGCTCCACAGGAGGATACCGAAGTTCGTGGCGATATCACGGGTTCCTCTGGCAGGCGTCCAAGGGCCACGATAAGGCCAGTATCATCCTTGGCTCAGGCTTCTTCAGCAGTTCCTGTGAGGAATCAAGAGCGAGGATCTTTCAATCATCCTGGTGGCTGAAAATGTCCCTTGGGGGCTTTCTCAGAGACGACCAGTCTTCCCAAGGGCTGATCTACCAACCTGCTTTACAGTCACTGGTTTTAATGGCTTGGCTAGTAAAAGCTAGGTACTGAGGGTTAGAGGTTTGTCTGTTGGCGGCTATTTCCTTAGCCCGCAGGATATCTGAATTGGCAGCATTTTCCTGTCGCAGTCCCTATTTGGTGGTCCATATGGTTAAAGTGGTTTTTCGTCCCTGTCCATCATTCCTGCCCAAAGTTGTCTCCTGACTTCCATTTGAATGAGGAAATTGTGTTGCCTTCCTTGTGTCCCAAGCCAGATCATCCCGAGGAATTTGCTTTGCAATTGCATACCTTGGATGTGGTTCGTGCAATTCAGGTGCATCTGGTAGCTATGGAGTCCTTCAGAGGTCAGACTTGCTTTGTGTGTTTATGGATGAACCAAAAAAAGGGCTGGCTGGTTTCTTCGGTTACCATCTCCAGATGGATCAGACAGACGGGGACTCGGGCCTATTCCATTGAAGGTCAGGTTCCACCTTTCTCAGTCACGGCTCATTCTACTCAGGTGCTGAGTGCTTTTTGGGCCTTCCGTCATCAATATCGCAAGTTTGCAAGGCAGCCACTTGGTCGGCGGCGCCTACCTTCACAAAATTTTATAAGGTAGACACTTTGGCAGATGCTTCTCTTGGCTGCAAAGTTTTGCAGGCTGCTGTTTAGGAGGAGCTGTTCCCTCTTGAGGGATGTTTTTCTTTAAATGTTTTATTTTTCAGACGGGGCTCCTGTGTCCTGGTTAAGGGCTCTTAAGTTTTAGCTTTGGGTTATTTTCCCCACCCCTCGCGTTCTATTTGGCACTGCTTTTGGATGTTCCACTAGTTATGATTTATAAAGGGCTGTGTCCCGTCAAATGAAAGAAAATTGAATTTTTATACTTGCCTTATTATCCATTTCTCTGAGTTCGACTGACACAGCATCCCCCCCCCCCCCCCCCTCTACTATGGAGTTCTGATACTGCTTGCTACTAAACTGATTACCTAGAGCAGAGAGGGGGACTGATTACCTAGAGTAGAGTGGGGGGGGGGGGTTCATCTACCATGTAACATTCTGTCAATCGAAAAATGAAAATGGCGCATACGATTGTGCCATTATTTTTGTTTCCTTTTTCTAAGATACAGCATGTTCGATCAGGTTCTTTCGATTGCAGCAGGAAACACGAACGATGCTAAAAACGAAAGACTGGGAATTTTACTTAGGGTTTCAGCTAATCAATTGCCATCCTGCCTCTTACCCCCCCCCCCCCCCCCCCAATATTGTACAACCACGGCAGGGCCGTCTGCATTTTATGGGTTTGCTAAATCTTGTGGTAAACAGACCAGCGTGCGTGTGTATATGTGTGTGTATGTGTATGTATGTATGTATGTATGTATATATATGTATATATGTATGTATGTGTATATATATATATATATATATATATATATATATATATATATATATATATATATATATATATATATATATATATATATATATAATATATACCAATGCCAGAAGCCTGGCCAACAAGATGGGAGAGCTGGAGCTGCTGATGTTTGAGGAGGACTTAGATTTTGTGGGGATAACTGAGACTTGGTTTGACAGCTCTCATGACTGGATGGCGACCATTCAGGGGTATTCCCTTTATCGCAGAGATAGAGGGTAAAAAAGGGGGAGGGGTATGTTTGTATATTAAGAACGGTATACAGGTAAATATGAGGGATGATATTAATAATGGAGCTATGGACGAGGCAGAGTCCCTATGGGTAGAGCTTCAAAGGAAAGGCACGGTGGGGAAGGTAATATTGGGCGTATGCTATAGGCCCCCCAACCAGAGGGAGGAGGGTGAGGCGGACCTCATGTTACAGATAGGATTGGCAGCAAGGATGGGAAATGTCATTATAATGGGGGACTTTAATTATCCTGATATAGACTGGGCAGAAGGAACCGCGCATTCAGCCAAGGCTCGGCAGTTCCTAAATGTTTTGCAGGACAATTTCATGGGTCAGATGGTGAATTCACCGACAAACAATGCGGTACTTGACCTACTGATTACCAACAATACAGACCTGCTCACGGATATAGAAATACGGGACAACTTAGGGAACAGTGACCATAGGTCAATTGGTTTCAGTATTAATTACAGTAATAGGAAACACAAGGGTAATATAAGGACACTGAATTTCAAAAGAGCAAATTTCCCTAAACTGCGCTCGCTGCTAGAAAATATCAAATGGGATAGAACCCTGGGAACAAAGAACACGGAGGAAAAATGGGAGTGCTTCAAGAGCATACTTAACAAGGGGGTGGGCCAGTGCATTCCACAGGGAAATAAATTTAAAAGAGCAAAACTAAACCCTGGGTGGCTAAACTCCAACATAAAAATGTATATTAGAGCTAAAGAAAAGGCCTTCAAAAAATACAAGACTGAGGGGTACTGGGCAGCATTTAAGCACTACAAAGAGTGTAATAAGAAATGTAAAGATGAAATCAGGGCGGCTAAAATAGAACACGAGAGACATATAGCGGAGGAGAGTAAAAAGAACCCCAAGAAGTTCTTTAAGTATATAAACAGTAGGAAAGCAAGGCCAGAGCACATTGGCCCCATAAAAGATTATAAAGGAAAAATGGCCACAGAGGACAGAGAAAAGGCGGAAGTGTTAAATAATTTCTTCTCTTCAGTCTTCACAAAGGAATCGGGGGGCTACACGAACCCCGCTTGTAAGGCCGAACTAAATAATACACCTCAGGAAGTGCCGCCATGGCTAACAGAGGATAGACTTAGAGCTAAACTAGAGAAACTTAACATAAATAAATCCCCGGGACCGGATTGCTTGCACCCGAGGGTTCTTAATGAGCTCAGCCAGGTGATTGCCAGACCATTATTCTTGATCTTTAAGGATAGTTTACAGACGGGTATGGTGCCAGCTGATTGGAAAAAAGCCAACGTGGTACCAATATCTAAAAAGGGGCCGAGATATATCCCGGGTAACTATAGGCCGGTCAGCCTAACATCAGTAGTCTGCAAAATTTCGGAGGGGATGATAAGGGACCACATACAAGACTTTAGTAATGAAAACGGTATTATAAGTAGTAATCAGCATGGATTCATGAAAAATCGTTCATGCCAAACCAATCTATTAACCTTCTACGATGAAGTGAGCTGCCACTTAGATAAAGGTAAGCCTGTGGATGTGGTGTATCTGGACTTTGCAAAGGCATTGACACCGTTCCCCACAAACGCTTACTGTACAAACTAAGGAAGGTAGGTATGGAACATAAGGTGAGTACCTGGATAGAGAACTGGCTCCAGGGGAGAGTACAGAGGGTGGTGATTAATGGGGAGTACTCGGATTGGGTGGGTGTGGAAAGTGGGGTCCCCCAGGGTTCTGTCCTGGGACCAATCCTGTTTAATTTATTCATAAATGATCTAGAGGAGGGGATATCGAGTACAATCTCAGTATTTGCAGATGATACTAAATTAGGCATGCCAATATCTTCTATGCAGGATGTGGAAATCTTGCAAGCAGATCTGAACAAAATAATGGGGTGGGCAACTACATGGCAGATGAGATTTAAGGTAGAAAAATGTAAAGTAATGCACTTGGGGGCCAGAAACCAGAAATCAAGCTACTCACTAGGGGGGGAACCTCTGGGTGAGTCTAGGATGGAAAAGGACTTAGGGGTACTGGTAGACAACAGGCTTGGCAGTGGCATGCAATGCCAGGCCGCAGCAAGCAAAGCCAACAGAATACTGGGATGTATAAAAAAGGGGATTCACTCCAGAAATAAAGAGATTATTCTCCCACTCTACAAGACTCTGGTCCAGCCACATCTGGAGTATGCTGTCCAGTTCTGGGCACCGGTCCTCAGGAAGGATGTGCTGGAACTGGAGAAAGTACAGAGAAGGGCAACAAAAATAATTAGGGGAATGGAGGACATCAGCTATGAGGAAAGACTACAAGCACTGAACCTATTCTCTCTGGAGAAGAGACGATTGAGGGGGGATATGATATCAATGTACAAATACTGTACTGGTGACCCTAGCATAAGGAACAAACTATTCAGAGAAAGGAGATACAATAAGACACGTGGCCACTCACTAAAACTTGAGGAAAGGCGGTTTAACCTTAAAGTGCGTAAGGGGTTCTTCACTGTAAGAGCGGTAAGGATGTGGAATTCTCTTCCACAAGCAGTCGTATCAGCGGGGAGCATTGATAGTTTCAAAAAACTATTGGATGGACACCTTAAAGACCACAACATACAGGGGTATACAATGTATGGTTAAAAGCAAACACGCACATCATAGGTTGAACTGGATGGACTTGTCTTTTTTTCAGCCTCACTAACTATGTAACTGTATGTATGTGTATACACACACACACATGTTTTTTTTTTTTTTTCCCTTCTTAATAAACTCGGGTATTGGATTGGTCTATATAACCGGTGTGATGTGGGTTGGAGAAATTGGCCCCAGCCATGTGATTGGCTTGTTGTGCAATTCACAATTTGTGTGCTGTCCCTGACCAAGTAATCACAGCTTGTGTCACAGAAGACTATGTCCAGCCGTAGTGCAGTGCAGGCCCCATCCGGACCAGTAACCTTCTGCTATATTTCAGATCCGTTTGGGTCAAAGCTCGATGAAGATGTCTTGGCGGATCTTCTGCTCCCTCCGGACGCTGCACAGATCTTTCCTTCCTTAAGAGACACAGAACATCTTCCCGGTACACAATTGTCACCCTGATACTATATATAAACCCAGCTCAGCTGCAAAGCCATCCTGACACATCATTCATCATCTGCGTCCCACTGAGCGCACCACATGCTGCCAATAAATCACAGCCGTGTGCAGCCACATAGAAAGGGGGGCATGTTCTGTCCAGAGGGATAGGCTTACCAAGCTCTTTATTTCTCTAATGGGGTCTCTTTTCTCTAAAGCGACAGAACATCCGACACCCACAAGTGTGTCACTATCCCCTGATAATATGGCCTGATCTTGGAAATGGAGCCTGGGGGGGGGGGGGGGGGGGCATACCTAGGGATAGCAAGGAATAAAGGGAGAAGAGCGACAGGCCTGGCTGAGTACATGCATCAAGTATGTGATGATCACAATAAGTGAGCCTGGAGTGCCCTCTCTAGTAGAGGAAATCTGGATCTGATTGTTTTGTCCCATAATACTCAGCAGAAAAGGCAGGCAGGGGGGGATTTCTGGCTGTAAAATTGCCCCAGCTATGACCGTATCCTTCACTTTCTGCAGTAGCTCCTTCAGGTATCAGTCTCTAGCAGAGGGTGGAGCAAAGTACGGAATGGGCTGGCTGATTCTATAAGCTAAATAACTCCACTCACTGCTTGGCTCTGCCTCCTGTGTTTTCTCCACCCCGTTTGGTGTCTGCCATCTGTGTTTTGTCCACCCCCTGCTTGGTCTCGGCCTTCTGTGCTTTCTCCACCCCCTGCTTGGTCTTTGCCTTCTGTGTTTTCTCCACCCCCTGCTTGGTCTCGGCCGCCTGTGCTTTCTCCACCCCCTGCTTGGTCTCGGCTGTCTGTGTTTACTCCACCCTCTGCTTGGTCTTTGCCTTCTGTGTTTTCTCCACCCCCTGCTTGGTCTCGGCCGCCTGTGCTTTCTCCACCCCCTGCTTGGTCTCGGCTGTCTGTGTTTACTCCACCCTCTGCTTGGTCTTTGCCTTCTGTGTTTTCTCTGCCCCCCTGCTTGGTCTTTGCCTTCTGTTTACTCCGCCCCCTGCTTGGTCTTTGCCTTCTGTTTTCTCCACCCCCTGCTTGGTCTCGGCCTTCTGTGTTTTCTCCACCCCCTGCTTGGTCTCGGTGTTCTTTGTTTTCTCCACCCCCTGCTTGGTCTCGGCCTTCTGTGTTTTCTCCACCCCCTGCTTGGTCTCGGCCTTCTGTGTTTTCTCCACCCCCTGCTTGGGTCTCTGCCTTCTGTGTTTTCTCCATCCACCCCCTGCTTGGGTCTCTGCCTTCTGTGTTTTCTCCATCCACCCCCTGCTTGGGTCTCTGCCTTCTGTTTTCTCCATCCACCCCCTGCTTTGGTCTCTGCCTTCTGTGTTTTCTCCATCCACCCCCTGCTTGGGTCTCTGCCTTCTGTGTTTTCTCCATCCACCCCCTGCTTGGGTCTCTGCCTTCTGTGTTTTCTTCATCCACCCCCTGCTTGGGTCTCTGCCTTCTGTGTTTTCTTCATCCACCCCCTGCTTGGGTCTCTGCCTTCTGTGTTTTCTCCATCCACCCCCTGCTTGGGTCTCTGCCTTCTGTGTTTTCTCCATCCACCCCTGTCTTGTGTCTCTGCCTTCTGTGTTTTCTCCACCCACCTCTTGCTTGGTCTCTGCCTTCTGTGTTTTCTCCACCCCCTGCTTGGTCTTTGCCTTCTGAGTTTTCTCCACCCTCTGCTTTTTGTCTCCTTGAAGCTCCACCTCCTTAACACACGGCCAACACCGCTGAGCTCCACATCCTGGTGTGTATTTATATGAATGCATGTAATTGCCATCCCATGTCATTGGGTTCCCTTTGATACATTAAGCCCCACCCACTGCATTTTTTACTAATTGGATCATGTGAATGTCCTGTTATAACATGTAAGCTCCATCCTATGCTGACCACCTGAGGCTATGTTTGAGGCAAGGACTGCCGTGCCTTTGAAAAGTGATTCGCAGCTGGATTATTTAAGGCTTTTTTGACAGACGGTGAGGGAGTAATATGCCTTCACTGCCTGTTTTTAATGCCGTAAATTCCACAACCCAATGCATTTCGTTCGTGGTTTAATTCTTGCCGCAAAACATGACATGTGTACACCCCCCACTCGCTGCCTTTGCGGCATAAGGTGGAATGGTAAAAATGGCTCAACAGCTTTTACCACCCCAACTGCAAGTGTAAATGAGCCCTTAGTGTGTAAAGCGGGCTGTACACGAATAGGCTAAATATAAAACCTCTAGCAGATTCTTCCTTTCCCATTAAAGAGCGCAGAGGAAAACAAAAAAATCTGCCCCTAAAATCTGTGGCTATTATATTCTGGAAGCCACCGCTGCAAAACGGTCAGCACAGCGGATTTGGTGCGGTCATTGTTCGACTATCTGCCGCCTCCTTTGATTTTTCAGATTTGAGGATGTTGGGTGGTACGGTGCTGACAGGGCCACCCACTGCTCAAATTTCTGCCAGTTCCTAAAGCAGAGTTCCACCCATTTTTTTGAAGCTCCAATTACTCACGCCCATCCTAAATGCTGTAATGGCAATTCTTTTTTTTATTTGTACATACCTTTTTTAACTTCTTCTGCAGCACCTCTGCCTGCGGCCGCCTAGGCGATTGTCACTAGGCGATTTGCAAGGGCTCCTGGGATAGCGGCGTCATGCATCCCAGAAGTCCTTGCGAATCGCCTAGTGACGAAATCTCACGTTCTTTCCACACCGGCAAGGGCGCAAACGGGAGGATCGGGATGTTATGATTGACAGGTTGCTATAGCAATGGGCCGGGAACTTCCGCCAACGCTGCCATTGTTATGGCAACCTGTCGGGAAGACAGAGCCGCTAAGTGCGCGGGTGCGAGATCGGGAGGTGCATGCCTGCACCGAATCTCCGAAATCAAGAGAAAAGGGCTTCAGATGCCCACAAATGGCATGGAAAATGCCTGCTTCCGAGATCTGGTTAGTCTTCAAATATCTTAGCACAAACTACAGGGACTACACATAGGACAGTTCTAAATGATGCTAGATATGTTTAAACAAGTACGGAGGAGTGTTTAAAAAAAAAAAAAAAGTATTTGGGGGATTAAGAGGGAATTCCAGCCTGTAAAAAAAAAAAAAAGTCAGCAGCTACAAATACTGTATACAAATTCTGTAGCTGCTGACATTTAATAGGACACTTACCTGTCCAGGGATCCCGCGATGTTGGCACCCCAAGCCGGCATTTCCACTAAAGGAAACCGGACGTGAAGCGAGTCTCGCTGCGCTTTGTGAATGATCCCACCATCGTCTGGGACCTGTGTGCCTACAAGAAGGCAGCAAGGGGAGGAGGGGACCGGATATTTTGTAGGTCGCCGCACAACAATTGCGGCAATCTTACCTAGAAGTGGGAGCGGGTACCTGGTTTTGACATCCCTCCAGAAGGTACCAAATGTGGCAGCTGGAGGGGGGGGGGGGAGCAAACAAGCGGAGCTTTCTTTTTAAACCCCCCCCTCTTATTAGATCAATGTATGGCCAGCTTAGAGTGGAAGTAAACATTCCCTATCGTTTTCAGCCAAGGAAGCTGCCATCTTGGCCTCTGTTTAATTTTTCAGCTGCCATCTTGGCCTCTGTTTAATTTTTCAGCCGTCATCTTGGCCTCTGTTTAATTTTTCAGCCGTCATCTTGGCCTCTGTTTAATTTTTCAGCTGCTAATGTGATCAGCTATGACACCAGCCATTGGATGGTTTTAACAGTTTGGTTGAGAGCACAACCAATATAACAGTTACAGGACATGCCCAGAATGGAACGTTTTTTTGAAACTGTTAAATCGATCGGTTTTAGTTCCGCTTTAACTGAGAACTTCCCCCTCGATCATGGCTCTTCCGATCCTCCACTGTGGCTGCATGCATTTCTAAGGTGGCTTGTGGAAATATTCCCTCTGCATTTAGAAAGTCTTTTGGGCTTTTCTGGAATGGGGCTTCCTGGGGGAGTAAGGGTCTGCATGTTAGACCATGTTGATGTCCTGTAGAGCAAAATATACTCCAGATCTGTCCCATTTCCATGCTGCATTTTTAGGATGCTCGTCTTTATGCCCAGTACGAAGCCCTATGAATAATAGATATAACTTCATTGTTGGCTTAGTAGAGTTCTTGACTAGTGAACATTTCTTCAGTGTAACTTACTTTTTGTTCCTCTTGTGTGCAGACTCCGTGTCTGAAGGTTGTTTGTTGGACTTCAGCGACTCTTCTGGCTTTTTCTCTCCTTTACAGAGAGAAAATCTGATCCAAGCAGGTGCCTTTCTCCTGTATTTAAGTGGCTTGTTTTGTTTTTAACCTGCACTGCTCCTGCCTGTAGTGATGCATGACTTAGCTGGCCCTCTTTCTGCAGCGGTCGCTTTATGTGTAACATTCATTGATTTCATTTCCACTTGTACTAAAGTGCTTGTAATCTCTTGCTGCATGACATTCAGTGTTTGCCATCTTTCCTAACATAGATGAAAGCTCAGCTCCTGGAAAAGGAGGAAAATTACCCTTGCAGGGACCACCCCCCCATGCTAAATGCTTGTTTTTTTTCCCCAGGTGTACAGAAAATGAGGTACTTGCCTTATTCCTTGCTCCAGCAGGGTCCCTCCAGTGGTGCAACCAGTCCTGCAAAGCCTCCTCTCTATAGCCGGCCATAGATGGATCAAATGTTGGCTGGTTCAGCAGGGACCAGCCAAGATTCAATCCATCTATGGGTGGCAGGCTGATTGTACCCAAGTAAATCCATTGATCGACTTGGGTACAACCAGCATGTCGGATTTTAAGCAATGCAATGTTTTTTTTGCCGTCGGCTGTGGCTGCTAGCAGTAATTGGTGTGTTCTCTCCCGGCATGGACAGCTCTCTACCCTAACTGCGTTGATGGAGAAATCCAGCGTCCCCCCAAACCCCCCCCCCCCCCCTGCAATCCATGGTTGCAGGAAATAAAATTGCATAATCCATGGCTAGGTTTAGGAAAGAGATTTGCTTGATTCCCCCATCAACAGTGTTGATTCGGGAATTTCTCCTACTGGGCCATTCTTCTCCTGGTGGGGAAAGCCGGCCCCACCGGGAAAAGACAATGATGATCACTAGCAGCTATAGCTGCTGCTTGCAGTAATCGCAAGCGAATCCAGCAGGCTGGTTTACCCAAATTGATCGATCAACTTGATACATTCAGCCTGCCCATTAATGGTTCAAATCTCTGCCAGTTCCTGCTGAACCGGCTGATATTCGAACAGTCTATGGCTGGGAATAGAAGCCTCTGTGTGCAGGCACATGTTCTCTCTTCCATGTACACAACGGGGTTCATAGCCCTGCATTGTATGTGATGAGGCTGAAGGAATGCTCAGAGCACCAAAGTGAGAGGAGGCGACTGCTGGAGCAGAGGTAGGGTAAGCAATGCAACCTTTTCATCCTTCCCCCTGATCAAACAAGCAATTAACCTTTGCAGTGGGGTAGGAAGGGCCCACTATGTTTTTTTCCTCCATCCACAGCTGAGCTTTAAAGTGGAGCTGTTGCTAAAGATTTTTACATTTTAACAGGAAGTAAATTTGGCTTTAAAATCGGCCATCCCAGACCTCTGTAGTTGCAGGCACTCAGGAGGAAGTCATCCTGCTCTACTTATGTTACCTGCTCTCTATTTGCGGTAGATGAGATGCCCGACAGGCAAGGAAATGCATACTGGGAGGTGAAAAAGGAAAGTTTAGGGTATTCTGCAGTAAACTTTGGTGAATTACTCCACAGTGCCTGAAGCTATAGAGGTCAGTAAGGGGTTATTTGCTGCTTGTTAAGATGATGCAAATCCTTGTTTAAAAGTCTGTTCACAGCTCTGTTGTAAAGTAAGATTGCATGCAAAACTTGCATATATTGTGGCCTGTGCATGTTCTGTAGCCAACTTTTCTCCTAATGTTGGACACAGCAGACCTCTGGAGTTTGAGCATGGTGTCCGAGGAGGTCGTTTGTTGTTTTTTTTTTTTTTTTTTTTTAAATGTTTAAGATCGGTGGATCTGCGTTTTATTGAAGTTTTGTTGTCCTATTTGTGTTTCTTTTTTTTTTTTCCTTCGTTTTTTGGTGTATCCCAAAGTGGGACTACAGGAAGGCGGGGCAGAAATGTCCCTTTTTTTTTTTTTTTTTTTTTTTGATGTTTACGCCTGTTTGCTCACTGCTTACATTCTGCAGCACGGCGCTAATTGTAGATACAAACTGCTTTGGGCGCAACAATAGAGAATTGCTATGAAACGCGCTGTTATGATTTGGGTTATCTGAAGGCCTGCGTGAAAAGAGATACTTCTATCATATTCTATTCTTCCCATACAGAAGCGGCTCCGGGATCCTTTGAGGAAGGATGGCTGACCGATTCTTACTCTAAAACCGGTGATACAGACACAAACAGCGGAGACACATCAGAGAAGACAACAGGTAGTAGTAATCAGATTGTCGCCTTTAACTTAACCCTGTCACGTCGAAGGGCAAAACAAATCTAAATGCCTAAGCACAATTTAGCAACTTTGACATGTCTTAGTAAAACTGTATATGTCACAGCTGTTTTGTGTATCTATTAGGCTCCTTTCACACGGTTCGCCTCCGTCAGCGGACTCCGTTCTGCTCAGCGGGCAATCAATGCACTAATCCCCGCTGAGCAGGCAGGTGACAGCTCCCTCTTCGCTCTGTGTGCAGAGAGGGAGGTGTCAGAGCCCCGCTGCTCTCTATGGGGAATCGGATGAGAGTGGACCGCCTTTCCACTCTCATCCGATACGATCCCCTGGATGGATGGAAAATAGGGTTTCCATTCATCCGGATTTAGCAGATGGCAGCGGGTGTCAGCGGACATATCTCCACTGACACCCGCTGCCCCATAGGAATGTATAGAGGATTCGATCAGATCCACCTAAAAAACTGACAAGCGGATCTGATCGGATTGTTTGTGTGAAAGAGGCCTTGGAGCTCCTTCACACGGTCCGCATTCCGTTGCGGACCGTGCTCTGCTCAGCGGGGATCGATCCGCCGATCCCCGCTGAGCCGGCGGATGACAGCTCCGTCTCCGTTCTGTGTGCGGAGACGGAGGTGTCAGAGCCCCACTGCTCTCTATGGGGGAATCGGATGAGAGCGGACCGCCTGTCCACTCTCATCCGATCCCCAGGCCGGATGGAAAATGGGGTTTCTATCCGTCTGGATTTCACGGACAGGATCGGATGCGGGTGTCAGCGGACATGTCACCGCTGACATCCGCTGCTCCAATGATCGGAACGCCTGTGTGAAAGAACCCTTAGACCCCATTCACACTAGCGCGACTTATCAGGCGACTTGGTCGCCTGACAAGTCGCGGTGGGTTGCCTGCCATTGATTAGCACAGGACCCATTCTAATAGGAGCGACACAAGTCGCTCCGACTTAGAAAAAGGGTCCTGTACTACTTTGGGGCGACTTGCATTGATTTCAATGATATGAAGTCCGTGCAAGTCACGCCGAGGTCCGGTCGCTGTGCACCGCGACTTCACAGGTCGCCCCATCAAGTCGTGTTGCCCCTGTCTGAACGGGGTCTTGCACCACGTGTTTTGTGTGTCGTTTTTTTTGTTTGTTTCTTTGTGTCTTTTTGTGTTTTGTTTTGTTTTTGTTTTTTTCAGGACAAAGTGGGCTTTTATGTTGGTGGGAATTGGAATAGTAATATCTCCTGTGGGTTTTTTTTTTTTTTATAACCAAGAAAAAGTGGCCCAAAATAGTAAATATTTTAAATTTAGCGGTTTATTTCTTGCTATTATAATTTATCACCAAAAAACAACCCAAAATTCTCCCGCTGCTAATTGCAGCGATACCACATATGTGTATGTTGTATGTACCTGTAGTACAGCCCAGAAAAAATGGTGCGTATTTTCTTTATCCTGCCTAAAACACATTAACACTGATACTAATCATTTTATTTTTTTAATTCTATGCAAAATATGCTGATGACCTTGACCTTTGACCCCAATCTTGACTTTTGACCCCCAGCTTTGACCCTAACACTAACCCTGCAAACCTTGATGTTTTTTTTTTTTTTTCTTCTTTTTTTTATTCTTTGTTTTTATATTTATTTATGTTTTTACGCTTTCATTTGTTTACATTTTCCTCTCCTGCAAACAGAGGAAGATACAATGTATCTTCCTTTTCATTGAGAAGAGTAAACACAGGGCGGGCTCACAGTGATTGGTCACTGAGATGGCCAATCAAAGGCTATCGCAGCGATCAGGTGACCGGATACCAATCCTGATCGCTAGTACGGGTCCCTCGGTGACACCTCGGTCTCTGCGCTGGGAGTGTGGTGTGCTCCCAGCACAAAAGATATGCATATATGCGGCCCCACGGAAAAAGACCACTTTCATGAGGCTGCATGTATGTGGTCGGCAGGAAGGGGTTAATGTAAATATCCATGTATGTGTTTTTTGCAAGTGACACGAATAAGATTTTGGTCCTAAGTGTCACTTATTTTTCTTCCTTTTTTTTTTTTAAGTTGTGCTGCTTTCAGTACATACCTGGAACAGCCGTCCCGAGTCATCTTCTTTTTTTTTTTAGCCGATAACTGGTTCTCTTTGCTGCCTTGTCTTAGCTGTCACACTCCCTTTATTTTTTTATGTTTTTAGGCACATTTGGGGAGACACCAAGTGATGAGTCGGCCAATGTTCCTTTTCGAGTCACAAAAAGTGACCACATGTCGGATATCTGGCAGCCAACCGCAGAGGAGCAGCTTGCCCTCTCTCCCTATACTCCTTCAGGTGAGCAGAGGTTAGCAGTTGGCAGGAGTCTTGGAAAATGCATGTGATGATCAGAGTCCGGGGTTGTGAACACATGCACGGCCTGGAGTCACCCCACCTTCTTTCCTATGGTGGTAACAGATTGCAGCAGCTGCTACGATCTGCTTTTAAATCTCCTTCAACTTGGTGTGCTGTCCACGTGCCGTGTCAGGAGAGGAAAAACCCTTTAATATAAGTTAAAACCCAGATGCTACTAATGCCTACTCACTAAAACTGGCTCTGAATGGGTGGTAAAACCTGACGCCATCGTGGTTTTGCATTTCGTGGTATGGACAGACCTCCATTTTTCTTTGAAAGTTCATACTTTCAGGGATTAAGTTAAAGTAGAACTATAGGCAACCTCTTTTTTTTTTTTTTTTTTCCCATTTTTGATAGAGCAGAGTTATAACCCCTGTCAGGTTTGTTTCCACCATCTCTGCTATTGGGGAATTTGGCTATGGGACAAAGTAGAGGGCAAACGAAAAATCCCTGCAAATTAAGGGACTTCCCCAGGTCATCAGAACTAGTGTCCCCATTGGAAGATTTCCCCTCTTTTTTTGGGGGAAACCCAAAATTTGGGATTTTCTTTTCTCTTACGTCCTCTGACAGTCACCGCCCACTCATACAGTCTGCACTTCTGGGTATTGGTCTTATCCACAGGAGTAAGCTAGGCAAAATATTTTGTTAGTAAACATTCACAAAACCTTTGTATAGACACACCTACAGGGGGCTGTCCCTCTGGTCCAATACCCCCAGCTAACAGCATTCCCAAATCAGTTTTGTCTTTGCCTAGCATTTTTGCTTTCCTGGGTTTGTTCGCTCCTGTTGCCCAGTGTTTACCTTTCTGGTTCAGAAGATCTTTTCTCTGACCTGGGTGCTGCGTTGCCTTTTTTTGACGGTTAGGTTTCCCACCCCTCACATCTACACTGCTTTGGGACATCCCAGAAGTGCAGATTGTATGAGTGGGCAGCGACTGTCAGAGGACGTAAGAGAAAATAGAATTTTTGTAAGAAGTTACCGTAAAATTCTTTTCTCTGAGTCCTCTGACAGTCGCCGCCTCCCGCCCCTCTTTTGGGGTTCATGGATTTCTACACTGCTTGCTACCAAACTGAATTGGGAATGCTGTTAGCTGGGGGTATTGGACCAGAGGGACAGCCACCTGTAGGTGTGTCTATACTAGGGCTGCCACGATGCGTCGACGTAGTCGACTACGAAAAATCGTTGACGCGTCAACACGTGACGTCACACGCCCCCTGGCCGGCCGCAGCGCCGATTGAATCATTGCCGGCCGGGTGAAATCCCCCCCCCCCCCGGCTCCGTCCACACCGATGTTAAGACGGTGCTGTTCAGGGTGAGCGCTGACCGTCTCCAGCACCCCCGTATTCCGCCACAGCTTCTGCCGCAACACCTTCGCCATCCTCCCCGATCACCCAGGTACTTAGAGATGTCACATGTGCGGCGCTACACCGGCTTATACTGTACTGTGGCGGCTTGTAATGGTCTGTACTAGGTGGGAGGGCTTACTGAGGGGTCTTCACTGGGAGGGGGGCTTACTAAGTGGTCTGTACTAGGTGGGAGGGCTTACTGAGGGGTCTGTACTGGGAGGGGGGGTTACTAAGTGGTCTGTACTAGGTGGGAGGGCTTACTGAGGGGTCTGCACTGGGAGGGGGGGGGCTTACTAAGTCGTCTGTACTAGGTGGGAGGGCTTACTGAGGGGTCTGTACTGGGAGGGGGGCTTACTAAATGGTCTGTACTAGGTGGGAGGGCTTACTGAGGGGTCTGTACTGGGAGGGGGGCTTACTAAGTGGTCTGTACTAGGTGGGAGGGCTTACTGAGGGGTCTGTACTGGGAGGGGGGCTTACTAAGTGGTCTGTACTAGGTGGGAGGGCTTACTAAGGGGTCTGTACTGGGAGGGGGGCTTACTAAGTGGTCTGTACTAGGTGGGAGGGCTTACTGAGGGGTCTGTACTGGGAGGGGGGGCTTACTAAGTGGTCTGTACTAGGTGGGAGGGCTTACTGAGGGGTCTGCACTGGGAGGGGGCTTACTGAGGGGTCTGTATTAATTACAGGATTAATTAGCTAATCAAAAAACACTCAAGCAAAAAAAATAAAATAAAAATAATCGTTAGATTAGTCGACAGACAAATTAATCGTTAGTTGCAGCCCTAGTCTATACAAAGGTTTTGTGAATGTTTTCTAACAAAATCTTTTGCCTAACTTCTGTGGATAAGGCCAATACCCATTGGTGAAGACTGTATGAGTGGGCGGCGACTGTCAGAGGACTCGGAGAAAAGAATTTTACGGTAAGTTCTTACAAAAATTCTATTTTTTACTTTAATTTTCAATAACGGTAAACAGGACCAATAGAGGGGATGAACCTCGTTAACGGGGGCACACACAGCAAGAAAAACCTGATGGAGGTTCTTCTGCTCCCTCTACTCCATCCAATACTTAATAAAAAAAAAAAAAAAAAAAGTTTTGCCTTTTAGTTATATATTTTAATGTCTCAGACAATCAGTTAAAGTATGTCTAATTTAAGGAGTTGTAAAGGCAGAAGGTGCATTCTATGCATTAAGATAAAAAGCCTGCTGTGTGCAGAAGCCCCCCTCAGCAACCCCTAATACTTACCTGAGCCCTATCTCAATCCAGCAATGTTCCACAAGTCGTCCTGCCTCATGATTGGCTGAGACACAGCAGTGGCGCTATTGGCTCCCACACAGCCAAATGTTAGCCAATCAGGAGAGGGAGCTGGGCTGAACAGCAGCTCTGTGTCTGAATGGATAAACGGAGCTGCAGCTCGCCTCGGTTGCCCCCATACCAAACTGCTTGCTGTGGTGGCATTCGACAGTAGGGAGGGGCCAGGAGCAGCGAAGAGGGAAACGAGAAGAGGATCCGGGCTGCTCTGTGCAAAACCAACTGCTCAGAGGAGGTAAGTATAGCAGTTTTGTTATTAAAAAAAAAAAAAAACACCTTTCCAATGACTTTAAATCGTTTCGTTTAATTGCCTCTTGTAGACCCGTAAATGTGATCGGCCTTTACGTTTTCTTCCATTGCAGAACAATTCAAGATGATCCTGCCATAAATCACGTGTCCTTGTGACTACCTTTTTACTGAATTGAAATAGCAAGCAATGTTGTTAGGCCTACCTCTGTGGACTACAAACAGTCCCCATGTGAGATGAGCATAGAAAGTAGGGATCGACCGATTATTGGCAAAGCTGATATATCGAGGGCCGATATGCACTTTCCCCGATATATCAGAATCCGCCCAGGAGTTTACTGATATTGCCAATATTTCGGGAAAGTGCTGTACCGGAGTGATGCCTATATCACCCCGGTATCGGCGTCCATAGCTGACGGTCAGCTGTCTTGTAATGACAACGATGTGGCTGAGAAGCCGCTCAGCTGTCATTACAAGGAGCGGTAGGGGACGCCTGCCTGCATGGCCGCTGAAGACCCGATCAAAGCCGCATTCGGCTCTGATTGGGTCTCCGTGTAAAACCCCAGAAGTGATGTCATGAGTGACATCACTTCCGGGTACTGTCTGGCGCCAGATTAAAAAAAATTCAAAAACAGCCAAACTTGAAGTTTTGAATGCTTTTAAGTGCAGAGGAGGGGTTTGGATCCCTCCACAAACGTAGCTGTTAAGGGCGAAACCGCTATTCCTTCATAGAGTAAGTGAGCTTTGTCACCCTAAAAGAGGGGTCACCAAACTATGGCCCTTAATGTGTTGAGAAACTTCAAATCCCATCATGCCTCTGGTAGTCATGCTTGTGGCTATTAGAATCTTGCAATGCTTCGTAGGACTTGTAGTTCCTAAACGGCTGGAGCAGTGTAGTTTGGAGACCCCTCTCCCCTAAAGTAAGGTAGGATTTTTAAATGAGTTCCCTGGTTTAACGCGTATGCACACTTTTTATAACATCAGCATTTTGATAACCAACCATACAGTTATTAATGACCACCCAACATTAACTTGCCTAAAAAAATTTCCTTTTATGTTGAGTGCTTCCTGTGCTTCCCATCCCTTTCCACAATTTCTTGGACTCCCTGCATATTTTTCAGCTCCACGTCTTATTTCTTTGGTTTACTTTCGATAAGGACTACATTAATAAATGGTACCTTTGCTGCCTGCAAGTAGTGATTCCTAATACTCTCTCTTCCTCCTGGAACTCAGCACGTCTGTTTCAGAAGACAGACACTGTGAAATATGACACAGCAAACACAAGAGTTGATTTAGTAAAATTGGAGAGTGCAAAATCTGGTGCAGCTTTGCATAGAAGCCAATACAACTCCAGGATTTATTGTCAAAGCCTAATTAAGCGGAATTTAGAAGCCGATTGGCTAGCCGGCACAGCTGCACCAAAAAGGTACCACCTTTTACGATTCCTTTGGTTAATAGGAGGCTAGAAATCAAATACGATGTGGAAATTAATATTTTACTTTTTTTGTAAAGTTTGTGGCTAGGATGAAGCCTGAGCCGGCGCTGGGTGGCTAGGATGAAGCCTGAGCCGGCGCTGGGTGGCTAGGATGAAGCCTGAGCCGGCGCTGGGTGGCTAGGATGAAGCCTGAGCCGGCGCTGGGTGGCTAGGATGAAGCCTGAGCCGGCGCTGGGTGGCTAGGATGAAGCCTGAGCCGGCGCTGGGTGGCTAGGATGAAGCCTGAGCCGGCGCTGGGTGGCTAGGATGAAGCCTGAGCCGGCGCTGGGTGGCTAGGATGAAGCCTGAGCCGGCGCTGGGTGGCTAGGATGAAGCCTGAGCCGGCGCTGGGTGGCTAGGATGAAGCCTGAGCCGGCGCTGGGTGGCTAGGATGAAGCCTGAGCCGGCGCTGGGTGGCTAGGATGAAGCCTGAGCCGGCGCTGGGTGGCTAGGATGGCTTACTTGACATGTTTCACACTTACGACTAAGCACCTCCTTGTGTGAAACTTGTCAATGGTAACCTTTCCTGTACTATTGTCCCATGTTTGAAGATTAAAGGACATTTTATTGGATTACAACTGTGGTGTGCAACCAGTTTTCTTTGCATGTCTCTGCGGTAGGGATCCAGGGTCAGCACCTGTGAGTAATCCATTACATTCCACACCTGAACAGTATTTTGTTCTCTAGTTTGGATGTGATGAATCCTAACCTGAGGTTGGGAGGCTATGATGAAGCCTGGGCCGCCGTTGGGAGGCTATGATGAAGCCTGGGCCGCCGTTGGGAGGCTATGATGAAGCCTGGGCCGCCGTTGGGAGGCTATGATGAAGCCTGAGCCGAGGTTGGGGGGGGGCTAGGGCTAAGCCTGAGCCGAGGTTGGGGGGGGGGGGGGCTAGGACGAAGCCTGAGCCGAGGTTCGGGGGGCTAGGACTAAGCCTGAGCCGAGGTTGGGGGGGGGGCTAGGACGAAGCCTGAGCCGAGGTTCGGGGGGCTAGGACTAAGCCTGAGCCGAGGTTGGGGGGGGGGCTAGGACCAAGCCTGAGCCGAGGTTCGGGGGGCTAGGACTAAGCCTGAGCCGAGGTTGGGGGGGGGGCTAGGACGAAGCCTGAGCCGAGGTTCGGGGGGCTAGGACTAAGCCTGAGCCGAGGTTGGGGGGGGGGCTAGGACCAAGCCTGAGCCGAGGTTCGGGGGGCTAGGACTAAGCCTGAGCCGAGGTTGGGGGGGGGGGGCTAGGACGAAGCCTGAGCCGAGGTTGGGGGGCTAGGACGAAGCCTGAGCCGAGGTTGGGTGGATATGACAAAGCCTGAGCCGAGGTTGGGCGGATATGACGAAGCCTGAGCCGAGGTTGGGGGGGCTATGACGAAGCCTGAGCCGAGTTTGGGTGGATATGACGAAGCCTGAGCAGAGTTTGGGTGGATATGACGAAGCCTGAGCAGAGTTTGGGTGGATATGACGAAGCCTGAGCAGAGTTTGGGTGGATATGACGAAGCCTGAGCAGAGTTTGCGTGGATATGACGAACCCTGAGCAGAGTTTGGGTGGATATGACGAAGCCTGAGCAGAGTTTGGGTGGATATGATGAAGCCTGAGCCGCCGTTGGGTTGATATGAATGTATCTTGATCTCTCAGAGTGGCTGACATTGCAGAGGGAAGCCGTCACTTGTGACATAGTGATAGTTCCTCTCCTGCCTGTCATGTGCAGTCTCTGAGCTCGCTCTGCAGCTGTCCTCCAGTCTCATTCACATTTAATCAAGCGCTCGCCTGTCGTGTGCGAGGAGCCCTCGGGACTGCTGAGGACGCTATGTTTTTTTTACATTCACCAGAACAGTCTACCCTCCTGCTCCATGATGTTTAGCTGAGGTGACTGAAGATGAATTTCGCTGACTCACGGAGCTGAGATTCAACTTTTCCCCTCTCTATTGGGTGTTCAGCAATCTTCAAACTTTTCTGAAACTCAAGACTTTCTCTGAAGAGGCCTCTGCCTGAGCCGTGAGATTCCCGCAACGTCTGGTGAGCTCGAGTGTCTTCATCCGCAGGATGCCGCTGAGCTGCTTCTGCTTTGTTTTAAGCACTTTTTTAGAACGCTCTTCGGCCAGTCCAGGATTTGGGCCATCTGTTCCGTTAAGTGATTTGTATCCCTTGTAGTCCTCTTAAAGCAAAAACAGCCACAGTTCTATGTTTGCCGATACTCCATAGAGCGATGTGATCTCCTTCAGCGCTGATTGTAGCCTCATGAAGGGTATATCCTTGATACTTTATGCAGCAAAAGTTCACATTTCAGATAATGTACAGAAGCCAACTTGCTGTTAAAGGACCACTAGAGTGAAAGCTATTGTGTTCTGTTAACTTTATGGGGTTAATTCCTGTAATTGTGCTCTGTATCCTATACTCAATGGGTTTTTTTTTTTTTTTTTTTGTATAAATGCATTTATATTTGGATCTACATTTGCTGGACAGCTTGGGCTGCACCTAAAAGTAACCATGAGGCTTCCTTCCCACATGCGGCCGTGGACCGTAAAACTAGGTGGTGGAGCTGCAACTGACCACCCGCCTAAACACTAACATACTGCTGTACACGTGCTTCACGACCGTGCCAAAACTTAAACAGCATGGCGCTTTTGGCAGGGTGCCACCGCCGACTGCGACAAATGCACTTCTACGGGGCTGCGCTGCAACCGCATGATTGTGGCGCAGCAGTATGGCAATTATTGGGTTAAATCAGACAGTGAGGAGGTGACATGTCCCCTCCCGTCAGACTTTTCTTAAGCAATATAAGAGCGTCACTTTTTCGGAGCAGCTGCTGTCCCTGCTGCACATGTGGACAAGCTATTACAGGGGTGTAACGTTGCCAGGAGTGCTTGCTGGTATTCATATGGTTTTTAAACTATCCTCAAAATGGAGAGAGCAGAAAAAATGGTTGCTGTAACTTCCTAATAGCTGGTATTTGGATTTTTGCTTTTGTCTTAAAGGGGAATTAAAAAAAACTGACAGGTAGGCTTTTTTTTTGTTCTACCTAAAAGACCATATTGGTCTCTTCTATCATTTCCCCCCTTCTCTCTGCTTGGTGCTGTTTTATGTACACCGAGCCACACATGCACAGCTTGGTTTAAGTTTACAGCAAGGCTCAGTGCCATGGTGATGTGACTCCCGCGTGGGTGACGTCATCACTGCCCGACCAACTTAGCGGTCTGAAACCGAAAAGATGATCGGGAGATAATAGAAGTGCCTGTGATCGATGGAAGCACGGATAGTGCAGCTCTGGAAGGGATTGCTTGCCAGGCAAGTCTGCCAAAATGTGCTGATATGCTGTGCATGCCATCCCATAATGGCTAAAAACATCCGGGGCCAACTGAAAAAAGTGTATATTTAATGTATCTAAACCCAAAAACAAAAGGTTAATATATCACTGTGCTTAGGATTTGGCTGCATTAGTTTTTGTTTTTTTCAGGCTAAGAACGTTTTCAGCAGTTATAGAAAGTGTCCTTGCCACTTTAGTGAGTTTAAAGCTAAATTCCGTGACTTAGACAAACTCTGCCCTTTGCATTGAGCTCCCACATGCTACAAAGTTCCCCAGTTCTGCAACTTCTGGTCTGATTGTAGAAAATGTTGTAGGTCCTGCCTGAATATGGCAGACCTCTTTCTTCCTCTGCTTTCTGATAAGAGCAGAGTAGTCATGCTGCATTTTTGCCCGTTTAGCGCTGGGGATATCTGACAAACAGGAAATCAGTGTGAAATATGTTTGGAAAAAGCACGGCCTACAGCACGGCCTACATGCGCAAGATATGGCTGGTGCAGTCTTTGAAAAAACTCTGCCGCTGGACCGTTTTTTTTTTTTTTTTTTTATCCCAGCAAAAAAGTTTTTCAATAATGTGAAATTTAACGTGTTTTATACATGTTTATCTGTAAATACTGTAAAACGCCCTGAGACTGCTGCTGGGTGCCGCCATCTTGAATGTGATGTCAGCAGACTTGGAGCGGTTTACTCAAGTGACATTCTGTAGTATTCCCCTTCCCTCATCTAGCAGCTGCTTACATAAAAGGGAAGAAGCTGGGCCAGCACAGTCTGACATTCCCTGAGGAGAAGAGGGCCGTGACATGCAAGGAAGGGGCTGTGCTAGGGAACGGACTCTTCTTGGAGTTCTTTGCCAGTGAATAAAATCATGTATGGAAAATCAATACATGCTGCAAGTATCATTTATTTATATCTATATATGTAGAGATTCTTTGCTTTCACATACAGTTTGATGACCGGGTCTCTAAGAATTGCCTTCCTTCCTGTTGTAGAACTTGAAGAGCTGCATACTTTGCAGTCTGAGGATTCGCGGTTTTCAGCTGAGGTCTCAGATTCTCGGGCAGTCATAGAAAGCCAGCTTCTACCTGGATTGGCCGAACGGCAGCGGCGGCAGCAGCAAGAGACGGGTACAACAAATGTCCATTGTAATTGTGTGGTGTATGAAATATGGAGGCCTTGCATGCTTGATATACAAATTATGGAGGCCTTGCATGCCTGATATACAAATTATGGAGGCCTTGCATGCTTGATATACGAATTATGAAGGCCTTGCTTGCTTGATATGAATTAGGGAGGGCTTGCATGCCTGATATACGAATTATGGAGGCCTTGCATGCCTGATATCGAATTATGGAGGCCTTGCATGCCTGATATACGAATTATGGAGGCCTTGCTTGCTTGAGTTACGAATTATGGAAGCATTGCATGCATAGTAAACTTCTTTCTTATCGAGACAAAACCAAATTCTCGCCGTTGGTTTCTATGGGTGTTGTGGGTGTAGTTTCCAGACATTTTCATACATGAGCCATCAATGGTGTTTTTTCACAGACGCTTTAGAGTTGGAAGAGACAGAGTTATATGAGGCTCCAGGTTACCGCTCTGTAGAGGCACAGAATCATGTTCCCCAGAAAAATCAAGGTGAGTGTG
Source organism: Pelophylax lessonae (assembly GCF_965119305.1). Taxonomy (NCBI): domain Eukaryota; kingdom Metazoa; phylum Chordata; class Amphibia; order Anura; family Ranidae; genus Pelophylax; species Pelophylax lessonae. Next base: position 557,532,920 of record NC_138772.1, read on the forward strand.
GTGGGGTTTGTTGTAGAAATGATCTACAGCAGGGGTCTCCAAACTTTCTAAACAAAGGGCCAGTTTATTGTCCTTTAGGGGGCCAGACTATGGCCATCGGGAGCAGATATTTTTCTGGCATCGGTGGGAGTAAACATTGCCACCATTGGTATTACGGGGAGGAGCAGTGCCCCGTCATTGGGAGAAATCGCTCCTCATTATTGGTGTCAGTGGGAGATATTGTGCTTTATTCTTTGTGAAGTTGGCAGAATAGTGTCTCGTATCGGGGGGGGGGGGAGAGTAGTGTCCCAAGGGCCGGATAAAGGCAAGCAAAGGGCTGCTGTTTTGGAGACCACTGATCTACAGGCTAGTACTAAAAGCGCTTCATGCGGCTTTCTTCCTCTGCTGAGTTTGTTTTGCACTTGGCTGCTTTTTTTGAGTGCTGCTCAAGCTTTATTGATAAGTCAGTGAATTCTGTAGAAGAGGTGATGCTTAAAACGAATACATTTTTATGCTCCATTCCCTCCTGTGAATGGGACTGTTAGTCATTAGATGCAGGAGACCCAGCAGTTGTTCCCAGCAATTGACTGCGGGAGGGAACCCCATTAAAAGCAATGGGCAGCTGACAGCTCCCACAGCTATTGGCAGCTGCTTGCATGTAATTCGCTCATGGGGCGACTACCTGCGAATGATCAGCCCTGGACGCAGATTGTTCCCAACAGAAAGCTGGAGGCGGAGAGTGTGGTAGCCTGTCATTGCATTCTCTATCCACTGATTGCGGGTGCAGCACCTTGAAGGCCTCTGTGTAAAAAATAAAAATGAACACTTCTTTTTTTTTTTTTACCTGCAAAAATGTGCATTTTTATTTTTTTAACTAAAGGTGAACTTAATCTTTAAAAATGCATTCTGAGTGCAGCTTTACACCGCATACTAATCTGAAACCCTATCTCGATCCAGCGATGTATAGGAGTCTTGGCTCTCTCATGTCTCGCTTCTCATTGGCTTAGAGACCGCAGCAGGAGCCATTACCTCCTACTGCTGTCAATCACTGCCATTGAGGGGGGTGCGGGGACAGGGCCAAGCCGCGCTCTGTATCCTATGGACACACAGAGGTGACTCAGGAGTGCGCACATGAGTGCCTGCCTCCATAGCAATTGGCTTGCTATAGGGGCACTTGGCGGCGGGGGGGTTGGGGACCAGGAGAGCAAGCTGGGGACCCCAGAAGAGTATTAAGGCTGCTCTGTACAAAACCATTACACAGATCAGGTAAGTTTTGACAGGTTTAATATAAAAAAAGGAACCCTTAGAATCTCATTTAAGCAAAGATTGTGTACAGCGCCTTGGAAAAGTATTCACACCCCTTGAAGTGTTCCACATTTTGTCATGTTACAACCAAAAACTTAAATGTATTTTATTGGGATTTTATGTGATAGACCGACACAAAGTGGCCATAATTGTGAAGTGGAAGGAAAATGATAAATGATACAAATAAATCTGAAAAGTGTGGGGGGCAATTAAATTCGGCCTCCTTTACTTGGATACCCCGAACTAAAATCAAGTGGAACCAATTGCCTTCAGAAGTCCCCTAATTAAGTTACACACAGGTGAACTTTATATATGAATTTCAGTATAAATACAGCTGTTCTGTGAACCCCTTTAGAGGTTTGTTGGATAACCTTACTGAACAAACAGCATCATGAAGGCAAAGGAACACACCAGACAGGTCAGGGATAAAGTTGTGGAGAAGTGTAAAGCAGGGTTAGGTTATAATAAAATCTCCCAGGCTTTGACCGTCTCACGGAGCGCTGTTCAATCAGTCATGGGAAAATGGAAAGAGTATGGCACAACTGCAACCCTACCAAGACATGGCCGTCCACCTAAACTGACCGGCCGGGCAATGAGAGCATTCATCAGAGAAGCAGCCAAGAGGACCATTGGAACTCTGGAGGAGCTGCAGAGATCCACAGCTCAGGTGGGAGAATCTGTCCACAGGACAACTTAGTCGTGCGCTCCACAAATCTGCCCTTTATGGAAGAGTGAGAAGAAGAAAGCCATTGGTGGAAGAAAGCCATAAGAATTCTCCTTTGGAGTTTGTGAGAAGCCATGTGGGGGACACAGCAAACATGTGGAAGGAGCAGCTCTGCTCAGATTAGACCAAAATTGAACTTTGTCCTAAAAGGAAAATGTGTGGGGGAAAACTAACACTGCATACCACCCTTAACACACAATCCCCACTGTGAAACATGGTGGTGGCAGCATCATGCTTTGGGATTCTTTTCTTCAGCAGGGACAGGGAAGCTGGTCAGAGTTGATGGGAAGATGGATGGAGCCAAATACAGGGCAATCTTAGAAGAAAACCTGTAAGAGTCTGCAAAAGACTTGAGACTGGGGCGGAGGTTCACCTTCCAGCAGGACAACGACCCGAAACATCCAGCCAGAGCTACAATGGAATGGTTTACATCAAAGCATATTCATGTGTTAGAATGGCCCAGTCACAGTCCAGACCTAAATCCCATTGCGAATCTGTTTCAGGACTTGAAAATTGCTGATCACAGACGCTCTCCATCCAATCTGACAGAGCTTGAGATATTCTGCAAAGAATGAGCAAAAATGTCCTAGATGTGCAAAGCTGGTAGAGACATCCCCAAAAACAGTGGTCCTCAACTCCGGTCCTCAGGGCCCACTAACAGGCCAGATTGTAAGTATTACCTTGGGGAGATGCAGACTAGAGTACTGCAATCACTGAGCAGCAAATGATATCACCTGGGATGTATTTCAGTTATCTTGCAAATCTGGCCTGTTAGCGGGCCCTGTAGGCCAGGGTTGAGGACCACTGCCCAAAAAGACTTGCAGCTGGAATGGCAGGGAAAGGCGGTTCTACAAAGTATTGATACAAATCCCCCCCACACACACACACACTTTTCACAGATTTATTTGTATAATTTTCCTTCCACTTCACAATTGTCACTTTGTGTTGGTCTATCACATAAAATCCCAATAAAATACATTTACATTTTTGGTTGCAGCATGACAAAATGTGGAAAATTTCAAGGGGTATGAATACTTTTTCAAGACACTATTTATTGGCCTTTATACTCCACTGACACCCCTCCTTTCCATTCCCCGTCCCTAATGATGCAACAGACAATGTATCGGTCAGTGAATCCTACTCCACACATGGTATCCTGACCATGTAGGACAAGCGGTGGGATTTGTCCTGGATCACCGCGCTGCCTTGCACATTTTCCTTTCAATGCTTCGCTAGGTTTGTACACCGATTGCCATAGAATCTGCTGCACTATCTGCTGGTTGCTGTGCTGGTATAGATAAAGGCATTTCCAGCAGTGCGCTCAGATGAGGAGACACTCATGCACTGAAATGTTAGTTTGTTTCAGCAACACTTGTTTGTACAGTTTGGCACCCAGAATCCCTCTGTGTTGCTTTAGCTTTAATCTCACTTTTATTGTTGGTATAGACTGCAGATAAAATAACTTATTTTTATTTTTTATTTTTAGAGGACCTAAACCAGGGGGTTACAACACAAGAAGGATCTTCTAGCTCCATTAAGGATCCTCCTCCATCTTCTGAATGTATTGTGCATGGAATTGAAAAAGATCCAATTGCTTCTGAAGAAACTGGTCCAGAGGAGAAAGAGCTGCTTGGGGATTCTGTAGACCCAGAACAGGTGTCCTCTGCTTTCCAGGCAGGCCAAGAAGCAAACGCTGCTGCTGGCACCCAGGAAGAGATACCAGCGTCCCCTACAGCATTACTTGAAGAGCTCCACATCTCTTCCACTTCTCAGATTCAGGAAGAGGCCCCTGCTGATTGGATCCAAGAATTCTCCTCTGAGTCTCCAGCTTCTCCGGCTTCTTTTGTAGATGAGACAGCGCCTCCTGTCACCCAGGCTGACGAAGAGCCTCCAATTTCTCCCTCTGCCTCTGCTGCTGCTGCCCAGGCTGAGGTAGAGCCCCCTGCCCCTGCTGCTGCTACCCAGGCTGAGGTAGAGCCCCCTGCCTCTTCTGCTGCTGCCCAGGCTGAGGTAGACCCCCCTGCTTCTGCCTCTGCTGCTGCCCAGACTGAAGTAAAGCCCCCAGACTCTGCTGCTGTCCAGGCTGAAGTAAAGCCCCCAGACTCTGCTGCTGTCCAGGCTGAGGTAGAGCCCCCTGCTTCTGCTGTCCAGGCTGAGGTAGAGCCCCCTGCTTCTGCTGTCCAGGCTGAGGTAGAGCCCTCTGCTGCTGCCCAGGCTGAGGTAGAAGCCCCTGCCTCTCCGCTTGCCCAGACCCAGTTGGAGCCTCCTGCTTCTCCGCTTGCCCAGACCCAGTTGGAGCTTCCTGCCTCTCCGCTTGCCCAGACCCAGTTGGAGCCTCCTGCCTCTCCGCTTGCCCAGACCCAGTTGGAGCCTCCTGCCTCTCCGCTTGCCCAGACCCAGTTGGAGCCTCCTGCCTCTCCGCTTGCCCAGACCCAGTTGGAGCCTCCCGCCTCTCCGCTTGCCCAGACCCAGTTGGAGCCTCCCGCCTCTCCGCTTGCCCAGACCCAGTTGGAGCCTCCCGCCTCTCCGCTTGCCCAGACCCAGTTGGAGCCTCCCGCCTCTCCGCTTGCCCAGACCCAGTTGGAGCCTCCCGCCTCTCCTGTTGCCCAGACCCAGTTGGAGCCTCCCGCCTCTCCTGTTGCCCAGACCCAGTTGGAGCCTCCCGCCTCTCCTGTTGCCCAGACCCAGTTGGAGCCTCCCGCCTCTCCTGTTGCCCAGACCCAGTTGGAGCCTCCCGCCTCTCCTGTTGCCCAGACCCAGTTGGAGCCTCCCGCCTCTCCTGTTGCCCAGACCCAGTTGGAGCCTCCCGCCTCTCCTGTTGCCCAGACCCAGTTGGAGCCTCCCGCCTCTCCTGTTGCCCAGACCCAGTTGGAGCCTCCCGCCTCTCCTGTTGCCCAGACCCAGTTGGAGCCTCCCGCCTCTCCTGTTGCCCAGACCCAGTTGGAGCCTCCCGCCTCTCCTGTTGCCCAGACCCAGTTGGAGCCTCCCGCCTCTCCTGTTGCCCAGACCCAGTTGGAGCCTCCCGCCTCTCCTGTTGCCCAGACCCAGTTGGAGCCTCCCGCCTCTCCTGTTGCCCAGACCCAGTTGGAGCCTCCCGCCTCTCCTGTTGCCCAGACCCAGTTGGAGCCTCCCGCCTCTCCTGTTGCCCAGACCCAGTTGGAGCCTCCCGCCTCTCCTGTTGCCCAGACCCAGTTGGAGCCTCCCGCCTCTCCTGTTGCCCAGACCCAGTTGGAGCCTCCCGCCTCTCCTGTTGCCCAGACCCAGTTGGAGCCTCCCGCCTCTCCTGTTGCCCAGACCCAGTTGGAGCCTTCCGCCTCTCCTGTTGCCCAGACCCAGTTGGAGCCTTCCGCCTCTCCAGGTGTCCTGACCCAACTGGAGCCTTCCGCCTCTCCAGGTGTCCTGACCCAACTGGAGCCTTCCGCCTCTCCAGGTGTCCTGACCCAACTGGAGCCTTCTGCCTCTCCAGTTGCTAAGACTCATTTAGAGCCTCCCGCCTCTCCTCAGGCAGAGATTCTTGTTTCCTCTAAGCCGGAAGTCTCGGAGATCCCAGCTTCGCCCAAGACTTTTCAGCAGACAGAGGAAGTTTTGACTGTCACAGGAAAGGATGAACCTCAACAGCCTGAACAGCCCACCGAGACAGGTAAGACTTTCTTTATTCATGCTACTTTATAAGAATAATTGAATCTCGATTTGCTTATTTATTCTTGGTGTTGGTGGGGGTCAGTGTATATATTCTTGGTGTTGGTGGGGGTCAGTGTATATATTCTTGGTGTTGGTGGGGGTCAGTGTATATATTCTTGGTGTTGGTGGGGGTCAGTGTATATATTCTTGGTGTTGGTGGGGGTCAGTGTATTTTAGGTTTTAATCTTTTTTGTGGGGTTTATGGAAGCCTTTTTCTTCCATGTCTGATACAACTTCAGAACATTTTGTCAGTAGGTCTGCTGTTCTGTCTCCTTTTTTGTTTTTCTTGGCAAAAAAAAAATTAATTTCAAAGTTGCCCGAAAGGTTAAATGTCGATTTGAAATCTAAACCGAATATATGTTTTTAGCAGCTATCCCTCAAACCTGTTAAAGCTGAACTCCAGGCTCCCCTCGACTTGGGCAGATCAATACCAATACAGTTTCTTGCACTAAAACTTCTACTTCAAATACAGGCTAAAAGTCTTTCTCCCTTAAAGTGGATTTCCGCTTTTGCAGTTAAATTTGAGAAACCGCCGCTGTATGTTTTCACACAGGAAACCTAAAAAAAAAAAAATCACACTTTTTTTTTTTTTTTTTTTTTTGGCGCTGGATTGTACATAGGACCCAATAGGTAGATTGTATTGCTAAAGCTGGACATACGCTAGCAGGTTTTTGAACAAAAATTCTAAGTATGTTTGGCAACTTGATGAATTTCATTCAAAAGCAGTTCAAAATTTGAGTTTTTTTGTTTTTATCCGCCTGCCGATAGTTTACAGTAAATATACTGTGAGCAGGTGCAGGCATGGCAACGTACATGGCTTGCTTCTGGTTTTGATTGGACACAACATGCGTTTGGCAGCAGATTTCAGACAATGATTTTGGCTGAAACTTGCTGATCGGCTATGTCCAATCACACACAGTTCTATTATGGCACTTTTCCACTGCAAGTACCGGCTCGGCTCCACTCGGCCCTGCTTGGCTCGGTTTGGTTTTCCACTGCATGGTACCTCATGGTACGGTGTTGGAACGGTTTGGTATGGTTTGGTACAGTTTGGTACGGTTTGCTTTTCCTCTAATAGTAAGTGGGTGGGATAACAATGATTCTCTGACCAATCAGTGGCTAGTAGTGACAAACAGCCAAGGCTGCATGCAAAGGATTGTGGGATATGGTACCGGTACGGCCCTCTTGGAACTGCAACCGAGGTGGTACTGTTTTAAGTGAGCCGTACCATTCGGTTCCACGTAGTGGAAAAGCGATGCCGTACCGAACCATTCCAACACCGTACCATGCGGTACCATGCAGTGGAAAAGCGCAAAAGCGAGCCGAACTGTTCGGTTCCATGCAGTGGAAAAGCGCCAATATTATTATGATTTAGCATTTTTATAGCGCCAATGCTTTATGCAGCCCTTTACAACTTGAGGGTATACAGTACAACTACAATACACTTTAATACAGTAGGAATTAGAGGGCTTTGCCCATTAGAGCTTATAATCTAAGAGGGACGGTCAAGAGATACAAGAGGTAATAACCGTGGGGGATGGGCTGATGGAGAAAATAAAAGTACAGTTGGGTGGATGCCAGATGGGTTTCTCTAAAGAGATGTGTTTTCAGGGATCATCTGAAAGTAGACAAGTAGGAAATAGTCGGACAGATTGGGGTAGAGGATTCCAGAGGATGGGAGAGGCTCGGGAGAAGTCCTGGAGGTAAGCATGGGAAGTGGTTACAAGGGAGCTAGAGAGCAGGAGGTCCTGGGAGGAATGAAGAGAATGAGTTGGTTGATATTTTGAGACCAGATTAGTGATGTAGCTGGAGGCCAAGTTATGGATGGCTTTGTAATTTATGGTTAGTAACTTTTGAATTGTATTCGTTGGTTGAGTGGCAGCCAATGGAGGGATTGGCAAAGGGGTAGCGGACACAGCGGTTTGTGAGGTGGATGAGCCTTGCAGCAGCGTTCATGATGGACGGAAGGGGGGATAGTCTTTTTAAAGGTAAGCCAATGAGAAGACAAACCTAGAACTCTACAATCTGGCTGTTTCTTCTCCCTGAAAATATGGGGGGGGGGGGGGCAGCCAGATTAGTAAGTAAAAGCAACACAAATTACTACTGGTAAAGCAGGGCCCCAGCCAGCCTCCCATGAACCCCCCCCCCCCCCAGTCCATTCCACACGTTGAGCACCCATGCCATAGATGGTTCGACTTGGCCAGTCCCTGCTGAACCGGCCGAGATTCGAAATTCGAAAGCTCTATATTCTGCTTTTACAGGTTTTGTCCCTCCCTTTTACTTGTGACTGGACAGTGAAAAGTTGCAAAATGATGTGCTTATCTCTGGAAGTTCTTTCCCTCCTGTCAGAATGTTCAATATTGCGCACTATAACACACTTAATTGGCTCCTTGTGCTGCTTCTCTCACCTCAGTCTGAGCTCTGTTGTGCAGGAAGTAGATACCAGGTCAAATTAAGGTACTTTTGCCACATTCATGTGGAATAACCACAATGAGGTGTTACTGGACACAGATCCGCATTAATTTTGTATTTATATCTGCCTGGAGTTCATCTTTAAGGTTTCTGGTCACTTTTTTTTTTTTCCGGGTCAATCTGACGATTTATAATGACTGATGTAAATGGTTGTGAATTGTTCTTCAGATTGGTTTGTACAGATATTGGTATTGTGTTCATGGCGTGTAATGGTAGTATGGAGTATGGTATCTAATTTTATAATGTAGAGTGTGGAAGTAGGCTAATGTTTGGAAAACCTCACCTATCACTGTTGTATCTGCAGCACCCTTAAAGCAAAACTCTAAAACAAGGGCACCTGGGCCAGGCAGAGGGAAGACTGCATTAATGCAAGTTTCAGATGACCTTCCCGAGCCTGGCTTTACTGACAATAACACAAACCTTCCTCCAGCGGAAAACTCCCATTCTTTGGCCTCTAGAACCAAAGCATTGCATAAAAAAGCTCGGGATATCATGGAGAGTCGTCAGGAAGCTGTTAGGGAAGCAGGAGATCCCGAAGGGGTCCAGATGTCCATGAGGAGAAAGAAGAAGAAACCCAAGCAAAGAAAAAACTTTTATCCTAAAGAGTCAGAGTTTGGTGAAGAGGAGCATTCAAAGGTTTCCCATGAATCTTTGCCTGCTGATGCTAGCCAACAAACCACACTCGTTGACCCAATTTTAACTAAGGAAGTTCCCAGTCTGCCTCTGGGTATCAAGGAAAAGGCTTTTCTGCCCCTTGGTAGTCCTTTCATTGATAGAATAGCAGATGCTGCTAAACTTGAGGACCATGTGGTGACCTTGTACTCTCCTGAGGACGTAAAGCCACCTCTGCAAAACATTAACTACCCATTATTTCCACCTGAGACCTCAGCTGGTGACCAGGTCGATAACAGGCTTTTCAAACCACAGCCGTTTCAAACTGGAGAACACGGGAAACCTGAGACTTCAGTTGATGCTATATTTGGATTAGCTGATGCAGAGGTTTCTAAATGTCCATACTTCAATCCTGAATTTGCAGTCAGTAATCCTAGAGAACAAGCACAGAGTGAGAGAGTTTACAGTGGGGAAAGAAAATCTGGATATCGTAAAGAACAGTTGTTTTTAGAGGGGGATTACTGGGCAGGGGAAAAACTGGGTACTGGTTTTCCGGCTTTAGAGGTTGAAAGGCCCTTCCAGGCACCTGCCATGAAATGGGACAAGCCAAAGAAGAGAGACAAGCGGGTGGTGGACCGTTCTGTTGCAGGACACCCGGCAGATGTTAAACAGTGGCAAGCGGAATATGGTGTCTTTGACTCCAAACCGCGACACAAAAATATCCCAGTAGATATTATTTTAGATGAAGAGGTTTCCCTCAGGAATGAGCAGCCACTCCCTACTGAAGTGCCAGGAGAAGAGAAACCATTTACTAAACAAAAGGCATCTAGTCACAGACCAAAACCTAAGCAAGGTCAAAGTAGCAAGAGAGACAGTGTAGAAACTCCATTTGGTACCTGTCAACATTTGGGAAATAAAAATGTAGATGCCAGTTTATTGGGTTTTGAGGCAAAAGCGGAAAAAAAGAAAACAGACAAGGCGCTCCCATTGGTGGTGAATACTCTTGATGTTGCAGACACCCTTAATATTGCTCATGGATTTAACTGTGATCTAGGTGACGCCAAGAAGGCTTTACCCCATGTACTGGGGAGCACCGTAGGCATAGTAGATAACCAAAAGACTCTTGGTGAATCTTCACAAGTCAAAAAACCTGAGCTAGTGTTATCATTAGGAACTGCAGAACCAGATGTAGGTCAGTCCCCATTGGTGGCAAATACTCTAGATGTTGCAGACACCCTTAATATTGTTCATGGACCTAACTTTGATCCAGGTGACGCCAAGAAGGCTTTACCCCATGTACTGGGGAGCACCGTAGGCATAGTAGATAACCAAGAGACTCTTGGTGAATCTTCACAAGTCAAGAAACCTGAGCTAGCGTTAACATTAGGAACTGCAGAACCAGATGTAGGTCAGTCCCCATTGCTGGCAAATACTCTAGATGTTGCATACATCCCTGACATTGTTCATGGACCTAACTTTGACCTAGACAACGTCAGGCAGGCCTCACCTGTTGTGCTGGAGAACACTGTAAGCATAGTAGATAAGCAAAAGACTCTTGGTGTATCTTCAGAAGTCAAGGAACCTGAGCTAATGTTAACATTAGGAACTGCAGAACCAGATGTTGGTCAGTCCCCATTGGTGGCTCATATGCTGGATGTTGCAGACACCCCTGACATTGTTCATGGACCTAACTTTGAACTAGGTGAAGCCAAGAAGGCCTCACCTGTTGTGTTGGAGAGCTCTGTAAGCATAGTGGGTAAGCAAGAGGCTCTTGGTGTGTCTTCAGAAGTCAAGGAACTTGAACTAATGTTAACATTAGGAACTCCAGAACCAGATGTGGGTCAGTCCACTCCAGAAGATAAATGTAAAACTAAGGACATTAAAGGTCTCTTACCGGAACATAAGGTTGGTTCAGAGTTTGACAATCTAGTAAACACTGCTGTGCCAAGGGACCTGCAAGTTTTATCTAGAAAGGGCCAGAGTGATGGGAATGACAGACAAACCAAAAACAAGAGAGGCAAAGTTAAAGGTAAAACGAACAGTGCAGCTTTCCTGGCAGCTGATTTAGGTGATAAAGGGGTGGAAGATCAAAACTTTAGTGCTGGTTATAAAGAGCCAAGTTACAGTCCCAAAGAGCCCAACACTCTAACCACTAAAAAAGTAGAACGTGGATCTTTAAAGCGACCACACAGTTCAGAAAAAAAGGATAGTCCTGTGTTACCCGATTCACAAGACAATGGTCTTACTAATGTTGAGGTGGCACCAGTATCTGTTGTAGCCATATGTCCTGAGCTTTTGCTTTTGGACCAAGATACAAAGCTGAAAGAACCACTGGTTCCTCTGCTAGAAAAGGGTAGTGCCAGTCTTCCGCCTATCTCAGAGAGTTCTCAAATCAAAGACTTTGAAGAACTTCAGATAAAGTCCCAAGATTTTGATTTATTGGACCAGTTGACTAAAGATATCCTAACACTAACCTCAGATGTACCTGTATCTGAGGAAAAAGTGAAGCCCAAACAAGTTATACCAGGAGCACCCAAAATAGACTTAGAGTCCAGGATCGATTCAGTGGTCCAGTCACTAGATCAAGAGTTGTCAAAGGCCGACACTCCAAGTGAAGTAGCTAAAGATACCAAAGAGTCTATGGTAGATCCAGTCTCCCAGTCATCCCCTATTAGTTTGACAAAGAATGAGAGACCAACACGTGTTGCTAAAGATAAAAACAAATCCAGGGTTCATTCTACGTTAACAGTTCAAGAGTTGTCAAAGAGTGACACTCCAAGTGAAGATGCTAGAGATATCAAAGAGTCGAAGATAGATCCAGTCTCCCTGTCCTCTCATTCTTTGACAAAGAATGACACTCCAACATGTGTTGCTAAAGATGACAAAGAATCCAAGGTTCATTCAGGGTTAACAGTTCAAGAGTTGTCAAAGGTTGTCACTCTGACAGATGGAGATAAAGGGGGCCCAGAGGCTAGGGTAGATCCTTTCTCCCATATATCAGTTCAGGATTTGTCAAAGGTTGAAGCTCCGACAAGCAAAACTGCTAAAGATGACAAAGAGCTCATGGTATGTCCAGAGCCTCAGTCATCAGTTGAAGAGATTGTAAAGGTTAAGACACCAACGTGTAAAGTTTCTAAAGACAACAAAGAGTTTAAGTCAGCTTCTGAATCTGGATTATCACATCAAGCTGATTCGCTCAGAAAAATAAAGAGCAGAAGTACAGAATTTGCAGGGGCCAATGATGTACTTGAAAAGGTCCAGTCTAACCGCCAGTATGGTGAGGCTGTTTGTTCAGTAGAAGCTGCTCCAGGATTTCCTGAGGGTGATGTTCAAGGAGAAGTTGCACAACCGCAATCCTCACTCTTGTACTCTTCGAGTGTTGACACATTGGACGTGGCAGTGTGTGCCACCTCTGATATTCCTGCTGAAGTGCCACTTCAAAAGCAAGCATCTAGTTATACAGAAGAGTCTAAGCAGGTTGATTCAGGTATAACACAGACTGAAAAAAAACAAATTGCCACCGGAAAGACCAAACTGCATGGAGACAAAACCGAGTTGGCTGTTAAAGAACCCCAAATCCAGGGTTCCCCTCTAGCTGCAACTCATGAGGATGCTATACAAGCAGTCCCTTCTAAAATATCACCTCCTGCTCATATACATTTGAATGGTGAGGCCACAGATGCTTTCAAAACAAAACTAAAGAATGCAGTTTCTGCTCCGAAGAAGGAACCATCTTCGGAAAAAGTGCAACTAAAGAGTGCCAAGACAGAAGAGAAGGCAAAAGCACCTGAAGCTATTAAAGGGTACATGAGGCCAACAAAGTCTCGAGGTGTTGCTCCAGCACCCAGAGCTTCTAGCACAGAGGTGGAAAAGCCTAGGTCATCAAAGGACCCCAGAATAAATGAGCAGCGACCAGACAAAGGTGTGTTCTTCCTAATGAGTGGAGTTATGGGTAGCCGAGCATGGCTTCATCACTGCAGTGGCATGGCGTTTGGCTTCTTCTACCAGTAATACTGCTTGTGTGTTGCACAATTCTAATTCTCTTGGTTCAGGTGGTAATCCTTGCTGTGGAGTAGTTAAAATTCATGTGCAAAATCAGATTTTATATATATTTTTTTTTCAATCATTTTTATCCAATTTCCAAGTAATTTTTTTTTTTTTTTGTGATTATATAGTTGTGTGTTCAGGATGTCCGTAGTCCAGCTGGTTGTACAGCTACCTTTTAACAAACTTCTTTTGTTGAGCAGTGGATTAGGGAAATTCGAAACCAACTTGTGGTTCGCATGGTTTGCCTACTAATAGCTTGCTTTGGTTGACCATTTTCTATTGATTTGCAGTGTTCCCAATTCTTACTCTGCATGGGAATTTGAATTTGATACTTAACACGTTTCAGCAGATTTTAATAAATTGTAGTGAACTATATATACTATACTGTACTATGACCGTAGGTTTGTGGGTAACTCACACCTACGGCCTTGCTGGGCATCCCAGTAAACCTTGCCGAAGGGGCACAATTCCTCCCCTATGACACCAACTATGGGACACAATTCCTCCAAATACCAACAATTGGGCCTACTGAAACCAATGTTGGGGCACAATTCCTCCAAATACCAACAATTGGTCCCAATGACACGAATGATGGGGCAAAATTTCTCCTAATGACATCGATGGGGCGCGATTCCTCCCACTAATCCCAAAGATGAAACATTGATTTATTTATTTTTCCCTTTGACTCCTGGCCTTTTCTTTCAATGGCTAAAGTCTGGCCCCTCTAAAGTCTGAAAAGACCGTAAACTGGCCCCCTGTTATACAGTTTGGAGACCCTTGATTTGGACAACTTTATGTAGCGCTAGTGGGGGGGAAGATTGTTTCCGGTTTCTAGCAATAGCTAATCTGGTGGCTATTAGATAAGTGTTGTATGAAATTCATTGGGCTAGGCATCCATGCCTATTCCTAAAAGCTCATTTTGGGATCCGAAGTGAATACAATTTTTGTGATCATAGATATCAAAAGAAAAACCGAGTACCGAAAATCTGTCAGGAGCGGGCAGCTCCACCACACATGCGTTATTATTCCTACTAAGCCACATCTCCTCGCACATAGAAGGATCAGAGAAAATCCAAGCTAACCTGTCTGGGGTGTAAAACCCATGATTTTTTTGAACAGATTCCCAATGGGAGATACACCAAGGTAACTTGAGAGGTCTGGAGATTGTAAAGTGCGTAGTTTGGTAGGGAAGATGAGAATTCGAGGTGGTGTTCCCAGGCTTCCATTGTTGGCGTTTTTTTGTAAGCTTTATTTGGGTTCATTAATATCCAGTATATGGTAGAAACGTCTTTTGTCCATATTGGGGGTGTCAAAGAAGTGTAACAAGTCACCAAGGAGCAGGTTTGAGCATACTGTGAACTGGTACAAGGTGTGCCTGATTTGCAGATGTAACGGAACAGGGCCCACTGTACTGGGTACCTCCGTTGACAGATGCTCCTAGTGCTTCCCGAGGGCTCCAGGCTCCAAGCACTTCAGACCCCACGAACCGCCGCAGCTTGGTTAGGGTCTTGCCGTCTCCTACCCACCTTGGACCTACGACAAGGCTCCAGGTTCCAGTGGGTGAACCCCTCTTTCCCCAGAGAGTGCAGCAGAACAAGCTCGTACACAAGCCTCTTACAAGAGCTTAGTGATTATCCAAGGGAGTATGGAAGACCATAGCAATCCCTTGCAGCAGATTCCACCAAAAGACAGGACTCTAGATTGAGGGTGAAGTAACTCTAGAACAACTTTATTAAACCAGAAAGAGACTTGTATACAGTTTCCGCCTAGGTGGACCTTGTTGAAGACTGGATGTGATATTCACAATCCATTGGGGAAAAGTTTTACACTCTCATACAGTGTACACAACAATATACAATGTGGGACAATCCCCCCTCCCCCTTAGCATCCAATCCACATACCTATATACATCCCATAATAAGTTTCTCTTAAGTCAGACAGACAGAAGGTGAGGTCCTTAACACTTAACAATGAGACAGGGGAATCCACATTACCTCCCAATACACAAACAATAGGGAAGTCTGCGAATGACAGTCTTTGTGTCTCTCTCACAGCCAAGCATGGAATACACTGTGTAAGGTGGTATTAAATCTTCATATTTCTATATGAAGATTTTGCTGACAAATATTGACGTAATCCAAGCCATTACTTATCTGTCTTTCACTCATAGTGACGGTTGGTACCTTCACAGCAGATATTTATAGAACTCTCGATTTGCTGATGGAAAAGAAAAACTGGAGTTCTTGACAAAAACCTTTTTATGCAAACCTCTTTTATAACTTGTGGGCTATGCCCTTGTAAACCAACTTTTGATCCTAGCTTGGTGGTGCTTCTTCACCATCTTCCATCCTATGTCTGTATTTAGATATTTGTTGTGAGGCTCTTAATTTCTGTTAGAAACCAATGCCAGCCCCTGGCACATCCGTAAAACTGGTCTGCATTGTAATTCAGTCTTGCATCGTATTTTTCTTTTCCCTGACACATACTTTATTCGTGTCACTTCTTCTACGGCAGCCCCTGGCATGAAAGTCTTTGAATTTTCTCCAAGGGCTATGGCAAAGGAGCTGAAGAAAATTAAAATATCACATTTGTCCAGTGACATTTTATAAATGACTTTCAGTACCCTGCACTGGTTTGGGAAGTGGCTTTTTTTTTTTTTTTTTTTTTTTTTAAACCCCCCCAACTGAAGGAAGCATGCTCTAAGGCTTCGAAAAAGGTTAGACGTGTATTTTAATGTGAACAGACCAGTCCCATTTCGGATTTTGCAGAATCGGTAGGGATTTTTGGGAGAAATGTGCTGAGACGATTTCACTTCATGGTCAACTGATTAGGCAACTCGGTCACAAAGAACAAATTCTTATACATTATTTACTGGGCTGTTTTAGAAAGTTCACTGCTAAAATGTATAGGAAAGATCTACAAATGCCTCATTTTGGGGAAGAAGGGAGTGGGGATAGAGGTTTGTTACTACCAATGGATGTCTGTTTAGGAAAGTCCCCCTTTCCATTCATGTCATAGGAACAGGTAGTATGAAAAATCTAAACAGTGGAGACATTTGTCAAATTTTTTTTCCATCCTCCGTTTTGTCATGAAGATGGGAATTGAACAAAATCTCTCCAAAAGGACACAGTCTTTCAGTATAGTGGGGAATGATTTCAAGAAGGGGTGTCCAACCCGCAGCCCAAGAAAGTTCAACATATAGCCTGGGCATGTATGGTAGGACGCTATGCAATTATGTAAGTCCCAGCAGCCAGCAGGGACAAGCTAGGCACAGGCACGTATTGAGGGCCCCTGGGAATGCTGTGAAAACCAAGTGAGTTCAGATTGTAAAATTGTTCGTAATACGATCAAACAAAACAGCCAACGTTTTTCAGGCAAAAAATCTCCCTTCATCAGGGCTTAAAACCATAATGAGGGCTTTATTGGACTCGGGTAACCAAATGCGTCTTTATTTAGTTAAGTTGGCTAACTGCTATTGCTAATACTGAGACATCTGTATCCCAGGAGGAAAGCTAACACAATTCAAAATCTGTTTAAACATGAAAAACATAAAGAGCAGCAGGACTTTAACGATGTTGGCTTCCCCCTTCAGTAAGACTCAAAATAGACAATTCTATCATTATTTTACTTAACAGAAAATGTAAAAATTTTGGTCATAGACCACATAATATAAAATCAAAATTCAAGCAAACACATTGCACACCATAATGGCTAACTGATGGTAACACCACCTTTAAACTAAAGGAACCCCCCCCCTTGTTTTCCCTCCAGATCTGCCATATAATACTGTAACCAGAATGGGAGGAGTTTTTCAACCTTTTCACATTCTGATTACTGCATTATATAGCAGATCTCTCCATCGTCCGTAAATGACCATACTACTTATGGTCATTTATGGGGGGATACCACTCCCCATTTCTGACCATTTGTTAAAGGATGAAAAGTTGTACTCCCCTGAGGGTCAAAAGCCTGGCTGGTCAGAGTTTGCACACCCGAGGGTATAAAGCCTGGCTGGTAATGGTTTGCACACCCCTGAGGGTCAAAAGCTTGGCTGGTAAGTTTGCACTCCCGAGGGTATAAAGCCTGGCTGGTTTTGCACTCCCCTGAGGGGTATAAAGCCTGGCTGTAATGGTTTGCACTCCCCTGAGGGTTATAAAGGCTGGTAATAGTTGGCACTCCGAGAGTTATAAAGCCTGACTGGTAATGGTTTGCACACCCCTGAGGGTTATTAAGCCTGGCTGGTAATGGTTAATAGTTTGCACTCCCTGAGGGTTATAAAGCCTGGCTGGTAATAGTTGGCACTCCATGAGTTATAAAGCCTGGCTGGTAATTGGCACTCCCCTGAGGGGTATAAAGCCTGGCTGGTAATGGTTTGCACTCCCCCGAGGGTTATAAAGCCTGGCTGGTAATGGTTTGCACTCCCTGTGGGGTATAAAGCCTGGCTGGTAATGGTTTGCACTTTGCACTCCCCCGAGGGTTATAAAGCCTGGCTGGTAATGGTTTGCATTCCCTGTGGGGTATAAAGCCTGGCTAGTAATGGTTTGCACTCCACTGAGGGGTATAAAGCCTGGCTGGTAATAGTTTGCACTCCCTGAGGGGGTATAAAGCCCGGTTGGTGATGGTTTGCACTCCCTGGGGGTATAAAGTCTGGCTGGTAATAGTTTGCACTCCCTGAGGGGGTATAAAGCCTGGTGGGTAATGGTTTGCACTCCGAGGGGGTATAAAGCCTGGCTGGTAATAGTTTGCATTCCCTGAGGGGTATAAAGCCTGGTTGGTGATGGTTTGCACTCCCCGGGGGTATAAAGCCTGGCTGGTAATGGTTTGCACTTCCCGAGGTTATAAAGCCTGGCTGATAATGGTTTGCACTCCCTGAGGGTTATAAGGCCTGGCTGGTGATGGTTTGTTTGCACTCCCCGGGGGTATAAAGTCTGGCTGGTAGTGGCTCCACTGGCCTTTATGCACCTGCTGTGCAGCACTAAAGCCTGATATGTTGCTGTGACACTTCTGGCCTGTGCATGGCTGTTAGATGATTTATTTCCCTTTTTATTGGCCATGTACCGTTGCATCCCCCGCCATTGTTCTGTACGTATAGATATCATTCTCATGCCTTCTCTTTAGTCCCCGGAGACCCTGCACTGAAGTGGTCTGTGCCATCACTAATGATCGGAAAGTAGAATTTATCGTACTGCCACCAGTCCCTCTCATTACCCAGATTTTTGGGGGGTTGCCTTGGAAACCAGCAAGAGTTTCCAAATAAGATGACACCGTGTGTGTGAGATATAGCGAATGGAATGACAGCGTTAAATGAGGGGAAAAAATAGCAGATTATAAATAGCATCCTATCCCAATCGTGCTCCGCTATTCCGCCAGCTCTGCTGGTTAACCCCTCGCACTGCTGGAGTGAATCTCTATTCCTGGGATAGACAGCGTGATAGTCTGAGGCGAACAGCATGGCATTTCTTAGGTTCAGGGATATAAATGGTGGAATTTGATAGACAAAGGGAAAGGGTCACTGGTTGGGAAGAGAAGCAACACCGATGCATCATGTTTCAATCTGTGTGTTGAATGGATGGCATTGACCTTTCGGTTTGGCAATGTATGTGGTAGAGTGGAGACAGACCTGAACAGGATGGCACTTATACACATTTTGGAATTTTTGGTGATCGTTCAGAATTGCTTGAATGTTTGCGGATAAGGAAACCTAGTATGTTGGAGAAAACAAAAATGCAAATGGTTACTAGTGATCAATACAAGTTTGTCCTATTTAGCTTTTTCATTCCAGGTACCCAACTGTATTTATACAATAAGTGTGTAGCACTGCCCCCTTGGGAGCTGCTGAGTGTGGATTCCCCTGGGTTACCCATAGCAACAGTCTGTAAAATCTTATTGCTTTGTACTTGGCTCAGTCAATGAACAGTCCAGGGGATTGGTTTTATTTTGTGTTTTATTTAGTATTGGGATGAGTGGGATACTCCAACTTGACAACTATGCACAAATCTTGAGGACTTCCAACTGGACTGAGTGCAGCAAGACCGCCTCCTCATTTTGCCACTGAAGTGAAGATTTGAAAGGTGAACTATTCCTTAGGTTACTCTTCAGGGTCTAACTTGGCACCCCCCCTTCTCACTTGCTGTGTGTGCTAGCTTCTGTCAACCGACCCCACTGGAGTGGTCCCCTTCCTGGGCAGACCCCTGGCAAGCTCCCGGGTACTCACGAACACTGTTTTTCCACCGGTCACTCTGCCTTCAATTCCACCGTCAGTGTCCTGGACCTCTTGGCTTAGCACCACACTTCTGGCTCACTAGGCCGACTGCCTGTGACCACCTTCCTTGCTGACAGGAGGAGAGACAGCCGTCACCCTCCTCCTGGGACCTGGCTTCCCCCAAAAGAAGCCCTGTCACATGTGCCCCCCAGCTTTTATGATCAATCCCAGGATGCACTGCGATTGTGCCCTCCCACTGGGACTGCCACAAAAGCCAGTGTTATTGACTGGGTTTCCTCCACTGTCTAACATGCTCCCCTATTGGATGCAGTGGGGTCACTCCCTCAGACTAAATGAATCACATCCTGGACACATGTAACAGGCAGAACTAGCAATCAGACTCTCCTGATGAGCAGGCAGAGCCAAAAACTAAGCTTTTACCTAGCGCCTATCTAGGAGGGTGCTACAAGTGTGCAACACCACGCTAGTTCTAGAAGTGTTTAGAGCTGCTCGCACTACAATGGACAAAACATTGCAACAAAAATGTGGTAAAAAACAGTGCAGCGCTGAGAAAATATCAATTAATATAAAATGTAAACGTAATGTGCAAAAGTGCCAAAATTACATGAAAATAACAGTCCATATAGTGTAAAGTCCACAAAAATATAGAATGTAGAATAAAATTGGAATGAAGATCCCAGTGCAAACTTCGTGGTATAGGTTAGTCTTGCCACCATTCGTGTTTAAATCACCAACATGTACCGTCCACCACATAAATTCACTGCTTACCAGAGAATGTGGACTCAGGTATCATAAACACTGAGTCAACCGCATTAAGGTAACTGGAAAATATCCGAAATTTATTCCACGGTAGGACCGCCACCCAGGGAACAATCTTATGCAGTGTGTTGAACCCGAAGGATAAAGCCTCCACATAATGTAAAACTATCTCAAAATGTAATAAAGTAGAAAACTTGCATCATATCCAAATAACAAAATGCTTGTATCATCGTCCAACATGTAGAATCGAGCTGCAGTGGCCTGAATGACAAGGAATCCGACGCGTTAAGTCTTCTAAGACCTCCTCAGACGTCTTAGACGAAATGTCAGATACCTTGAATTTTACATTCATTGATATTTTCCCATCGCTGCACTTCTTACCATGTATTTATACAATGCTGTATGTTGGTCAGTACAGCACTACAGGTTTCAGTGCAGCTAAGCAGTGCCTAAAGCTGAACTTTGGTGGGATTTGTTTTTAAGTGGGGAAAAAAAAAGCCAAAAAAAACACATGCATACCTATGATCACGTGCAGCGCCATGGCACCCTACAGATCAAGCAGTGGCTAAGATGGCAGCTTCATTGGCTGTAAACCAAGGTTCTTCCAGGATTAAGTATCAATACCTACCTTGGGGCCCTGTCATGTGGGCGTCAGACTTGGCTGCCCCAATTGTAATGCAATCTGCAGTGGATCATGTTTTCAGAGGTGTTTTGTAGGTGTTGAAAAGGTAGTAATGTCACCTTATGAATGCCTGCACCCACCCCAATCTCAAAGGAGGGATTTTTTACATTGGTACACGGTTGCAGCACGGTCCCATTGATATCAATGGGCATGTTTACAAGCGGGCACCACCTGCCCAATGTGACGTGTCGCACCATGGCTATGTTAATGTGAACAGACCTAAAGGTTCATTATGTTATATTTGTAGGCAAGCGTTTAAAATCGCCAGTCAACCATCTTTGCGAGTCGTACACATCCTTCCAGAAGGCTTCCACCATGTTGTTCAAGTGGTCTCCTG
Organism: Pelophylax lessonae; assembly: GCF_965119305.1. NCBI lineage: Eukaryota > Metazoa > Chordata > Amphibia > Anura > Ranidae > Pelophylax > Pelophylax lessonae. The sequence continues at coordinate 557,553,741 of NC_138772.1, forward strand.
AAAACTTTTTCTAAGGAAGCAAGGATGGGGCACTATTGCTCCCGCGGCGGCCAAGGATGGGGCACTATTGCTCCCGCGGCGGCCAAGGATGGGGCACTATTGCTCCCGCGGCGGCCAAGGATGGGGCACTATTGCTCCCGCGGCGGCCAAGGATGGGGCACTATTGCTCCCGCGGCGGCCAAGGACATTTTCTACTCTACTGTCCACAGCCCAGCCCCCCTAAAATCTGAAGGATAATAAACTGACCTTTTGTTTACAAAGTTTGGAGATCCCTGTTTCAACTTTGTTATGGATATTTTATGTTGGTCCAGCTTGGATCAATGCAACAAAGTATATACCAGACCTAGCCAGTGCTCTTGAAAGCTGGAAATCACTGAAGTAGTTACCGCTACTACACCACTTCTACATTGATCTCCAGTTGTATCGGAGTTGCTGCCCTGCTGCGTTGTCGGCTGCTCAACACTGGCACCATTCAGAGAATGCTTTGCATTTCTGAATGCATGTAAAGCGTTCTCTGATTGCGATGAGTTGGACAGGTGGGTTGGTGACATTATGCTTCCCACCATTCCCCACCATTTCCATTCAGGAACACTTGGCATTCATTCAGAAAGTGCAAAGAATTCTCCGTATGGCCCCTGTGCCGAGTGGCGGACCCTTCAGTAGGCAAACTGCTAGGACCCAGAAGCAAGGGGAAATCACTGTAGCAGTGGTGTAGTAGCGATGTCTACTTCGGTGGTTTCCAGCTTCCAGGGGCATTGGCTAGGAGATAGAGATCTAGTGGTCCAAGCTGGACCAATGCAGCTCTGTATAAGATATCCATACCTGGAATTCCTGCCTAATGAGCCTTTTAATGTTTGCAGTGCAGAGTATCCCCATTGCATGGATTTTTTAACAAAAAAATCCCAGGGGTCTGCTTTAAATAATGAAATCTCAGTTAGGCTCTAAGATTGTAATACAATTTCAATCTTTATATGCAGCGGTTTACAACTACCTGGTGATCCTGCCAATGAAGGTCCTTCTGTTCAAGTACTTTCGGTTATGGGGAAAAAACCCTTTGTTCCCCAGTTGTTCTCCCTGTCTTACGGATATCTGATGGATAGTAAAAGCTGACTGACGATGTGCAGCCAATGCTGGAGAGCATGCATGTAGACCGGAAGTGGCTGAAAGAGGCTGCAGTATATTGGGGAAGGGGGATGGGATTTTATGAATATGGCTATTTATCTATCGTCCATTGACAGACGCAGCTCTCATACTACTTATCCATTGGGTTATGCTGCCCCCTACAGGAGTCGTTCTAGGCAGTAAAAAAAGCAATTCACCACTCCCACGGGGCTGTCCCCATAGGCATATAACGCACACACCCTGCTCCAGCAAGCCAGTTTGTTTCTGCCCAGAGAAGGAGTAGGACCTAGGATTCCTGCTGGAACTTCAGTCTCAGTTTTTTTATTATTTTAAGAATATTTCTCTTTAGGGGTTTTTTCTTTCATTGGTGAACCCCTGTTCCTGGTTGAGCGTCATGTTACCCAGTTGACAAAGTTTAGCCTTTGAAGTTTACGTTACTATCTGGTTGCGTTCTTCCCACCCCTTATGCCTACACTGCTTTGGGACGTCCCAATGGATAAGTAGTATGAGGGCTGCGTCAATGGACGATAGAGAACTGGATTTTTGTAATAACTTACCATAAAAATCCTTTTCTCTGAAGTCCATTGACAGATGCAGCACCCGCCCCTCTGTTATGGTGATGGTTTTTGAATCTTTTTTCACTGCTTGCAACTAAACTGGTTTGCTGGAGCAGGGTGTGTGGGGTTATGCCTATGGGGACAGCCCCGTGGGTGTGGTGAATTGCTTTTTTTTTTTTTTTTTTTCTTCCCTGCCTAGAACTACTCCTGCAGGGGGCAGCATAACCCAATGGATAAGAAATGAGCTGCGTCTGTCAATGGACTTCAGAGAAAAGGATTTTACGGTAAGTTCTCACCGAAATCCAGTTTTGTACAGCGCACAGAGCCAAATGTTGTCCTGTTACATTTACTTGAATTACCTTTATGAAGGAAGCAGCACTGCTTTATACATCAGATGTGATTGTCTCAGCCTGTGGCCTTAGTCCCTTAATAAATTCCGTCCTGGCTTTTCGCCAACTGTGCCCAGATAAAGTCATGTTAATCCGATGTTACACATTCCATAAATAGCTCTAGTGGCCAATGGTCAGGCAGTGTGATGGCAGTCTGTCACTTCAGGGGCCTTTGGTAAGTAGGTCTGTTCTCAGCCCGGGGCCACACGAGGCATGTGTTTGTAGATGAGATGGCAGGATGGGTATGATTGAACATTATTTACTGCCGTGTGAGGGACATTCATCTCCCGCATAAAGAATTCTCTCCATAGATGGTGCAATCAGGTGAAATTAAGCAGTTTTGCTCCAAGTGGAACTACAGTTCTTTTGAGCTATTTTAATAAGGTTGGTATATCGATGCACCCCCTGGCTTGATGACCATTTGCTGAAGTGCTGTTCATCCAACAATTGCCTCAACTTGAGGAGGGAGGCAGCCCTGTTATAGGGTGACAACATATGAGCACAGTTACACGTTGGTCACCCCGAACAGGACGTGCCCAACAAAGAACCCTTCGGGAAAAAAATCAGTTTTAAGAAAAAAATAAGAATTGAAACCCAAATTTTGAAATGGACTTAAATGTTATTATTATACAGGATTTATATAGCGCCTGCAGTTTACGCATCGCTTTGTAATCTAAAAAGGAGACCGTACAGATACAATAAAATACAAAAGGATTAAGAGCCCTGCTCATAGGAGCTTACAATCTAATGGGAGTACGAAAGGTTGGAGCTGTGCAGGATGAGCTGATGGAAGTGATAAAACTAGTTGGAGGCATGATGGTCTTCTCTGAAGAGAGGAGTTAAATGAGAGCGTTAAATAAAAGTGATGTTAAAGATAATATGAGATTTTAGTGGTTGGGTTATCTAATTATGCGGACCTGTATATGAAAAATACTCCTTAAGGCGGCCATAGAGGATTTGAATATTGGCTTGTTCAGCATGGACTGACTCAGTCGAACCATGTTTGGGTAGGCTGATCGATCAACTTGCGTACAACCAGCTTGTCGGTTTTGTCATGCAATTGCTAGCGGCGATTATGGCTGCTAGCAATAATCGCGGTGTTCTCCCAGCAGGGACGGACCCCAAACCACCCTGCTGGGTGAAAAAAAAAACACTCTGCGGGAAGGATTCACATCAGTCGGTGTTGATGAGTTATTTTTCTTTGTTTCAGGAAAGCAAATTGTATCATCTATGGCTGACTTTTAGTATTGGTATGCGTTTTAAATGCCATGAAAGCATATGTCAGGTTAAATAGCCCGACTTTGTATTGGGGTGGCACACACCAGCTGAATGTTGAATTTGGGCTTGCAGTGGGAATTCCTTCTGGATAAACTGCTGAGTGCAAGGTGTCTGTACGGTTAGAGGGCTCTCAGGGTGTGCGTTGATTTTTGGGATATTTGCTAGAGGGTCAATGAGCTGTGGTGGGGATGTGAGTGGAGTCTGCAGACTTTCCTCCATGTTATATAATGTATGCATGTAACCTAGCAGAAGAGGGCTGATCACACTTATATGCATGTCACTGCTTTTGGCAGTGGTCTTCCCAAGCAGTTTTTGCTGAGTGGTGCACCCAGATTTTTCCATCTGCTGGGGCAAATTTTTCTTTCTGCTCATTGCTTGTGGTTATGTACCACTGCATAGGAGAGGAGGTGAACGCAAAGTGATATACCACTGCATGGGAGAGATTTTAAAAGGACTATACCGCTCCATAGGAGAGGAACATGCAGGAGAATGATAGACCGGTGCGTGGGAGGCGCTTTCAGAAGGATACCACTGCATTGGAGAAGAGCTTAGAGGACAGTGGTATACCCCTGCATCGAAGGGTAACTGAGGAGAGTATACCACTGCAGGGGACAGAAGCCTATAGGTGAGTAATATACTCCTGCATGGGAGAAGAGCTTAGAGGGCTGTGGTATATCCCTGCATCGAAGGGTAACTGAGGAGAGTATACCACTGCAGGGGACAGAAGCCTATAGGTGAGTAATATACTCCTGCATGGGAGAAGAGCTTAGAGGGCTGTGGTATATCCCTGCATCGAAGGGTAACTGAGGAGAGTGATATACCACTGTAGGGGACAGAAGCCTAGAGGTGAGTGATATACTCCTGCATGGGAGAAGAACTTAGAGGAAAGTGATATACCCCTGCATGGAAGAAGAGCGATATCAGCTTTTAGGAGAGGAGCTAAGAGGAGAGTGGTACGCCACTGCATGGGTGAAGAGCTTTGAGAAGTTACGTACACCTGCATGGCAGAAGAGTGATCTGCAACTACATGGGCTAGGAGAGTGACATTCTACTGCATAGGAGAGGAGCTTAGAGGAGGCGAGTGAGATACCATTGCATAGGAAAGGAGCTAGGAGAGTGGTACACCACTGTATGGGAGAAGAGCTTGGAGAAAAGTAATGTATCCCTGCATGGCAGAGGAGAGATGTGCAACTACACGGGCTAGGAGAGTGATCTACAACTGCATGGGAGAGGAGCTTAGCGGAGAGTGACATACCACTGCGTGGGAGAGGCACTTGGAGGAGAGCGATATACAACGGCAGGAGAGGGGCTTGGAGAAGCGTGATCTATCATTACATGAGAGAGGGGAGCTTTCAGGAGAGTGGTATACCACTGCATGGGAAAGGAGCTTGGGAGGAGAGTGGTGTACAGCTACATGGTTGAGGAGCTTGGGAGGAGAGTGGTGTACAGCTACATGGTTGAGGAGCTTGGGAGGAGAGTGGTGTACCGCTACATGGGAGAGGAGCTTGGGAGGAGAGTGGTGTACCGCTACATGGGAGAGGAGCTTGGGAGGAGAGTGGTGTACCGCTACATGGGAGAGGAGCTTGGAGGAGAGTAGTGTACCGCTACATAGGAGAGGAGCTTGGTGGAGAGTAGTGTACCACTACGAGGGAGGGGAGCTTGGAAGAGAGTGGTGTACCACTACGAGGGAGGGGAGCTTGGAAGAGAGTGGTGTACCACTATGAGGGAGGGGAGCTTGGAAGAGAGTGGTGTACCACTACGAGGGAGGGGAGCTTGGAGGAGAGTGGTGTACCACTACGAGGGAGGGGAGCTTGGAGGAGAGTGGTGTACCACTACATGGGAGAGGAGCTTGGAGGAGAGTGGTGTACCACTACGAGGGAGGGGAGCTTGGAGGAGAGTGGTGTACCACTACGAGGGAGGGGAGCTTGGAGGAGAGTGGTGTACCACTACGAGGGAGGGGAGCTTGGAGGAGAGTGGTGTACCACCTACGAGGGAGGGGAGCTTGGAGGAGAGTGGTGTACCACCTACGAGGGAGGGGAGCTTGGAGGAGAGTGGTGTACCACTACGAGGGAGGGGAGCTTGGAGGAAGAATGGTGTACCACTACGAGGGAGGGGAGCTTGGAGGAAGAATGGTGTACCACTACGAGGGAGGGGAGCTTGGAGGAAGAATGGTGTACCACTACGAGGGAGGGGAGCTTGGAGGAAGAATGGTGTACCACTACGAGGGAGGGGAGCTTGGAGGAAGAATGGTGTACCACTACGAGGGAGGGGAGCTTGGAGGAGAGTGGTGTACCACTACGTGGGAGAGGAGCATACGGTAGATGCCGAAACATGTTTACTTTCTATGACTTAGTCTGAATCTGGACTTCATAGGTTCTGCTTTTGGCACTTTCCTCCTCACTCACCCAGTCCATACCCACAGTAAAAAATGGACAGGGGTTCAAGTCCTTCCAAAATTACAAAAAAACTTGGGTCTATACAATACATACTTTAGAGAAGAGATTCTGATCTCATGAAGCGGCTCCTGGGATGATTCTGTCCCATGACAGCCACAGCATAGAAGGGTCCAGATCTTGTCTGACTCGAGCTCTGTTGACCTGTGGACAGATATGTGATGTGTGTGTGAAGATGGGGGTTTGTTTTGGCAGTTTAAGTTTTTTTAATAATCGTAATTCTCTATTGCTGTATGTAGGAGTCGTAATACTGTGGTTATGTGGTTGATGTCAATACTTGCGGTTTACATTGCACAACTGTCAGATATAGATACACACATCTTGCATGGTTTCCGGCTCGGTCTCCAGCAGACGTTACAAACACGGTATCTAGGAAATCATCCTAACAGATGTGTATTTATTTTAAACTACAGACCTCCAGGCATAACTCTGTTAAAAACAGGCAAGAACTGCCAAGATGTGCGATTTATGTGCAATCACTTCTGTCACTCGCATGTCCCTTCCCGCTGCATATCCAGGAGGACATCAGGATTAAATATGCACTCCGGTCTAACCTGAAATTTGGAGGTGGGGGCCCTCCTGCTCAGTGCTTCAGTTTTTTGAACTGCCGATTACCACAGAGCTCCGCTCCCCGTTTTTTGGTGATCTGAAACCCTGGCTTGTGATGAAGAGGAGAAATTCTGCCCCCCCCGCTGCCTTCTGTCACATAGAGCCTGAGGTGGGCTTGATATTGGCACAGCTGCAGTGTTCACAGACCAATACAGCTCTGTAAAACAAAAAAAAATCATACCTGGTATTCTTAATGAGCCTTTTTAACGTTTACAGTGTAGAGTAGCCCCATTGCATTGATATTTTAACAAAAAATCCCGTAGCTCAGCTTTAAGTCAATGAAATCTCAGGCTCTAACATTTAAAAAGATTTGGAATTCTAAAAAAAAAAAAAAAAAAAAAAAATCCCACCACAAAGGTCCCTGTTCAGGCACTTCCTAGGGTCACAATGTTCTCTACTTTCTCCAAAATGCTATCCATTGGAGGCAACTACCGTGTTTCCCCGAAAAATAAGACAGGGTCTTATATTAATTTTGGCTTCAAAAACCACACTAGGGCTTATTTTCAGGGGATGTCTTATTTACCGTATGTACAATGACTATCTTCAAATGATTGTAACCCTAAAATAAATATCCTGATCCTTTAAAGCTTGATAGACAGCACAGTGCTTGTGCTGTGTCATTTAGCCCTCTGTTCTAAAAAGCCTAGAATAAAACAAAGTGTTAAAAAATAAAGTTCTCTCCCCCATGTCGGCTCAGAAATCCGCATTATGACATTCTGTAATCCCAAAAATTAACCTTGGATAAAGTCATTGAAAAATTATGTAATCGATATTGTAAAAAAGATTATATAATGTATGGTGTGGAGTTGTTTTCAGGGATTGGGATTGGCCTTTTGGTTCCAGTGAAGGGAACTCTTAAGGTGTCAGCATACCAAGACATTTTGGACAATTTCATGGCCCCAGCTTTGTGGGAACAGTTTGGGGATGGCCCCTCCCTGTTCCTTTATGATTGATCACCAGTGCACAAAGCAAGGTCCATAAAGGCATGGATGAGCGAGTTTGGGGTGGACGAACTTGACTGGCATGCACAGTCCTGACCTCAACTCTATAGAACACCTTTGGGGTGAATAAAAGGGGAGACAGCGAGCCAGGCCTTCTCGTCCAACATCAGTGCTTGATCTCACAAATGCGCTTCTGGAAGAATGGTCAAACATTCCCATAGACACTCCTAAACCTTGTGGACAGCCTTCCCAGAGAACTGAAACTTGTTTATCGCTGCAAAGGGTGGAGCCAACTCAATATTGAACCCTACGGACTAAGATGTCATTAACGTTCATGTGTGTGTAAAGGCAGGTGTCCGAATACTTTTGGTGATATAGTGCATATGGCACTTTTTTATGGATGGCCATAATTAGGATGTTAGATTTTTAGTGTGATTTGAGCGGTGGTCAACATCCAATCGGTCGCTGTGAGCATCGCTGTTTTTCCCTAATTTAAAGGAAGCTTTTCTCAAAATGAAACCACATCCAGGATGGAGCATTTTTCCATAGGATGACCTATTGGAATTGAAAGGGGAAACCATGTTTGTCTGGTATTGCACCTTGCATATCCAGTCATTGGACAGCGTTTAATGGATATAAAGTGTATTGTTTTATACCTTGGAGTTCGGCAATGTCTGAGATGTTGTGATGGAGATGCTTTTGTTTGCTGTTTCCATGTTCAACATCCTTGGTTTGCTGGCCATGAACGGTATAGTGTAGAGCAGCGTGTGCTTGACAGTCTGTGGTGGGGGGGAGGGACTCGGAGGTGGGGATTTAATATTTTCCATGAACGCACAGGAGCAGATGTGATGTCACGCAGCGAGGCAGGCTCATTCTCTGCTCTGTTAGTCTTTGCAGAAACCAGGGCAAGCTAAGCAGGAACAATGTCGTTCTCCAACCAGCAGCCCCCCGCTCACCCTGAATTCAGCCCTCTGTGCAATGCCAGGAACCCAGACTGCTTTCCGGCCTCAGAGTCCCCCAGAGACTTTGCCAAAGTAGAGTTTGAATGGCAAAGGACAGAGGGAAAACTGAACGAAATCGGGCTGAATGTGAATGCTGGCGGACAAATTAAAGACGGGCTCAGCAAAAATGTTGGCTTCACAGACGAGGACAAGCTGTGCTTCTTCGAGACTAAACTAGACAAAAGCCTGCAACTTGGACCCAAAGAAAAGATGGATTGTGAATGGCAGAACAAGGGTAGCCAGATCCTGGCTGGTGCCGATCAGTTCGAAGGGGTTTCTTTCCTCGCAGATCCTTTTTTAAGCTCCAAACCTGCCGAGGTGCCCTTGGCTTCTGCTGGACAATCTGATGCGTTTGGTCAAATCAAAGCAATTACCGATCGAGAGAAAGCAGCACAGAAGACAAACTTTGAGGAAGAGACTCTAATCAGCCTGGCTACAAACCACAACCACCAGACGCCCTTTACCAACCACAATACGAGTATGTGGCATGAAAATATTAACCCTTTACTCTCTGACCAGGTCTCTAAGAACCACGTTCAGAGCGCTCTCCAGATGCCAGATACCAAATCTCAGCCTCCAACCACCCTGGTGGAACTAGCCCAAGAGGACACCAAACCTGACCCTGCCAACCGTGTTCGCAACCTAAATGAAGATGCGGCTGAGGTGGATGCTGATGACAGGCTTGATAGCCTTGATGATTTTCTTCTACTTGATAGAACATCATATCAGAGGAGGGCAATAAGGCGTGCAATGTCAGAGTGCTCCCATTTGGCTGTCCCGCCTACTGTCAATATTGCTGATAAATACCCTGAGGCTCAAGGGACAAAAGAAAACCTAACCCTAGTGTCACCACCTGGTGGTCTGAACTACACACCAGTCAGTCTGCAGAAGAAGCCAAACAATTCAATGAAGAGGTCAATGACAGTCGCCGAGGAGCAAACTGTGGGCTATGACTTTAACGCAAGGCATGAGCTAATGGGCCGTTGTGCCTCCCCTACAAAGGGGGATATGAATGATAAAGCTAAAGATGGATCTTCTTTAACCAATCAGGAGCTGCTGGACCTAGGGAGGCATCTGACGAAGCTAGAGGAGACTCTGGAGCCCTGCAGTGGGAATGCCAAGAATGAGTTAAAGTGGGAGCCTCTAGCCAGTCCACCCTGCAGTGTTCCCGAGTTTAAGAAAGAAGGCAACGTGGAACACAAGACCACGGAGAAGAAGGCAGATGGAGCCAGCCCCAACCTGTCTTCACCTCCCTGTGAGCAACTACTTTCTCAGCATGGTAGGTTTTCCACATCCCTCACTATTTAATATGGGGCATCACTGAGAAAATGTAATATGGGGCAGCACGTTCCCCCTGCATTAATAGATTTACTGTTATGTAAGTGCATTCACAATTTAGATATGCGTGCAGGGGACAGATGTTGCAGCATTTTGTTTATTGGGGATTATCTGGGACATCAGAGTGGGGATGTAAAATCTCTCTGGGAGCATTTCAGGAGACTAGGGCACTGTGTACCTGGTGGAGAGTCGTCATGACCCCATCAGCTTAATGCATGTTTTTCAGTTAGTCTAAGTAATTGTGCTGTATAGTGAATGGGATGGAGTTGGGTTGCTATAGGCACTAGTCTGGCTTATCACTTTAGCAGTGAACTCCAAACTGTGGCCCTTTGCTTGCTTTTATCTGGCCCTTGGGGCATATCCCCCCCCCCCTCCCCTCCACGGTCAGCAACGGTGGGGTATAGTTCTTTCCAACTGACACAATTGAGGGGGCATGATTACTTAGGCATATAATGGGGCTCTAGATCTCCCGCCGATGCCAAGGATGAGGCTCTAGATCTCCCCGCCAAGGATGGGGCTCTAGATCTCCCCGCCAAGGATGGGGCTCTAGATCTCCCCGCCAAGGATGGGGCTCTAGATCTCCCCGCCAAGGATGGGGCTCTAGATCTCCCCGCCAAGGATGGGGCTCTAGATCTCCCCGCCAAGGATGGGGCTCTAGATCTCCCCGCCAAGGATGGGGCTCTAGATCTCCCCGCCAAGGATGGGGCTCTAGATCTCCCCGCCAAGGATGGGGCTCTAGATCTCCCCGCCAAGGATGGGGCTCTAGATGTCCTGCTGGCCACAGTCCGGTCCCCCTAAAGTTTGAAGGACAAAAATGAAGTGACCCTTTGTTTAGAAGGTTTGGGGAGACCCCTGCTGTAGAGTATGAATGGCTTGTTGCATATAGGAATATTTTTTGCCTTATCGGTCACCAGTTTTAATTGGGAAGCAATCATTGCATGTTGGTACCCGCAGATGCATCCAGCTGACCTTAACCCGGTATGGACCAGTGTCCATGTTTTAGTTTTTTCAGCAGAATGTCCTTGTTTCCCTTCAGATGAGGCAATTAATGCATGTTTTTCAGTTGGTCGAAGTAATGGTGCTGTATAGTGAATGGGATGGAGTTGGGATTGCTATAAGCACCAGCCCTCAGGTCTGGCTCATTGCTTTAGAGCAGTGGTCTCCAAACTGTGGCCCTTTGCTTGCTTTTATCTGGCCCTTAGGGCATATTAGCCCTCCACTGTCAGCAACAGTGGGGTATAGTTCTTTCCAACTGACACAATTGATGGGGCATATAAGGGGGCTCTAGCTCTCCCCGCCAACGATGTGGGCTCTAGCTCTCCCCGCCAACGATGTGGGCTCTAGCTCTCCCCGCCAACGATGTGGGCTCTAGCTCTCCCCGCCAACGATGGGGGCTCTAGCTCTCCTCGCCGGCCATAGTCCGGCCCCCCTAAAGTTTGAAGGACAAAAATGAAGTGACCCTTTGTTTAGAAGGTTTGGAGACCCCTGCTGTAGAGTATGAATGGTTTGTTGCATATAGAAATATTTTTGGCCTTATTGGTCACCAGTTTTAATTGGAAAGCGATCATTGCATGTTGGTACCCGCAGATGCATCCAGCTGACCTTAACCAAGTATGGACCAGTGTCCACGTTTTAGTTTTTTCAGCATAATGCCCTGGTTTCCCTTCAGATGAGGCACTTGGGCTACCTGCATGTTCCTGTTCGTAGTCATGATCCTAGAGCTTATTGTTAAAGCAATAAACTGATTGACTGTTGGCTCTGCACTGTCCGTTTTCCAGAAACATGGGAACTACAGGTCCCAGTTGACTGCTTAAGCATGCTGAGACGTTTATTTTGTCGTCGGCCTAAAAGCTGTTTGCTTTAGAAAATCGGGATGTCCCTGACTAAGCCACCACATTCCTTGCTGAGCCAACATAAAGCACACCAGAGCTGTCATATTATGGCTGCAAGGTGTGAACACAATTGGTTAATGAGGAATGCTGGGTGGTCTGTTAAGCAGTGCTCTGCTGTCATCTGCATCTATAAAACGCACAGTGGGACTGATGGTATGACAACCGTACGGGTTTGTGCTGCCACCCAGGTTCTCCTTTTAATGCTTTACTAGAAAGCTGGCAGCTAAGATTTGGTCGTTTTTTGTGCAGCACTTTCCAGCAATGGCGGAACTATTCAATGTTCTTATGGGATCGGAGTTGCAATCCGTTCATTCAGCGCTGATTTTTATTCATCAGTCTGTCCTTTTTATGAACTCCCAAGTTAAAAAAAAAAAGGAATAAAAAAATGGATTTGGGTTTGTGATCTCCAGAATGTGTAACATCTGAGGACCAGAAAGAATCAAAATGTAATATTTGTATAAGATTATTAAAATATGTATTTGCATCAGGGTGGATTTGATTTCAATCAAATCGATTTTTAACCACAAATTAAATCACTAGTAAAAAGGCTTGATTTAAACCGACTCGATTTGAATCCGGATTTTTAAAGCGCATCGGTCTGTCCCGCAATAAAGCGCATCGGTCTGTCCCGCAATAAAGGGCATCGGTCTGTACCGCAGCGGCTCCTTCTCTGACCTTTGCACTTTGGATGTATTTGTGCACTTTATGAATTGATCATATTTTTATATTTATATATTCACTTCCAGGATTTATTTGCCTAGCCCTTTATTCCAGGATTTATATGCGTAGCATTTTCGGGTACGGCGCCTTCAAAATTTTTCTTAGTTTTTGGATTTTCCAAAATTGTAGGCAGCCGTACTCGTATATTTTTTACATTTACACCCTTTGGGAGGCGCCATTTTCTATTTGTGTTTTTTTTCCTCCTCTGACCTGCTATTGGCTCACCGACAGTCCCATTCACTTTAATGGGGCGGCTGGTGATGCGGCAGTGACACAACAAGGTGAAGGATGTGGCGGCAGCAGGTGAGTGGATGCCCGCTAACAAGCGCTGCCATGATGGATATGGAATGACAGGGGCTCTTTAAATGTAAGGACTTATTCTTGCTGGTAGTGTAAAATAGAGTGAATACAAAGCTTGGATTTATTCAATGAGTTTACCATAAATGTAAATATTGCAGAATATACAGCCTCAGCCTACATAACGAAGCTCCATTTCATGCTAAATTAAATTTATGTATCCTGAATAGAAGACTTAGATTTTTACACAAAGCTTTTTTATTAAAATAAATTTGTTAACAATAGATTTAAACTAAAAAAAAAATGATTAAAAAAAAAAATCAGATTAGTTGTTTTATTTAAATTAGTTTTTATCCACCCTGATTTGCATAATAAAATTACAAATATTTAAAGAAATGATGGCAAATACTGAAAGACCTATAAAGGGCTTAAAGCGTATCTAAACAAAAAACCTCATGATGGGGAAAAAGTAGTAAATACACACCCTGATCGGGTTATGTGTGTGTGTTTATTTTTTTTTGGGGATTGAGGGGAGGGGAGAATATATGTGAATGTCAGAATTTTACAATGCCTCATGGGATGTGTAGTTCCACAACAGCTGGAGGGCCGTAGTTTGAAGATCCCTGCTCTAGACACATGAGGAAACTTCTCCGATCAGACTCCACACCAGGGCAAGATTAAGCCTAGTACAAACTATCTTTTTTTTTTTTTCTTCGTTCAACACAAATAGGCTAAATGGAAAAAAAATGATGCGAACTATCGGATGTCAGTACAGCAATCTCCCAGCTGAGCTATTGCCCCGCCGCCCCAAATAACCACACCCCCCCCCCCTCGGAACACACTGGTCAGCGCACTCAGCCTTTTGGCTGCCAGCACTGATCGGATGCGGATTTTCCAGCATGCCCATTCAACAGAAGCCAGGAATTCAGCCGACTTCTGTTGGGCAGGCTGCTGTACAAATGGGCTGAATGTTGGTCTGTTTCTGTAGAACCAGGGATGGTACTACCAAAGATACTTTGATATGTGGCCCGCATCCCATAATTGTTGAACAGCAAAGAAAAAAAACCTAGGAGGTGGGACTTTTAGGGGCACAAAATGGTACAAGGTGTAAAACAATAGAAAAATATTTATTACATAGAAATAGAATAACCACAGTAAAAAGTCATGCAGATTACAACAAACCAAGAGCGGTTGTACATAGATAACCCAAACATCTGTTTGGTAACTGTGGAGAAAGAGTTTTGAGATATCGGACAATTTTCTCTTCCTCAGGGGTGAAGGGTTAGGAGTACAGTAGTTTTCATACGAAATATACAACCAACATCATCAGTAGTAACCAGCATGGGTTTACAAATGGGCGTTCTTGTCAAACCAATCTCTTGGCATTCTACGAGGAGGTGAGCTGTGCGCTAGATAGGGGGAGACCAGTGGATGTGGTGTACTTGGATTTCGCTAAGGCGTTTGATACAGTTCCCCACAAGCGCTTAATTTATAAAATAAGGTCTGCAGGTATCGACAGCTGGGTTTGCTCTTGGATACGGAACTGGCTAAAAGGGCGTGTCCAAAGGGTGGTAATAAACAGCGCATACTCAGACTGGTCTGAGGTAGTAAGCGGGGTCCCCCAAGGCTCAGTCCTGGGAACAACCTTGTTCAATTTATTCATAAACAGCATTGAGGACGGGATCAGTAGTTCGTTATCAGTTTTTGCAGATGACACAAAATTGGGCAGGGCAATAACTGCACAGCATGAAGCAGATATCCTACAGAATGACCTGGACAAAATTACGGAGTGGGCAACGACATGGCAAATGAGGTTTAATGTGGAGAAGTGTAAGGTTTTGCACTTGGGGACTAAAAACATAAAAGCACAATACACGTTAGGAGGGGAACCCTTGGGGGAATCAAAAATGAAGGATCTGGGAGTCTTGGTTGATGATAGATTAGGCAACAGCATGCAATGTCAAGCGGCAGCTTCCAAAGCCAACAGAATATTAGCATGCATAAAGAAAGGGATGTATTCCAGAGATAAGACTATAATCCTTCCACTTTATAAAACTCTGGTCCGACCGCATCTGGAGTATTCTGTCCAGTTCTGGTCGCCAGTCCTCAGGAGGGATGTGTTGGAGCTGGAGAAAGTCCAGAGAATGGCAACTAAACTGATTAGGGGGTTGGAGGACCTTAACTATGAAGAGCGTCTGCAATCGCTTGATTTATTCTCCCTGGAGAAGACGTCTGAGAGGGGACATGATAGCAATTTATAAATATCTTAATGGGGGATCTCCGCTTAGAAAAAAAGCTGTTCATTCGAAGGAATTGCATGAGGACTCGAGGACATACAATGCGATTAGAGGAGAAGCGTTTTAACCTCAGGCAACGAGGAGGGTTCTTTACTGTTAGGGCTACAAGATTGTGGAATTGTCTACCACAAGAGGTGGTTTCTGCGGGTAGTATGGTGACTTTCAAAAGACTTAGACTTACATCTCAAGGATCAGGAGATTAAGGGCTATGTTAGATGATTACAGCCACACACACCTACACAGGTTGAACTGGATGGACTATTGTCTTCAACCTCACCTACTATGTAACTATGTAACCAAATGGCACACTGCATGAAGTTAAAAGCCGACCATCGGACTGGTTTGTTCAGGCGCTCGAACATAAAAAGCAACCCAGGGAAGGGTCTAGACCCCCCCCAACCCCCCCACACGAAACAAGAGGATGGACCTTGTGAGACCTCTGTGTCCTGTAGAGCAGTGGTCCTCAACCCTGGTCCTCAGGTCCCACTAACAGGCCAGGTTTGCAAGATAACTGAAATACATCCCAGGTGATATCATTTGCTGCTCAGTGATTGCAGTACTCTAGTCTGCATCTCCCCAAGGTAATACTTAAACTCTGGCCTGTTAGTGGGCCCTGAGGACCGGAGTTGAGGACCACTGCTGTAGAGGATGGACCTTGTGAGACCTCTTGTGTCCTGTAGAGGGGGGACCTTGTGTGACCTCTTGTGTTCTGTAGGGGGATGGACCTCGTGAGACCTTGTGTTCTGTAGGGGGATGGACCTTGTGAGCACAGTTTTTTTTTTGTTTTATCCAGCTGTACTTGGTGCTACTTATACCATCCAAGTAAGATATAAAACCATGTCAGGAAAAAAACAATCCAAGTTGGAAAAAGGACCCCCCCCCCCTCCTAAAACTGAATTGTGAACTCATTCAGGTGTAGCCAATTATCTTCTCAATGGCACACACAGCCATTTGACTTTCAGCTGTGATCAGCTATATTCATTTTGATTATCTGAGCATGAAAAGCGCTTTCCTGGAGCATTTCAGTCCCTGATAGTGCAACTGAAGCAAACAATCGAACCTATGGGGTGGTGGCAAGGCACTGTCACCGAGATAAAGTTATGGACAGGCACAAGTCAGGAGATGGATACAAAAAACCTTTCAAAGGCTTTATCAATGCCTAGAAATTGAGTGAAGGTATTTAATACAACACAAACCCCTCCCTGGTTGGGGACATCAATCCAAACTGGATGAAAGAGCCAGAAGGAAACTGGTCAGAGGCTACCAATGGGCCTACAACAACTCTGACAGATTCATTGTGTGCATGTGACAACAATATCACAAATTCTCCACAAACCTGGCTTGTATGGAAAGAAAAAAGCCACTCAAGGACAGGCCACATGCAGTCACAAGTGAGCTTTACCAAAACGCCCCTTGAAGATTCTGAAGCCCTTTGGAAAAAGGTGTTCTGGTCAGATGAGACTAAATTGAATTATTTTGCCTCAAGACCAAATGACATGTCTGATGGAAATCCATCCAAATAACACCATTCCTACAGTAAAGCACAGGGTAGTAATATCCTGGTATGGGGGGTGTTGCCCTACAGCAGGGACTGGAGCACTTGTCAGGATAGAAGGAAAAATGGATGGGGCAAAATACTGTCTAATTCTTGAGGAAAATCTGCTACCCCTGTTTTTAATGGGAAGAAGGTTTACCGTCCAACATGACAAGGGTCGGAGCACACAGCAACAATCAACACACAGTGGTTGGGGGGGAATTTCCTTGCATGGCCTAGTCAGAGCCCATTGAAAATCTGTGGAATAATTCGAAGACTGCAGTCCACATACAGTCACCATCAAATGTAGCTTTAGCAGTTCTGCAAAGAGCGGGCAAATATTGCAAAAAGATGTGCAAAGTTAGTAAAGACAAATCTCAACAGACTAAAGCAAAAGGGGGTCCAACAAAATACTGCCACAGTGGGGTGATCCTTTTTTCCCAACTCAGTGATTTTTTTTTTTTTTTTTTTCTCTGACATGTTGGTGTTCGATCTTTTTACTGTTCTACTTTGCACTGGATAAAGTATAACTGTCTGCCTTCGTTTCAGGCAGCAAAATTATTTTTAAGGGGGTGATTTTCAATACCTAGTGTATGTGGGTGTAAGGTCTGCTTAAGGCTCCAGCCTCTACACCACCTAGTTCAGGAATAGCCACAGCACTATATATACAGTATCTCACAAAAGTGAGTACACCCCTCACATTTTTGTAAATATTTTATTATCTTTTCATTTGACAAAGTGTCAATATTTTGTGTTTCCACCATTATTTTCCAGCACTGCCTTAACCCTCTTGGGCATGGAGTTTACCAGAGCTTCACAGGTTGTCACTGGAGTCCTCTTCCCCTCCTCCATGATGACATCACAGAGCTGGTGGAAGTTAGAGACCTTGCGCTCCTCCACCTTCCGTTTGAGGATGTCCCACAGATGCTCAATAGGGTTTAGGTCTGGAGACATGCTTGGCCAGCCCATCACCTTTATCCTCAGCTTCTTTAGCAAGGCAGTGGTCATCTTGGAGGTGTTTGGGGTCGTTATGTTGGAATACTGCCCTGTGGCCCAGTCTCTGAAGGGAGGGGATCATGCTCTGCTTCAGTATGTCACAGTACATGTTGGCATTCATGGTTCCCTCAATGAACTGTAGCTCCCCAGTGCCGGCAGCACTCATGCAGCCATAGACCATGACACTCCCACCACCATGCCTGACTGATGTTTAGGAGTTTTTGTGGGTTAATGCAATGCTAATGGCCAGAATTGCGTCCCCTGGAAACAAGTGAAAAGAAACGTCCTGTGTGCATGAGGCCCTAATCTACAGAAAGTATGAAACTGAGGGTGTAATTTCAAGTCAATGCTGTATGCGGCAAAATTGGCTGAAAATGTTCGTGTTCAAACAGATGGGATTATAAATTGGCCACACATTGCCCAAAAGTCCTCAGCAGATTCTACATATCTGTTCCATGCTAAAACATGAACAAAAAAAAAAAAAAAAAAATTGTAGCTCTGCGGGTGCCTGTGAACTTTTTTTTTTTTTTTTAATGGGCTTTGTAAGATTTTGGTGCTATTTAAGCCTCGGTTCACATTTATGCAATGCGGGAAGGCTGCGAATCCGCAGCCTGTTCCCGCATCGCACACGCACCCCCGGCAGTTCACACTGCCATATGCGATACGCTGGGGGTGTCAATGTAATCTTAACTACACCCCCAGTTTGATCGCATATCGCAGTGCGATCGTGCAGTTCGCACAGGATTGGATCGCACAAGTGTGAACCGCTGTGCGATCCGATCCTGATGCGGCTGCCAAAAAGGGTCTCTGTGCGTGTTTGCTGCGGTGCGAATTTAGCCATACAAACTGTATGGCTAAACTCGCACCGCACAGCCGATCGCATGTAATGTCGGAGCAGTGCGCTCCGACATTACATGCGAACCCCGCACACGCACAAGTGTGAACCGGGGCTAAATAAAAGGAGATAATAATATAGTATATAAATAGAATGTATATAAAAATATATATAAATAAAATGAGATAATATAGTATATGAATATATATAGATTGTATTTGAATAAAATGAGATATACTCTATATAAAAATTGTGTGTATGTATGTATGTGTATATATATATATATATATATATATATATATATATATATATATATATATATATATATATATATATATATATATATATATATATATATATATATAATGTGTATGTATATGTATGTGTATGTATATATATATATATATATATATATATATGTGTGTGTGTGTGTGTATGTATGTGTATGTATATATATATATATATGTGTGTGTGTATGTATATATGTGTATGTATATATATATATATATATGTATGTGTATGTATATATATATATATATATATATATGTGTGTGTGTGTGTATGTATATATGTGTATGAGATAATATAGTATATAAATAAAAATTACAAATAAAATGTATAAATATATGAATAAAAGATTTGGAAGATGTGTATGTGTATATATGTAGACATAGATATATATGTAGATATAGATAGATAGATATATATATATGGGGATAATTCACATGGTGCAAATTGATCACCTTTACCATTTTTAGGTTTCTCCCGGCCCATATTCATATTTAGTAAAAAAACCTTTATAGCTAACTCCAGGCTGCTGGTTGGGATCTCCTGCTGGAACTTGTAGTCCTTCTGTGGCCAATGTGACGGTTTACTCAATAGCTGTTCTTGACTCTCACTGACCGTCGTGTCTTGAAAGTCGTGTCTATTGAACAGCGGCTGTAAATGACAGCGCAGCGTGCCGCCAGCCATCCTGTAAATATATAATAACCTGGGAATGGGCAGCGTGTTGTGTGCGGAGTCTTCGCTGATTCTGATTAATGAATCTCACAGCTGATTGGGAAATTGATGGTTCATGAATGAGTAATGATTCCATGGAGATGACAGCACGCTGCTGATATCGGTCATTCTGTGGGATTCCGGGGATAATGTATTCCCTCCTATAATAGACACTTTACATGTTAATGTTCCTGAGATATCCGATTCATATGGAAATGATGGAACTTATCAGCAGAATTATATCCCTCTGTGAGCGACCAGCTTTTCTTCTATAGAAATAGCAGCCGTTCTGCGATTGGTGTTCAGCCTCACCTGGCTCCATGGTGTGCAGCCTCACCTGGCTCCATGATCACCCTATGGGAAATGCTGCAATATTTGCATGGTGTATATCAGGACGGCTGGAACTCGTCCTGGAAGCAATTTAGACTTTGTGATGAAAGCCGAGAAAAACACTGAATTAAAGGACTGGAACCCAAAAAAAAATAATTTTCGAGTCTTTGTGAAAATGGGTGACAACACCCTCCAGGCCCCAGTCCTTTCTGTTTATAATGCACCTTTTATTGGTGTTCGGTGTATGATGTGATTATGTTTTTATACAAATCTACAACCTGGAGTATTTATAGGATGAAGCTTCTGAATAAGTTTTAAACCTGAGCTCCAGGAATTCAGCTACTTGGGGAAAATGTTCTGGAATACTAGGAGGTCTAACAAGGTGCATGCCACCTCATTTTCTACTATCGACAAAATTTGAAGGCTCCTGTGGGATTTTCGGGAGTATAGTGATAGCTCAGAGCTCCATAAAACTGTCTGATGTAAAATTAAAGACGAGTCCAGGAAGTGGCATACACCTCGCTGGGCTTAACTCCTACTATGACAGCACATGTACAGATTAGCTGGATTCCTGGAGTTTAGCTTTTAAATTATTGTAAATATGAAGTCTTACCTATCATGGGGGTCATATTTTCCATCCTTTTGGTTTAATATATCCCAAGGAGCAATCCAGGCCCTGGGAATGTGAGATGAGGCCTGCCAACTGTCTGACCTTCAGCCGATGAGTCTTCTGAGCGTGTGGAGAAGCCATTTACCTAACGGGAATATAGTCCACTGCAGGGCCTCCGAGTGAGGCTGTTATGGTAAAGCAGACCTTTAAAGCTTAGATAAAAAACATTCCCCTCTGGGTGATCTCTGTACATTACAAGGATTAGACCATCTTTGTTGCAGATGTTTTATCCTGATGTGTCAATATATTGCAACAGGATCATTTGTTTACCCAAAGATCACCATTTTTTATTTAAATGCCACCCTTGAGACTGTTTAGTGACTTTGCTTGGGTTGGAATGGTGTAGTCAGTATGTTGCAGGCAAAAGGAAACATTTCCTCAGTCTCCCCTCCCCCAGTGATCAGACTGTACGCTGTAACTTTGATCACCGGGGGATAGAAAACTATGTAGGAGGAGCAAGTATTTTCTAAGTCTCCCCTCCCCCAGTGATCAAAGTTACAATGTTCAGTTTGATCACTGGGGGAGGGGAGACTGAGGAAATGCTTCCTCCTCCCCCTGCAAAGTTAGACTCCCCTCCCCCAGTGATCAGACTGTATATTGTAACTTTGTAGGAAAAGGGAGCATTTCCTCAATATACAGTCTGATCACTGTATATTGTAACTTTGTAGGGGAAGGGAGTATTTCCCCAGTCTCCCCTCCCACAGTGATCAGACTGTACTTTGAGGAAATGTTTCCTCCTCCTACAAAGTTACTATGTACAGTTTAATCACTGGGGGGGGGGGGGGTGAGACTTGGGAAATACTTCCTCCTACAAAGTTACAATGTGCAGTCTAATCACTGGGGGGGGGGGGAGGTGGCTGAGGGAATGCTGCTTCCTCTTTCTACAAAGTCAGTCTCCCCTCCCCCGGTGATCAGACTGTACACTGTATCTTTGTAGGAGGAAGAAGCATTTCCTCAGTCTCACCTCCCCCAGGTGATTAATGTTAGAAATGTACAGTCTGATTACTGGCGGAAGAGAGACTGGGGTGGCGCTTTCCTCCTCCTGGGGTGGCGCTTTCCTCCTCCTGGGGTGGCGCTTTCCTCCTCCTGGGGTGGAGCTTTCCTCCTCCTGGGGTGGCGCTTTCCTCCTCCTGGGGTGGCGCTTTCCTTTCTAAAATAAATAAGTTAAATAGTGTTTTCAATTTGGTGCTCAGATACTTTAGTCCAGGGGTCTCAAACTGGTGGCCCTCCCAGCTGTTACAGAACTAAAATTCCCAAGACTAACCGTTACACGCATGATTCCCATAGGCAGCGGTATGATGGGACTTGTAGTTCCGTCCGTAACAGCTGGAGGGCTGCCAGTTTGAGACCCCTGCTATAGTCTGTTTCTGCTTTAGCCTTCCTATAGGAAGAGAAAAAGCCATGAGGGTGAGGGATGGATTTCTGCTGTAGTCTGTGTACATATCAAACTACTTCTATGAGTGGTGTTTTTCCATCCGCTGACTTGGGAGGGGACTGAGTCAGATCTGTGTGCTTTCTGTCTCTTCAGCAAATGACTTGACAACCCGCCAGGGTAATTGTTTTAGTATTTGATTTCTCAGGCCCCGCTCAGCAAAGTTGCTGCAAGTTGGCAGTGTGTTTAGATGACCCCCGGGGGGGGGGGGGTGTTCTTGGTGCTGATGAAATGAATGCTGCAAAGGACTGACAGAACTGACTTTTGAAGGAGCTGTATGGGGATGTATGGAAAAAACACAAACCTCCATACTCTCCTCCATGCTGCTCAGCATTGATGTGATCATGTGTAGACTTGGAGCGTCATAGCTGGAGCTGTGGGGGGTAAGACGACTCTAAAAACTGACCCAGTGCAGATGTGGATATGGCTGTGTATAGCCTCAGCCAGGGTTGCTCCGGCCACACCCCCTGACATGTTTCACCCCGCCTATCAGTTGCTTGGTGGCTGAGGTACTGTGAACAAGCCCCGGTAGGCTGGTTGAAACATGTTGGGGGGGAATGGCTGCAGTGGTTGAGGCCATGGCATTGATGTGAATTTTCAGCTGCTCCCCACCGACTCTAAGCCTGAGAACTGAGCAATCACATGACACCGATTTTATCCAGCTATTGGTCTTCTCATAGAGAGCTGTGACTGTCGAATTACTGCTCTGCCCTGCCCCTCAAGCATTTACTGGAGTCTTATTGAGTATGATGCTACAAGCTTGGCACTCCTATTTTTGGGCAGTTTCTCCCATTTTTCTTTGCAGGACCTCTCAAGCTCCATCAGGTTGGATGGGGGAGGGTCGGTGCACAGCCATTTTCAGATCTCTCCAGAGATGTTCAATAGGTTTCAAGTCTGGGCTCTGGCTGGGCCACTCAAGGACATTCACAGAGTTGTCCCATAGCCACTCCTTTGTTATCTTGGCTGTGTGCTTGGGGTCGTTGTCCTGTTGGTAGATGAACCTTCGCCCCAGTCTGAGGTCCAGAGCGCTCTGGATCAGGTTTTCATCCAGGATGTCTCTGTACATTGCTGCATTCAT
Source organism: Pelophylax lessonae (assembly GCF_965119305.1). Taxonomy (NCBI): domain Eukaryota; kingdom Metazoa; phylum Chordata; class Amphibia; order Anura; family Ranidae; genus Pelophylax; species Pelophylax lessonae. Next base: position 557,576,509 of record NC_138772.1, read on the forward strand.
ATTTCCCTCCATCCTGACTAGTCTCCCAGTTCCTTCCGCTGACAAACATCCCCACAGCATGATGCTGCCACCACCATGCTTCACAGTAGGGATGGTATTAACCAGGTGATGAGCGGTGCCTGGTTTCCTCCAGACATGACGCTTGCCATTCAGGCCAAAGAGTTCAATCTTTGTATCATTAGACCAGAGAATTTTGTTTCTCATGGTCTGAGAGTCCTTCAGGTGCCTTTTTGGCAAACTCCAGGTGGGCTGTCATGTGACTTTTACTGAGGAGTGGCTTCCGTCTGGCCACACCTATACAGGCCTGATTGGTGGAGTGCTGCAGAGATGGTGGTTCTTCTGGAAGGTTCTCCTCTCTCCACGCTGGAGCTCTGTCAGAGTGGCCATCGGGTTCTTAGTCACCTCCCTGACTAAGGCCCTCCTCCCCGATCGCTCAGTTTGGCCGGGCGGCCCGCTTAGAGTCCTGGTGGTTCCAAACTTCTTCCATTTACAGATGGGGGCCACTGTGCTCATTGGGACCTTCAATGCTGCAGAAATGTTTCTGTACCCTTCCCCCGATCTGTGCCTCCATACAATCCTGTCTCCGGGTCTACAGACAATTCCTTGGACTTCATGGCTTGGTTTGTGCTCTGACATGCACTGTTACCTGTGGGACCTTATATAGACAGGTGTGTGCCTTTCCAAATCATGTCCAATCAACTGAATTTACCACAGGTGGACTCCAATCAAGTTGTAGAAACATCTCAAGGATGATCAGTGGAAACAGGAGGCACCTGAGCTCAATTCTGAGTGTCACGGCAAAGGGTGTGAATACTTATGTACATGGGATTTTTATGTTTTTTATTTTTAATACATTTGCAAAGGTTTCAAACAAACTTCTCTCACGTTGTCATTCTGGGGGATTGTTTGTAGAATTTTAAGGAAAATAATGAATTTAATCCATTTTGGAATAAAGGGAAGCGCTGTGAATACTTTCCGGATGCACCGTATGTATTTACATTTCAAAACAAACTTTTTTTTCTGTGAATGTGATGATGTATTTGACTTATAGCCAGAAAATTGCAGCCTAGGCTGCTTACCTTGCATTAGTCACTGGCTCACCCCCTCCCCCCTCCTGCCCTAAACCTCATTTGGATTTTTAGGAGGAGCAAAGCAATGCAGACAGCCAGTGCCGGGCTTTCTCTTCAGAAAGTCCAGAATGCACGGAGTCTTGTTTAAGGTGGCTGATTTAGAAAACGTATTGTTAGGGTTACTTCCACTGCCATATAGGTCTGTGAAGGTCCCCCTGGAGTCCTACTTTGGAGACCCCGGCTGTACAGGACCAGTGTCGGGTGCACCGTGGAGTAAATCTGTCACTCACCAGGCACATTATTAGGCACACCTTGCTAGTAGCGGGTTGGACCCCCCATTTGCCTTCATTCTTGGTGGCATAGATACAACAAGGTGTTGGAAACGTTCCTCAGATTTTTCTCCATAGTGACATGATAGCATCACACAGTTGCTGCAGATTTGTTGTCTCCCGTTCCTCCACATCCCAAGGGTGCTCAATAGGATGAGATGTGGTGAGTGTGGAGGCCATTGGAGGACAGTGACCTTATTGTCATGGTGAAGAAACCAGTGGTGAGATGATTGGAGCTTTGTGACATGGTGCATTATCCTGCTGGGAGGAGCCATCAGAAGACGGGGACACCGGAGTCATAAAGGGATGGACATGGTCAGCAACAATTCTTGGGTAGGCCGTGGGGTTTATACCATGATCAATTGGTACTAAGGGGCCCAAAGTGTGCCAAGAAAATACCCCCCCCCCCCACAGCATCATACCCCCACCACCAGCCTGAAGTATTACCCCCCCCCCTCCCACACTCCATTACACCCCCACCACCAGCCTGAACCATCCCCCCCAACCATCATTACACCACCAGCCTGAACCCGTGATATAAGGCAGGATGGTTCCATGCGCCATGTACGATTAACAGCGCACACAAACACAACATAGGTTGAACTGGATGGACTGATGTCTTTTTTTTAACCTCACAAATTATGTAACTATGCGGCAAATTCTGACCCCCCCACCATCTGAATGTCGCAGCTGAAATCCAGACTCCTCCGACCAGGCAACGCTTTTCCAGTCTTCTATTGTCCAATGTTGGTGATCCTGTGCTAATTGTAGCCTCAGTTTCCTGTTCTTAGCTGACAGGAGTGGCACCCGGTGTGGTCTTCTGCTGCTGTAGCCCATCTGCTTCAAAGTTGGATGTGTTGTGCATTCAGAGATGGTATTCTCCATACCTTGGATGTAACGAGTGGTTATTTGAGTTACTGTTGCCTTTCTGTCATCTGGAACCAGTCTGCCCATTCTCCTCTGACCCCAACAAGGCATTTTCCTCCACACAACTGCCGCTCACTGGGATATTTTCTATCTTTCCCACCATTCTCTGTAAACCCCGAGAGATGGTTGTGCGTGAAAATCCCAGAAATACTCAGACCAGCCCGTCTGACACCAACCAACCATGCCACGTTCAAAGTCACTTCAATCTCCTTTCTACCCCATTCTGATGGTCAGTTTGAACTTCAGCAAGTCATCTTCACCACATCTAGATGCCTTAATGCATAGAGTTGCCGCCATGTGATTGGCTGATTAGCAATTTGTGTTACCGAGCAATTGATCAGGTGTACCTAATAAAGTGAGTGTATATACATGTAAAAGATGAGTTTTATCTGAGACATTTGCCCTCAGTGGAGACTCCCCTGGACCGCAGATGGATCGCCCCGTGTACACCTTCTGGAAGGTTCCTACAGAAGTTTCCTCAGTTCAGATTTCTTTGTGCAGCCTCTGACATTTCCCTGACCCGATCTGTGAGGGGGAAGAGATTGTTTGTGACAGGCCGGCCTTGCGTTCTCCGCTCTCTCTCTCTCTTCTGGGGAATGAATGCGGTACATTACCCCGTGCTTTTATTTCTGTTCTGCCAGGCCAGCAAACACGCTCAGTTTCCAGAGTAACACAGAACTTTGTGCCGACTCTCCGCTCTGAGTTCACTGCCCTGGGGCCCGTCTACTTCCCTGTAGCACTCTATTAATGTACAATAGTTGTGGCAGCAGACATACCGACACCCTCCTAATTTAATGGTCCCCTGATCATCCCCATTTTTGGTATTGCTAGAACTTTTTTCTTTTTGTTCATGCTTCTTCACGCCAACACCCAGTGGGCTGTCAGGAGTACCATTCACAATATACATGTACGTATATTGCCACTTTCTCTTACGGCCTCTGACAGATGCAGCTCTGGAAGGTTTCTTCACTAATGGGTTATGTGCGCCCTCTTCAGGAGTAGCTAGGCAGTGAAAGCTTTCACTAGGCACGACTTTTAGGGGCTGTCCTATCCACATGACCCCAGACACACCTGCTCATAGAATCAGTTTCGTAACAAAGCAGTGAAGGAGAACAAAACCAACCCCAATATAGAGGGGCGGGAGCTGCGTCTGTCAGAGGACTGAGAGAAAATAATTTTATGGTAAGTTGTTACAAAAATTCTATTTTCTCTTACGTCCTCTGACAGATGCAGCTCTGGAAGGTTTCTTCACTAATGGGTTATGTGCGCCCTCTTCAGGAGTAGCTAGGCAGTGAAAGTTTTCTCTAGGCACGCCTTTTTAGGGGCCGTCCTAGCCACATGACCCCAGACACACCTGCTCATAGAATCAGTTTCGTAGCAAAGCAGTCAAGGAAAACACAACCAACCCCAATATAGAGGGGTGGGAGCTGCGTCTGTCAGAGAAAATAATTTTACAGTAAGTTCTTACAAAAATTAAATTTTCTCTTACGTCCTCTGACAGACACAGCTCTGGAAGCTTCTTCACTAATGGGACGTCCCATAGCGCTGTAGGCATGAGGGGTTGGAAGGACGCAACCAACAACTGTTAAGGTTTCAACAAGGCTAAAAAAAGTAGCCAACAGGGCAACAGAAAGCTCAACCAACACCAACGGGAGCTTACCCCAAAAACAAAAATTCACACCTGAAAGAGAACACTCAGTCTCTTCGTCTCTTCGGATGTTTCCTTTGGCCTGCAAAACTTGCGACCAAAGGAAACATCCAAGGATGCCATCAAATCAATCTCATTAGTAAAGAAACTTCCAGAGCTGCGTCTGTCAGAAGACTCGGAGAAAAGAATTTTATGGTAATTTCTTACAAAAATTCAATTTTTGTGATTAAAGTAGCATTCCAGTTACCAAACTAATGCTAAACCTACTCCCACCCACCCACCCATCTGAAACGTATTCTGTCTAACCCTGTAAAGCATAAATCCCTAGACTTGCCTATTCTGAAGCCGGTCCGCTCCCAGGCTGAGCTTTTGGTGGAAGCTTCTGTGTAGAGGAGAGGCATCTGACAACTGATTCCTCAACGTCTATGGAGGACGTCCTTTCCCAGCCGTTGTCTGCTTTCTCCTGCACACAGAATCCGCCACTCGAGATCGGAGTGGCTTCAGAACAGGTAAGGATAGCAATCTCTGCTTTAACAGGGTTAGATTAGGTTTAGAATGGGGGTGGGAGTAGGTTTAGTTCTAGGTAGTGACTGGAATTCCCCACTAACTCTAAACTGACCTGTAAAGACTATAAAGAGGATGTAAACTGGCAGAGTTCTTCTTTTTTGACCTTCAAATTAAAGCTATAGTGTGCTAGAATGCATCGCATACTAGCACATTATGTGGAACTTACCTGCAAAGGAAGCCCTCTACAGATGAATTGTCACTGCAGGAGGCCAAACTCCACTTCACTTCATCATCTTCCTTCCGGGTCCGCGGACTGGCTGGCCGTAGCCACGTGAGGTCTCCTGCGCAGTCGTGGGGGAGCCGCACAGGAAACTGAAGGAACAGCATGGGTGGCCGATCAGAGCGCATGCCCCGATGATGTCATCGGCTGCAGATACAGTAAATATCTCCTAAATAGTGCACATGTAGGAGATATTTATAGTACCTATAGGTAAGCCTTATCATAGGGTATCCTATAGGTGCCATTAATGGATGGGAGTTTACAACCAAGCCTTATCATAGGATATCCTATAGGTACCATTAATGGATGGGAGTTTACAACCAAGCCTTTTCATAGGGTATCCTATAGGTGCCATTAATGGATGGGAGTTTACAACCAAGCCTTATCATAGGATATCCTATAGGTACCATTAATGGATGGGAGTTTACAAACAAGCCTTATTATAGGGTATCCTATAGGTACCATTAATGGATGGGAGTTTACAACCAAGCCTTTTCATAGGGTATCCTATAGGTGCCATTAATGGATGGGAGTTTACAACCACTTTAAGGCTCCGTTCACATGTAAGCGTATGGATCTCGGGCAGAACCGCCGTGGTTCCGCCCGCGATCCGGAGATTATTGCAAATCGCGGGACGCCCGTACGTTGCCCGTTGATTTGCAATAGACCCCCAAACGCTGAGCGATGTTGCCGCGATTTCCGCCTGCCGAATCGCGGTAACATCGCGCAAAAAAAAATTGCGGGACGCATTACGCTCCAAAGAAGCTCTTGTACTTTTTTGGGCGTAATGCGTCCCACTGACATGTGAACGGAGCCTAAAGTGTCATTATCTATGGACAATTTTAGGTAGCTCAGTTTGTTGCTATTTTAGATTTTGACATGTTTGGTATCTATTTACTCGACACCGCATCCGTTATATTTTTACAAAAGGTTGGGCAATTGTTTGCACTAAAATACATTTTATCTTATTTTTCCGTTTAAAATGGCTGCCTAAATATTGCACAATATAAAACATTGAATCAGCCGCCATTTTATTCTTCAGGGTCTCTGCTTTCTGAACATATATTAACAGGGGGTTCTAAATTTTTTAGCAAAAAAAAAAGTGAAACATTTTTAAATGGGTTCGGACAGCAAGTCTTTATAGTGTTTCCCAGTGACTGTGAATCAAAGCAGGTTGCAGTTAGAATCTTGTAGAATCGCGTACACCAGGGCCAGGATTATCGGTGTTTGTCTCCTCCACTCTTCATATGGTAAGGATTACTCATCAAAGGCTTGCTGATGTGTGTGTCTGACCCAATACGAATTGCACCGTGTGTGGGTGGGTACTGTAGACAGGTTTGGGGTAGATTGGTGGTTGGCAGCCGGCACTCACCAAGCTTCTGTATTTGCATGTTTGTGATCAATTAACCTCTTCTGCTCCGGAAGGTGTGTGTGTGATTGCCACCCCCCCCCCCCCCCCCCCCACCATGACCAGATTATTTTTTTCAATATGTTAACTGACATTTGCTCGGTCGTGTGCAACGCTGTGCCCAGATATTGTTGCTATGAACAAAAAAGAGCGACCATTAAAAAAAAAAAAATGCTATAAAACGCACCCAATAAAAAAAAATTAAAACCAATTATTTCACCAGTTTAGGCCAATATGTATTCTGCTACCAGAGACCAGTGACACTAATGCAGTGATCAGTGCTAAAAAAAAGTGTTCCTATGGAGTGCTTTCTAACTGTGGGGGGAGGCGGTTTGACTAGAGGAAGACAGATCCGTGTTCCTCAGCAGAAACACAAGATCTCCATCTTCCCCACAGAGCGGTGATCTGCCTTGTTTACATAGGCAGATCACTGTTCTGTCTCTTCTCGTGTGAACATCGGGTCCGCTGATCAGTGTCCAATCACAGCAGAAACGAGTCGCTGGCGGTGCACACGCGCCAGACCCAGTGAATGAATTCACGTACAGGAACATGATTTCACGCAGGAGGTCCTCACTGACGCAGTATATCTGTGTGGGGCGGTCCAGAAGGGGTTAAAGTGGAAGCTCTGACATGCAATAATCCCAACGATTGATATTACAGAAATGGAGAGCTGTGATACAGAGAGAATGCAACATTTCAGCAGCCAAGTTACTGCTTAGAATACTTGGAAGTATTTTGTTGGTAGTCCCTGCGTAGGGGGCTGCAATTTGCCAGGGGGGCCCTTAGTAAATAGCTGTTCCCAAAGAGAACTAATGTATTTTATGGTCTTTCTGCAGTATCACACATCACCAGCAGGGGCTCCTCAACCAAAAGGGGTGCCAAACAAATGGGAACTCCTTTTATTTAGGTTTCCGGGAAGTGTGTTCGGTGTGGCCAGTAGCCAGTGGATTTTGTTTTTAATGGAGTAAAGGAATTTTTGTGCTAGTGTATCTAAACCCAAAAACAAGAAAATATTTTGGCTTACCAGACCTTGGTTGTGGCTGCTGCATTCGTTTTTCTTCTTCAGACTTTAGTTTCCTTTTCCCTGGTGATTCAGTGAATAAGACTTCCAGCCCCTTGGTGGCTACGCTCACTCACGTCACTGTATCCAGGGGGGCAGCCATGGTTGTCACACAGACTGGATGTGTTGAAAATGCACTTAAAACAAAAACAACGAATTCCCGGCTCAATTCACCAACCAGTTTGCTAACCAATCGAATTAACCTGTCCAACAGTAAACATTAAAAACAGAGGTTTTTAGTTAGCATGCATGTGTAAGCTGTCACGGCACCCTGTATTACCTGCAGTCCTAACTCCTGAAATCTCGGACTCTCAGACAGTGGAAGCACATGCACTCTGAAGCATAGATAGGGGGCAGGTGAGCCTGGAGGGAGCCCAACCCTCCTTAAAGGTACTTGGGGGCACAATGGACACCCAACTCACAGCACATTGGCAGCAAAGGCATGCAGTGTCCACTCACCAGTATACATCAACAACAAACAAAATGGCCCCTGCCCCCACCTATAACTGGCCTTCATAGCAAAGAACACATGGAAGGGCAACGCATGTGAAACCAAAAACAATGAATTCCCAGCTCAATTCACAATCCAGTTTGCTAACCAATCAAATTAACCCGTACCAACAGTATGCGTTAAAAACAGGGGTTTAGTTGGCACACATTTGCAAATGCATGTGTAAGTTGCAAGGCCCCTTCACGGCACCCTGTATTACCTGTAGTCCTAACTCCTGAAATCTGGGAGTCTCCACAGTGGAGGCACATGCACTCTAATGGATAGATAGGGGGGCAGGTGAGCCTGGAGGGAGCCCAACCCTCCTTAAAGGTACTTGGGGGCACAATGGGCTCACAGCACAGTGGCAGCAAAGGAAGGCATGCAGTGTCCACTCACCAGTATACATCAACAACAAACAAAATCGCCCCTGCCCTCACCTATAACTGGCCTTCATAGCAAAGAGCACATGGAAGGGCAACGCATGTGAAAACAAAAACAACGAATTCCCAGCTCAATTTGCGAACCAGTTTGCTAACCAATCGAATTAACCCGTACCAACAGTATGCGTTAAAATTAGGGGTTTAGTTGGCACACATTTGCAAATGCATGTGTAAGTTGCAAGGCCCCTTCATGGCATCCTGTATTACCTGCAGTCCTAACTCCTGAAATCTGAGAGTCTCCACAGCGGAGGCACATGCACTCTAATGGATAGATATTGGGCAGGTGAGTTAAAAATGCACTTAGCCTGAAAAGTGAAAAATGAGTGCAACCACAATGTCTAAGGACTGGTAAGCTTCAATACATTACAGGCCCGCTGTCTACCTGGCTTGTGGGATTTTTATCCCCCTCCCTGAGCTATGCCACGGGTCTTTTTAAAGTGAATCTCTAGCCAATTTTTTTGTTCTGAGTGGGGAAGGATAAGAACCCTGCCATGTTTTTAGAGTTATCTGGGCTTCCACAAGATATTTTCTCTTATTTCAGGGTAATGATAGTTTCCAAAAGTAATTATTGCTGATTTTTCATCACTTCCTGTCCCTGGGACATTATTTTGACTCGACAGGAAGTGAGGAGGAAATATCTAACGCAATAAATGGATCTAATCCTACCCAGTCTATCCATAACTAAAACACATTTTAATGGCTTGTTCTGCCTTTTCTTGGTAATTACTTGAAATGCTAAACTTTGCTTTCGTTCATTTAGGAAAAGCCGCAGCGACTGAACCTGTGCCAGCGGAAGCCAAAGCAGGAAGTGACATCAATGCGCCACCCAACAAGGAACTTCCTGCCAGTCCAGAGAAGAAAATTAAGGTGAGACATGAATCGTACATTAGGGATCGACCGATTATCGGTAAAGCAGATATATCGAGGGCCGATATGCACTTCCCCGATATATATCGAGGGTAGCCGATATTACCGATATTTTGGAAAGTGCTTGTACTGGAGTGATGTCTGCAGCTAGAGGTATCACTGAGGTAGACGATCAGCTGTCCTGTAATGAGAACCGATGCGGCTGAAAAGCCGCTCGGCTGTCCTTGCAACATATGTCAAAGGCTTAGGCTCCATGGGGGTGAACTAGTTGCGGACTTCCTGCGGTTCATATGTTGCGGGTGGGGACGGCAACTACAGGTGAAGTGATGTACCAGTACGTTGCTTAGCACATGCGTACCGGGCCGCTTTGATTCAATCAAAGCAGATGGGGTATCATGTGATCACTATGAGATTATATGATCACAATGTCAATAAAGATGTTATGAAAAAATGTCATTCATAACAACTATACAGCTATAGTGAGCTGTAATTGGCCCACAGCTATCACATGGTATATAGGCCAATCATTTTACCTTGCACCATGTGATGGCTAAGGGCCAATCGGATCACAATCGTAAAATCACAGCTGTTATGAATGTAACCTATTCATGACCGTTCAAAAATTGCTGTTACAAAGAACTTCAGTGTAACCGCAATCAGTGTTAAAAAAACAAAGAAAATTCCTTAATTTACACAATGGGAAGTCGCAAGAAAAGGCCAAAATGTTAACCCCCCCCCCCCCCCCCCAGTGAGAATACTGACCTACATTAAAAACACCATTTAGGTTTGACAGGATAATGGAGTTCCAAAGTGTTTTCGTGTTTCTAATTCTCATTTTGATTTGATATTTGTTACAGGCGGTAGCAGCAGCAACCCCAAAAGGCAAGTCCTCTGTAGCCCCCAGCCCCAAGAAGCCGCTCACTGCAACCCCAACCCAGGCCAAAAAGCCTGCACCTGCTTCAGCTTCTGGCTCCACCCCGAAACGCCCTCTGGGGAGCGCTTTAAAACCCGCAACACCTAAAGAGACAAAAGATGCAAAGCCGAAGGTAAGTTTTTAAACATGGATCCCCAATTTTTCAATTGTATGCCTGGTATCATGTGGGTGTTACCTAGGGTGGTCTGCATGTAAATACAATCTGTCTAGGAATGCCCACTCTTCCAGACTGCCACCCACCCTTTATTTCCATCATTCCTCCCTAGAGCCAGAAATCAGAGGTGCGAGGAGCTTCTACATAAATGTTTTCTTCAGTGTCCTGCTATAGGACCTCCAGATAAATGACAGAATACATGAAACGGATGTATATTGCAACTGTTTTACCTATCAAAGATTTTGGTTGTCCATCCAGTTATTAAATGTATACAGCTCTGCCAAACAGCACAGCCCTTTTTGACAGGGCAGAAGAGTTGATTTGTATCTTCTGCACTTCAGTAACACTTAACTGGTCTCGTTTCTCTCCCAGCCTGTTATTGGACAGTGATCTCCCTCCTTCTGTCTGCATATCTCTTATTGGCACATGAACACACCTGATTTGCCCCTTTTTGCTGCCTCTCACTCTCATGCTGATAGCAGAGGAACGGAGCAGCAGACAGAAATTACACTTAATGCACTGAACTGAGACAAGTACACATTATAGAGGGATATGCTTTGCTCATATTTCATGTCTAAGGTTTACAACCACTTTAACCTCTTACGGACCGGACCGCCTGCCGCTGTTTTAAGTCGCTATATTGTCATTAAATACTGGGGTTATGGCAGCAGATACAATAGCTGCCATAACCCCGGTATTTTTTATTTTTTTTTACAGGGAATGCGGTCCTCTTTCACATAAGTGGTCCCAGCGGCAGATTTGTCGCAGGATCACATATAGTTACATAGGTTAAAAAAAAAGACACAAGTCTATCGGGCTCAACCAATAAACAGTAATGAAAACCCAACCATACAATCCCATATACATAATCATATATACGCAGTTGATCCAGAGGAAGGTGAAAAAACCCAGCAAAGCATGATCCTTTACAGCAGGGGAAAAAAATTCCTTCCTGATCCCCCAAGAGGCAATCTGATATTCCCTGGATCACCTTTACCTATAAATATTAGCGCACAGTTATATTATGTACACCTAGGAAAGAATCCAGGCTTTTTTTTAAAGCAATCTAATAAGCTGGACAGAACCACTTCTGGAGGAAGTCTATTCCACATTTTCACAGCTCGAAGGGCTCTTTCAGACGGCCGCTCCACTGTTTTTCTTCGCTGCGGGACTTTTTTTTTTTTTTCACGGAGCGGATGACATTTGTGTCATCCGCTCCGTATGTCCGCATATCACCCCATCCGTTTGCAGGTGATGATATGCGGACATAATGTAAGCCTATGGGCATTGCGGATGTCAGCGGATGACACCGCTGACATCCGATTTTCCTTCCTTTCCGTTTTTTGAACGGAGGAAAAATAGGGTTCCGTTTTTTGGAACTGAAAGGAAGAAAATCGGATGTCAGCGGATGGTATTCCGCTCACATCCGCAATGTCATTGACTTACATTATGTCCGCAAATCATCCGCAAAAAAATAGGATGATTTGCGGACATACGGAGCGGCCGTGTGAAAGAGCCCTTACTGTGAAGAAACCTTTCCATATTTGGAGATGAAATCTGTTTGCCTCTAAAGATAGAGTGCCCCATTGTCCTCTGTGATGACCTTAAAGTGTACAACTCAACACCAAGTTCACTATATGGACCCCTTATGTACTTTTACATGGAGATATCCCCCCTTAATCTCCTCTTCTCGAGAGAATACATTCAGTTCCTCTAATCTCTCCTCATAGCTGAGCTCCTCCATTCCTCTTATCAGTTTGGTTGCCCTTCTCTGCACTTTTCTCCAGTTCCCCGATATCCTTTTTAAGAACTGGTGGCCAAAACTGAACTGCATATTCCAGATGAGGTCTTACAGCCCACAGCTATCACTTTTATGGGCGGCGGGAGAGGTGCCACCCTCCCACCGCTTCCCGGTCTTTTTCCTGCTTACTGGAGCCGTTGGTATCGGGAAAACGATCCGGTCCTTTCCCCTCCTAGGCAGGAAGTCGAGTGAGGGCAAGCTGGCCCCCCACTCCACTCTATGGCCTTGGAGGACCGGAGCAACATCATACATCACACTGCCATATGCGATACGCTGGGGGTGTCAATACAAGGTTAATGACACCCCCAGATCAGATGGCATATCACAGTGCAATCTCAAAGTTTGCACAGAATCGGATCGCACTAGTGTGAACCATCATGCGATCCGATTCTGCTGACCAAAAAAGGGTCCTGTGCGTGTTTCAGTGCGATCGTGGTGCGAATTCAGCCATACAAAACTGTATGGCTGAATTTGCACCGCACAGAGATCTCCATGTAATTTTAGGAGCAGTGCGCTGCGAATTACATGCGATCTCTGTGATCGCACAAATATGAACCGACACTTAAGAGGACCTGTCCTGCTTATTTCTATTACAAGGGGTGTTTACATTCCTTGTAATAGGAACAAAAGTGAAGGACAGTGTAAAAATAAAGTAAATGGGAAGAAAAAATGTAAAGCGCCCCCATTCCTCCGAGCTCGCGCACAGAAGCGAACGCATACGCAAGTAGCGCCCACATATGTAAACTGTGTTCAAGCCACACGTGAGGTATCGCCGAGATCGTTGGAGCGAGAGCAATAATTCTAGCCCTAGATCTCCTCTAACTCTAAACTGGTAACCTGTAGAATTTTTAAAGCGTCACCTATGGAGATTTTTAAGTACCAACGTTTGCACATTCCTGTGGAATAGCGACAATCTTGAAGCATGACATGTTGGGTATCTATTTACTTGGCATTATAGAAAAAATTGGGCTAACTTTACTGTTCTCTTATTTTTCTTTTAATCACAAAAAGTGTATTCCCGCCCCCCCAAAAAAAAATGCGTTTATAACACCATAGCGCAAATATGGTGTGACAAAGTTTTGCAGTGATCTCAATTTTATTCTCGAGGGTCTCTGCTAAAAAATATATATATATAATTTGGGGATTCTATGTCCTTTTCTAGCAAAAAAAAATTCTGATTTTAACTTGCCAACAAGTGTCAGAAATAGGCCTGGTCCTTAAGTGGTTAATTTGGCATTCTATGTATTCTGGAGTTCCTCTGATTTTATAGACCCCCCCTTCTCCCTGGTCACAGGCTTGTTAGTTTAATTGAATATTATGCACCTACACCTCTAGGCAGGACGTATGTCACTTCCATACTTTGATTTTTATTTTTTGTCCAGTCTCCCCCGCAATGTTTCCGCCAAATCCCATACCGCAGCTGTGCTGGCAGCTCAGTGTGCCGCTTTTGAATGGGGCCATCTGGTGTAATTAATTAAAATCGCAGTCGTATTCCTCACATCATAAGCTCCAATTAATTTCTCCTCATGCTGGTGATGTCAGCACCGCTCTTCCAATCAATGTGGGATCGATAAGAATTTGACGCAGCACATCAGGGGCTTCTCCTCCCACAAGAGACTTCTAAATCTATTCTCAGACGTTTTCCAGCAAGTCGGCAGATTGTGGGTGAACAGAGGCCGGAGTGGATAGGGAAGGTCGGAGGGGGATGCAGGTCACAGGGCTTCAGCGTTGTTGAAATGTAACGATGGACAATCGGATTCAAACAAGCAGTGACAAGGAGCAAAGACTTAATGTATTAAAAGACACATTTGTTAAAGTAAAGGTCCGTCCTTCATTCACCATTGATGGGTGTAGTAGCACTTTGCCCTTAAGGACTATCTGCAGTAGTCCACAATCCATGGATATCCGCAGGGCTGTAGCAAAGGATTTTCAGATAACTCGAGCCAAAGAGAGGACATACAGGAGCGTCTCATAAAATTTGAATATCAAAGTTAATTTATTTCAGTAATTCAATTTAAAAAGTGAAACTCCTATATTTTATATAGATGTGTTACGCACAGAGTGATATTTTTCAAGTATTTCTTTTAATTTTGATGATTATGGCTTACAGCTAGTGACACCCCAAAATTCAGGATCTAATCATGTTGCCAGTGACCAGTATGAGAGAGTGAGAGCGATAACACCAAATTTACCACACCTCCCCTCATTCACACCTGAGACCTTGTAACACTAACGAGTCACATGACACCGGGGAGGGAAAATGGCTAATTGGGCCCAATTTTGACATTTTCACTTAGGGGTGTACCCACTTTTGTGATACTGTGTATGTGTGTGTATGTATGTATTTGTATATATATATATATGTATGTGTGTATAATATAATATAATTATAATTAATTATAATATATATGTGTGTGTATGTATATATATGTGTGTGTGTGTGTGTGTGTGTGTGTGTATGTATGTGTGTGTGTGTGTATGTATAAATTTTATTTCTTCCTCTCCATACTGTCACCAGTCAGTGTCCCTGATCACCGTCACACCAGTTGTGATGCTGTACTGCACTGGTGACAGTATTTGAAATGAAGAATTTATTTTAATTAATTTTCCAAAAACTCGCCATGCCTCTTAATAAATACCTTGACTGTCTATTTTCCAAAACGGGGTAATTTTGGGTGTTTGTACTGTCCTGGCCTTTTCAGGCCTTTAAAAAAAAAAAAATCGTCCGTCAGTTCATCAGGATCGATGTTCAAATATATATCCCATAGTTTGTGGACACCAACTTTCCTACAGGTAATAATCACTGATCTGGGTTTTTTCACCAAAGAAATGTAGCTGAATACATTTGTCATTCAAAGTGTGACAGCGCTGAAAGCTGGAAATTTGCTGTATGCGAGGTAACAGTGCCTGGTATTGAAGGGGTTAAGGCTACATTCCAACGAACCACAAATTTTCAGAGTTTAGATGCGTTTTAGAAGGCTTTTCTAACAGCAGCTGGACTCGCACAATGAAAACTACTCATGTTGTTCATACAGAACGATTAGCAATGTTTAGTTGCAGACAATTTAGCTGCATTTAGGAAGAGGAAAGTGCTGCTTCAGGGCCGGCTGCTCTTCTGGTCTCAGTACTGTCTGGGTCACTAACCAGGAACCGCTATATAGATCAGGACTTCTGACTCTGCTTGCCACACACTTTTTACTGGTTAGTACCTGACTAATGCCATAGCATAACTTCCATACCAGCGGTAACCAGCATTTTCAGGTCCTCATTTGCAGCCTACGTTTTTTCTTCTGCATTGGTTTCCTTTTTAATGCTTTCATTTCCTCTGACAGAGTCTGGATCTGAAGAGTCCTGTGAAGACTCCGGAGAAGAGGACCCCAACCCCTGTGACCACCACCCCTCGCCCCTCTGTGAGAGCCAGTCCTGCCGCTCCCAAACTTGGCACCTCATCTGCAGCTGGAGGGACCGCTCCAAAACCAAACCTCACCCCAAAACGGCCAGCAGGTAGGTACCTGCCTTCTGTTCTACTTCAATTTAACCTCCGTATATGTGTAGTGGGATGTGCATTTTGCATGGCTGAAGCATAATTGTAAGTAGCCCACGCATGTGACCGGCGGACCCGATGTCCGCCGCTCACTCGCGATCGTCCGTTACACCGGGAGAAAGGCAGGCGGCTGATGTAAACAAAGCAGTCTGTCATTCTCCCCGGTGTAACAGCACAGATCATACGGTCCTGCTATGTAGGACCGTAGATCTCTGCTGTTACATGTAAAGCCACATCCCTGCACAGTTAGAATCACGCCCCTAGGGACACACTTAACCCCTCCCTCTCCAATAAAGTTAACCCCTTCCCTTCCAGTGTCATTTTT
This sequence comes from Pelophylax lessonae, assembly GCF_965119305.1. NCBI lineage: Eukaryota > Metazoa > Chordata > Amphibia > Anura > Ranidae > Pelophylax > Pelophylax lessonae. The sequence continues at coordinate 557,592,293 of NC_138772.1, forward strand.
ACAGTAACAGTGCACATGTATAGCACTGATTACTGTAGTAATGTCACTGGTACCCCCAAAAGTGTCAATGTCAGTCAAGGGTCCGATCTGTCCGCCGCAATGTCGCTGTCCCGCAAAAAAAAATCGCAGATTGCTGCCATTACTCGTTAAAAACAAAAAAAAAACAAATGACAAAAATCTTTCTCTTAGTACGCAATAACTTTTGCGCAAACCAATTAAAATACGCTTTTTGCAATTTTTTTTTACCAAACATATGTAGCGGAAAACAAATTGGCCTAAAATGTTAAATTTTGATTTTTACATTATTTTGGGGGGGGGGGAATTTCATATAAAAAATATTGTTGTTTTTGCAGAATTGTCGCTCTTTTTTTTTGTTTATAGCACATGATCAAAAATTCGCGCAGTTGATCAAATACCACCAAAAGAAAGCTCTGTTTGTGGGAAAAAGGACGTCAATTTCATTTGGGTACAGCGTCGCACGACCGCGCAATTGTCAAAGTCACGCAGTGCCGAATCGCAAAATAGGCCCTGGTCAGGAAGGGGGTAAAATCTTCCGGGGCTTAAGTGGTTAAAGTACAGTGAGTTAAAAGCATTTGCAGGAAAAGTAACACAAGATGCAATGTTACAGTCTGCCTCTATCATATCTCTGCTTTCCTTTTAATCCACAATTCTTCTTCACTTTCAGCTGTTAAAAATGACATCAAGCCAACAGATGCAAAGAAACCCAACCTGACAAAATCCCCGACCGGTAAGCTCACGACCTGCACTGATCTTATTATAGAAGCGCCGTGCAATGATTGGCCTTTCATAGGATTTCTGAGATCTGAACTGTTTTAAGAAGCCAGTTTCAGAGACCCGGGGAGCCTCAGACTGTAGGGGGGGCCACAAAAACCCCACTCTATATTTAGCATGTAATCCCAACACATGCACCTGACACCTCGTACTGAATAGAGTGGAAATAATGGTGAAGAGGGCCAGTAAGTCAATACATCATAGCACCAACATCCCTTGCATAGAAGGACTGAATAGAGTAGACTTCATTTTAACTTGGCGCTGGCCACATGCAAATATGCGGCTTTTTAGGGGGCGGGTCTTGGCGCTGAGGGGCTGCATATTTGCATGCAATAGTGCAAATAGAGCTGTGCTGGGAGCGCCCTCCTGACCGTTTCCAGAGATCCTGATATAAATATAAAGATCCTGATTTCGGTCGGGAGCTTTCCGATCATTTGACCGCCAATCACAGCTTTCACATGACCTTAAGCCCCACCTCCCATCATTCTGAACCCCTAAAGGGGCCGGCAGACGCCAGCTCTAGGAGTTTAGCAGAGGTATAAACAATTGGCTACATTTTTGTGACTTGTTTCTGTAGCTAAGGGGGTGTCGTCACTTGCTGCAAGCCCACTAAATTTGTCGGTGAACATTCTCTTCTAACATAGAACCGGTCGCACACTAATGACCTCAGCGTTTCAATAGAATTTTATTGTTCTTGGCAACATACACAGATTCCCAAGGAGCTTCTTTGTTCATGTTGCCCAGAATAATAAAGTTCTATTAAAGCACTGAGGTCATTGGTGTGTGAGACGGTACTCACCGAACACTGTGCGCAACCGGTTATTTACAGGGAAATACCCCAGGTAGATGGCATGATCTCGTCTGGACCAGTTACTTCTCTCCAGTCAAGGCATTGGAGCTTGGCTCAGATTGTGTTTGGACTGTGAATGAGCAGCAAGCCAGTGGATGAGGTCATTTTTGTCCCCCCACACCCCCTTCACGCTATGTATGTTACAGTAGACAGCACTCTACAATGTAGATTGCTTTAAATCCTCTCCCTTCCCCCTCATAGTCTGAATGCCGTCGTACTGATGGTTGCAGGGGGCTGCTATGAAAGCAGATTTGGGTGCCGTTATTAAAAAAAAAAAAAAAAAAAAAAAAGTTTTATGAATTACATATTTTATCATTTATATATTTTTTATGTTATTTATAGAAATTAATTTATCCAAAACCGATATAGCTATCTGCTTGCATAAAATGCAACAGGTGATATAGAGTTTGCATTACTTCATGGAGTTCCCTCAGCATAATCTAGCTGAGAGGGCTTCCCGATTGGAGGAGAGCTGTTCATATACCTTTTTGGTAGGTCACGTGAAACTTCATTCATTTGAAGCCAGTGCAGTGCAACAAATATTGGCAAAGCTGTGTTTTTTTAACAGCAGTAGAGCAACACTGATGCGATGGGGGAAAAGAAGCGAAATCTGTGCATTTCCCACACCGCATTAAAATCGCACGGCGTTCATGTGATTTGCTGCGACTGTTGATGTTAAATTACTGGCACCCTAAAACAATTTACAAGATGCAGAGCAATTGCCATAATCGGATTGCATAAGTGTGAAAACCTATGTGATCCAATTTAGGTGTCGCACCATTTCGGTGCGAATGCAGTGCGATTCGAGCCATGCAAAAATTAATGGCTCAAATTGCACTGCAAGAAATCATACATGTGATATTTATTTCAGGTACTTGTATAGCGCTGTCAATTTACGCAGCGCTTTACATATACATTGTAAATTCACATCGGTCCCTACCCTCAAGGAGCTTACAATCTAAGGTCCCTAACTCACATACATACACAGTAGGGACAATTTTTTTTTTTTTTTTTTATACAGGATCCAATTAACCTACCAGCATGTCTTTGGAGTGTGGGAGGAAACCCACGCAGGCACAGGGAGAACATGCACGCTCCAGGCAGGTAGTGTCGTGGTTGGGATTCGAACCAGCGACCCTCTTGCTGCTAGGTGAAAGTGCCAACTACTACACCGCTGTGCCGCCCAACTACTACACCACTGTGCCGCCCAGGAATGCAGTGCGAATCACACGCGGTGTCCCGCACTGCACAAGCGTGAACACAGACTCCTTCTATTCAAATGTACCCTTAATGAATCCATAACTAAATCATGTAGTACCTCAGATGTACCTATTTGTAAACCAGGCAATTTTTGCCGTCACAGGATACACAGGTGCTCTGTGCATCCGCATGCATGCAGTCCCCTTTTTGTCTATTGGGACATATCGGCTACATGGAAACGGCAGCTGGTCCCAGCTGGGGCAGATGTGTCCCTGGACGCAGACAGTGTTTGTTCAAGGACATGCAGCGGCATGGCTCTCAAATTGGGACCAGCAGCTACAGTGGGTCGAATGATTTGATCCTCTGCAGATTTTGTAAGTTTGCCCACTTACAAAGAAATGAAGGGTATTTAATTTTTATTATAGGTGTATTTTCAACGAGAGACAGAATATCAACCAAAAATCCAGAAAAACATAGAACGGTTATAAATTTAAGTTGCAGTTCCGTGTGTAAAATATTTGATCCCCAAACAAAACATGACTTGGTAGTCGGTGGAGAAACCCTTGGTGGCAATCAGAGGTAAAACGTTTCTTGTAGTTGGTGACCAGGTTTGCACACATCTCAGGAGGGATTTTGGTCCACTCTTCTTTATAGATCTTCTCTAAATCCTTACGTTTCTTGGCTGTCGCTTGGCAACTCGAAGTTTCAGCTCCCTCCATAAATTTTCTATTTAAAGCGGAGTTCCACCCGAAATTTATACTTGCCTCCATCTTCTCGCTCCCGGTCACCTGAAAAACAAATGGATAATCGCAATTTTTTTTTTTTTTTCACTTACCTTTTAGAGAAAATATACTCACCTTACTTCCTTATTCCTCCCCTCGGCGGCCACGGCGATTCGTCACTTCCTGGCTTTTGCAATGATTCCTGGGAGCTGGACATCATCGCTCCCAGGAATCATTGCGCCCGCACCGGCCCCGACGTCAGTTCCGGGGCGCGCGCGTCATTCCCTTCTAAACAGCTTCTGGGCATGCCCAGAAGCTGTGGAGGGATGACGCGCGCGACCCGGAAGTGACGTCGGGGCCGGTGCAGTGCATCGTGGGACCGAAGGAGGAAGAGGACCAAAGAGGACGCGGAAGAGGATCGCGCTGGCTTCAAGCTGCCCACACCTGAGATGGCAGCGCTGGAGAAGACAATTTCAAGGTAAGTATTTCTCCTGAAAGGTAAGTGCAACCCGGGACAGATCAGAGGCTATCCATTGTGGAATGTGCTAGCCCTGACTGTCCCGGGGGTATTTTTATAAAAAAATGTATAACTAGGGTGGAACTCCGCTTTAAGGTCTGGAGACCGGCTGAGCTGCGCCATGACCTCAATATGCTTCTTGAGCCACTCCTTTGTTGCCTTGGCGGTATGTTTTGGGTCATTGTCATGCTGGAAGACCCATCCATGACCCATCTTCAGTGTTCTGTCTGAGGGAAGAAGGTTCTCATTCAAGATTTTACAATATATGGCCCCTCAATGTAGCAAAGTCGTCCTGTACCTTTAGCAGAGAAACCACCACAAAGCAGCATGCTTCCAAATACCGGTGAGTCAAGTTAATGCCAAAGAGCTCAATTTTGGTCTCATCTGACCACAACACTTTCTCCCAATCCTTCTCTGAATCCTTTAGATCAGTGGTCCTCAACTCCGGTCCTCAGGGCCCACTAACAGGCCAGATTTTAAGTATTACCTTGGGGAGATGCAGACTAGAATACTGCAATCACTGAGCAGCAAATGATATCACCTGTGATGTATTTCAGTTATCTTGCAAACCTGGCCTGTTAGTGGGCCCTGAGGACCAGGGTTGAGGACCACTGCTTTAGATGTTCATTGGCATGACTGTACATGCGCCTTCTTGAGAAGGGGGACTCGCCATGTTTGGAGGACGAAAAATGCTGACTATGACCTTCATAAAACCATCCCTACAGTCAAGCACGGAGGTAGAAACATGATGCTTTTGGGGCTGTTTCTCTGGTAAAGGTACAGACCGACTTTGCCACATTGAGGGGCCAATGGGCGGGGCCATGTATGGTAAAATCTTGGATGAGAACCTTCTTCCCTCAGCCAGAACACTGAAGTTGGGTCATGGATGGGTCTTCCAGCATGAGAATGACCTAAAACATCCCGCCAAGGCAGCAAAAAGGAGTGGCTCAAGAAGAAGCACATCAGATCATAGATTGGCCTAGCCAGTCTCCACACCTTAATCCTATAGAAAATGTATGGAGGGAGCTGAAACTTCGAGTTGCCAAGCAACAGCCAAGAAACCTTAAGGATTTATAGAAGATCTGTAAAGAAGAGTGGACCAAACCTGGTCACCAACTACAAGAAACGTCTGACCTCTGTGCTTCCAACAAGGGTTTCTCCACCAACTAAGTCCTTTTTTGCTTGGGGATTACTTTTTTTACTCCCTGAACTGGAACTCCATTTATAACATTTTGTATAATGTGTTTTTTTTTTTCTGGATTTTTGGTTGATATTCTGTCTCTATCATATAAAATACACCTATGATAAAATGACACCTATGAGAAATGACCCGCCATTTCTTTGTAAGTGGGCAAACGTACACAATCTGCAGGGGATCAAATAATAATTTTCTCCCTGTGTATGTCCATGTAGCTTCTGCATCACAATAGATGTGAACTGCCTGCCTGCTTATGGATGCATGGGGCACCAGTGCATTCCGTGCGGGCAGAGATGGCCCTTCACATGAGTGTAAGGATGGATTCACCCACGTGAATGAAGCCTAAAAGCTCAGTCAACCTTTAACATGTTAACGTCATTTTAGAAGTCATGTTCTATGTTTTAATCAGCACTGAGATGCAAGGTCCACTTTAAAGTGTTTGTAAACCTCAGAAATGAAATATGAACAAAGCATAACCCTCTATAGTGTGTACTTGTCCCAGAGCACTGTCCAGAGCACTAAGTGTCATTTCTGTCTGCTGCTTAATTCTGTTATCAGCATGAGACACTTCTGACAAGTTTTTCTGACACCAAAAGCTACATGGTGTCAGGGGTGGGAACTCCAGCTGATTGACAGCCTCAGCTCTGTTCCTGTGCAGGGGGTGTGTCCCTTTCCCTCCAATCACATGCAGGGCTTTCCTAACTGAGCTCTGCAGAGTGTAACGTCAGCTCTCTGCGCCCCCCCCCCCCTTTTTTCCTGCCAAATCAGACAAGCAGTTTAAATTCTGCTCTTTGAATAGATGTAGACTGCAAACAGGTACAACTTATGTAGGAGGACTTGTTTCATCTGTATATCACCGGATATGGAAGGGTTTACAACCACTTTAAAGCAGATAGAAGTTTCGGACACTATCATACTGTAGTTTAGAAAGAAAAACTATTAACACTTAAACTTCTTCTGTTCCCAGAATCCAGTCGCCCCAAAGTTGATTCAGCAAAGACTAACGGAGCTGCTCCAACCAGCCCCGCCCCTAGCCGCCCTAAACCTACCAAACCCGCTGCTCCAAGACCACTTACTGGACCCAGTGCTGCTCCAGACACCAAGAAAGTACCCACCACTACCAGATCCACCCTTCTGAATAAGCCCAGCTCTGCTCCGGCCAGCAAACCCAGCACTGCTCCAGCCAGCAAGCCCAGCACTGCTCCAGCCAGCAAGCCCAGCACTGTTCCCAAACAGCCGCGTCCAGCCACGGCCCCTGACCTGAAGAGTGTCCGCTCAAAGATCGGATCTACAGACAACCTGAAGCACCAGCCTGGTGGAGGAAAGGTGAGATCCAGCCATAAGGTGCGATACATTCTGCCCCCGCCATTCCCTGTCATATTTCAGCTGATTCATCATAGTATGTGGAGGTGTCACAATTCTTATCTGTGGAATTGGAGGGCTGGCATGGTACAGTTTTGGCTATAATGGTCTAGGCCTATGTTTGCATTGTATGGCTAAGTCCAAGCTTGCTTATGTAGTCTGGCAAAGGCAGCCTTTCTGGTTATCAAAACCTTTCCTGGCAGAGACTAAGCTTGCTTTGCTAGTGTCTGCCTTATCCTATAAGACATGAGGTTATGGGGCTTCTAGAGCATGTAGATGGACTGGGAGGTTTTCAGTGTAGTTTCCACCCTTTATTTGGTGTCCTGGATAATGCTTTTTAGTTCTATAGTTAAAGTAAATTGTTTCTAGCAATAGGGGACCTTGGGTGTTCTGAAAGGCACCTATGAATAAAATGCATTTCTATTAAAACGGTTTCTCTCTCATTCATCGACGGACACAGTGTGCCCCTAATCATAACTACCAAGTTGTACTGCCTCCTCCGGGAGTAGGACTAGGCAGCCCAAAAAACCTGGCTAAGCCCATGTGCTATCATAAGCTTGGTATATAACCCCCCTCTTTGCTCTAGGTAATCAGTTTAAATCTGTCTAGTCAGGAGTAAGAAACCTAGGCTCCCCGATCAGATCTCTTGTCCTAGCATTTTTTTTTTTCCTTTGATATAGCTTTTGTGTTTTTTCTCTCGGGAGATCTCCAATCAACTGCGAGCGCGGGCAGACCGCAGCTACGCACTAGGTCGATCATGACATTGCTTTACAGGTTAAGGCTGGCCCGCAAGTTAAACGTCTCGCAGGGTCGCATATGACCGGGCTTGGGTCTGAGTAGATGCGTTCCCATGGCCAACAGCTAAACTACTTCGGTGGTGAGGATTCTGTCTGGAGCGCTACCCGCAACCTGAAAGGGTAAGTACAGTGTGTCGTTCCCCCCCCCCCCCCCCCCCTCTCTCTCCCATTTTTGTCGTGTTTTTTTGGAATGGACATGGGTAAACTCCAAGGACGGTTGGACCCACACTCCCTTTCCCCCTTGTCTGGACCTGGAGTCTGGTGGGAGTCCCAGGGCAGAGAATGCAGCGGAGACCCCTGGGGGTCCCCCCTATCCCCACTCTAAAGGCCCTAGGATAGTGTGTCCTGCCCTGGTAGTGTGAAGGGCTCCTAGTGTAGGAGTGCCCTAGGTGCATGCCCCACTGTTTGCAGTGTGGGTATAATGCAGGTGCATCCCAGTGCAGAGTGTTCAGCGGAGTCTCCCCTAACGTGTGTCCTACCTTCAGGAGGGGGTCCCCTTGCAGAGGGTGTAGCGTTGCAGAGGGCACAGGGAAGAACCTGACAGCATGCTGTAGCTGATAGCGGCCATTTTCCCTTATTCTGGTTGGCAGCCATGTTTGTGTAGCCCAATGTCATTAGAGGGGTGGGGGGGGGGCATTTTCTCTTAGTCTGGCTGGTCTCCAGCTGGCGGCCATGTTTGTGTAGCCCGATGTCACGGGGGCAATTTTCCCTTAAGCCCCGTACACACGTACCGATTATCGGCCGACCGATCGGCCGTCTTTTGTCCAGTGTTGTGTTGGTTGAAATGTGCTCTAGACTGCACACAAATTTTGTCGGCCAACAACAACCAACTGCAGAAGTGATGTCTTGTTCTGGTCTACTTTTCGTGTGTTTTTTTCTTCTCGGAGCATGCCCAGTCTTGCTCATCTGGCTTTTGTCGGCCGAAATCTGTACTGACTGATGAACAATCGGCCGTTCTTTGTTGGCCAACGAAAATTTTATAGCATGCACACCACCAGATTTTGTTCGGCCGAAAAGTCGCAGTCGGTTGTCGGAAGCATCATACTAACAAGCCGACAATCGGCCGATCGGATGTTGGCCGAATATTTACGGCCGACAATCGGTACGGGGCTTTAGTCTGGAAGACGCTGGAGACGACCAAAGCCTCATGGGAATGCCAAAGCCCCCTCCTCCTCTTCTTCCTCCGTTTCCTCTTCCTGGGCCTGGAACATATGAACAGGGATGGCGTCCATGGTGATGCTGGGCCAGAATTCTCTCGGTATTAATGTGAGTCCTTGGGGGGGGTCCCTGGTATCTCTCTGCAGATAGGTACCCTGAGTCTTGGGTGGGAACCTTTTAGTGGTGCCAAAAGATCGTTTTTGTGCTGCAAGGTCTTCCTTTCCTTATGAAGCCTCAGTCACATAAGCCCCACTGACCCCCTCATGGAGGTGGCAGGTCCCTCTGAACCCCAGCTTCCCATGGTTGCACGGACGGTGGTCCTGCAGTCCTTAGTGTCCTGGGTGAAAGTGGCGTGTGGGCAAAGGCCCAAGAGGAAGCGTCCACCGCCTTTCCATGCTCAGTTTGTCTCATCTGATTCTGAGCCTGCCATAGTCTAGGAAAAGGTAAGGAGCCTCGTTGCAGACGGGGGCTCCCTTAGCACAGAAAATTTTGTGCTTCTGGGATGGAGAATAAGGAAAATAGATCTTTCAAATCTTCCCCAGGAGGTTCCAAGCATCCTTTGTCTGGTAGGCCTAGAGCTAGCTTCTCTGGACCCGCAAATAAGACCCCTTCAGCATGAAGGTCTGCCCTCACCCATTGTTGGGGTAGGGGGACATCTTTGCTGGTTTCTGGCCTCGTGGACCTCCTTCATGAGCGTCAAGGGGATCTACGAAATTATTCTTTTTGGAGGTATCTAGAAAGAGGGACAAAGCTTGTCCGTTTTCAGGTTTTTTAGATCTCGAGTCTCCTTTGTACAGATTTAATTCCTGCAAAGGCTTAGGTGATGTCCGAACTACCTAAGGTCCCTCCTATCCCTGTCCAGGGAATTGATTTACCTAGGTCGAATTCTAATGTGGGTCCTCCTCTGGACAAACTTCAGGAACCACAGGCTGTGATTCACCAGCTGCTGTCATACAGATAGTTCTCATTTTGCATACAGGTTCTGAGTCTGGTGGTGTCCACCTTCAAGACAGTTCTGTTTGCACAGTCCTACATGCAGTCCTTTAGCAGGTTTGGCTCCACAGGAGAGGATACTGAGGTTCGTGGCGAGCTCATGGGTTTCTCTGGCAGGCGCCCAAGGGCCCACAGTAAGGCCACTATCCTCCTCGGCTCATGCTTCTTCCGCAATTCCTGCGAGGAATCAAGGGAGAGGATCTTCCAATCAGTCTGGTGGCCATTAACATCCCTTGGAGGCTTCCTCTCAGAGAAGACCAGTTTCCCCAAGGACTGCTCTACCATCCTGCTTTACAGTTGCTGGTTTTAATGGCTTCACTATTGAAAGCCATGTACTGAGGGATAGAGATCTGTTTGGATCAGTGATCCCTACTATGGTGAAGGCAAGGAAGTCTTCCAGCAAGATATACCAATGTATGTGGAAAGTGTATATTTCTTGCTGTGAGTCGATTGGTGCTCATCCTCAATCCATTTCTGTGGCTCCACCTGTACGGTCTCTTTTGTCGCCATGGGATTTAAATTTAGTACTTTCGTTTCTCCAGAAACATCCATTTGAGTGTATTCGGGAGATTCTCTTGTCTACGTTATCCCAGAAGGTGACAAGCTTGGTGGCTATTACCTCGCCCCGCAGGGTATCGGACTTGGCGGCATTATCCTGTCACAGTCCCTATTTAGTGGTCCATAGGGATAAAGTGGTTCTTCGTCCCTGTCCGTCATTCCTGCCCAAAGTTGTATCTGACTTCCATTTGAATGAGGACTTGCCTTCCTTGTGTCCCAAGCCAGCTCATCCCAAGGAATTTGCTTTGCATACCTTGTATGTGGTTCGTGCGATTCGGTTGTATCTGGCAGCTACTGAGTCCTTTCGGAGGTCAGACTCGCTTTTAGTGGTTACGGACGCACCAAGAAAAAGGCTGGCCTCTTCAGCTACCATCTCCAGATGGATTGGATCAGACAGACGGTGACTCAGGCCTATTCCATTAAAGGTCAGGTTCCACCTTTCCCTGTCACGGTGCATTCTACTCGGACGCTGAGTACTTCTTGGACCTTCCGTCATCGAGTATCAATATCACAAGTTTGCAAGGCGGCCACTTGGTCGTCGGTGTGTACCTTCACAAAATTCTATAAGGTAGACACTTTGGCATCTGCGGATGCTTCTTTTGGCCGCAAAGTTTTGCAGGCTGCTGTTTGAGGGGCTGTTCCCTCTTGAGGGGGATTTTTCTTTAAACTTTTATTTTTTAGACTGGGCTCCTATGTCCCGTTTAAGGCTCCTGTGTCCTGGTTAAGGGCTCTTATGTTTAGCCTTGGGTTATTTTCACCACCTTTAATTTTCCTTTTGGCGCTGCTTTTGGACGTCCCAGTAGTTATGATCTATGGAGCGCTGTGTCTGTCAAATGAAAGAAAATGGGATTTTTGTACTTAGTGTAAAATCCATTTCTCTGAGTTCATCGATGGACACAGCACCCACCCCTCTATGGAGTTCTGATACTGCTAATACTGCTTGCTACTAAACCGATTACCTAGAGCAGAGAGGGGTTATATATCAAGCTGAGGCCTGCCCATGGGCGTAGCCAGGTGTTTTTTGGTTTGCCTAGTCCTGGAGGAGGCAATATAACCCAGAAGTTATGATTTATGGAGCGCTGTGTCCGTCAATGAACTCAGGGAAATGGGTTTTACAGGAAGTACAAAAATCCAATTTTTTAAATTTTTTATTTGAAGTCTGAGGCTCCATTATAAATTTCTCCGTGTCCTACTTTCACCAGAGGGAAAATGCTACAGGGTCACAGACAGCAATAAAAATCTGATAAGGGTTTTAAGCATTCCCCTTTTGCTGGGTCTCCAAATATTCTAAACCAAGGGCCATTTTACTGTCCTTCACACTTCATGGGGGAGAGACACTGGCCATTGGGAGTAGAAAATGCCCAAGCATGGGTGTAAACCACACCTGTGGATTGGCAGCAAAAAAGGTCAATAGGATGGGGAATGAATAGTGCTCCATCACTGGTATGGGTTGGAGGGAATAGTGCTCCATCACTGTTAGTGGTTGGAGGGAATAGCGCTCCATCACTGGTAGTGGTTGGAGGGAATAGCGCTCCATCACTGGTAGTGGTTGGAGGGAATAGCGCTCCATCACTGGTAGGGGTTGGAGGGAATAGCGCTCCATCACTGGTAGGGGTTGGAGGGAATAGCGCTCCATCACTGGTAGGGGTTGGAGGGAATAGCGCTCCACTGGTAGGGGTTGGAGGGAATAGCGCTCCACTGGTAGGGGTTGGAGGGAATAGCGCTCCACTGGTAGGGGTTGGAGGGAATAGCGCTCCTTCACTGGTATGGGTTGGAGGGAATAGCGCTCCATCACTGGTATGGGTTGGAGGAGTAGCGCTCCATCACTGGTAGGGGTTGGAGGGAATAGCGCTCCATCACTGGTATGGGTTGGAGGAGTAGCGCTCCATCACTGGTATGGGTTGGAGGGAATAGCGCTCCTTCACTGGTATGGGTTGGAGGAATAGCGCTCCTTCACTGGTATGGGTTGGAGGAATAGCGCTCCTTCACTGGTATGGGTTGAAGGAATAGCGCTCCATCACTGGTAGGGGTTGGAGGGAATGGCGCTCCATCACTGGTATGGGTTTTAGGAATAGTCCCCCAACTGCCCAATTTACAGGCAAGCAAAAGGCCACAGATTAGAAACCCGTGCCCTATTCTACTGGAAAAACGTCCTTGGTCTGCTGAAACGATTGTCACCAGGATGGCGTGGAGAAATCTGATACCCCAGAGAGCAGTGAAAACCAATTGGGGCTCTCAATCTTCCCTACCTCACACAATACCAAAAGTTTTTTTTTTTTTTTGGCTGGACATACACTTTAAGTATTTGATAAAATGGGAAGGATTAAAACTTGTTAGGTGTCCGGTATCCAGTGGGGTCAGAAATGATGCTTAAAGCATGATCTCTAATACTTCCCAGCATTGAACTTGATAAAAAGTATTTTATTTTGCTTGAGCTGTCATCAGTCTGTCTGCATTTATGATCTGTCAGTGGGTCATGCTTTGGTGTTCAGTTTGACAACCTAGAAACCCCCCCTGCAGTGTTCGCCCCCCCCTGAGTGTTCTGCACCCGCATTGTTCTGCCCCATCCAGCAGCAGCTAATACCAGTCTAGCTTTGTACGCAGACTTCTCGGCAGAGCTCTCGGAGTACAGCTGCTGCCTTGGTCTGGTTAAGTAAGGATTTGTAACCCTTTATGATTTTGTTTGCGTTTTGTAAAAAGTGATTAGTTGATGTACAAATGTCTTGTTAATGCTGTCTTTTATTTTTATTTTTGCATGTCACATTTCCCTCAGCAGGCCAAGGTAGAGAAAAAACCTGTGCCGACCAGCACAGCCCGAAAACCAGTGCCCCTCGCTGCCCCTAAACCAGCCGCCAGTAAACCCGCAGACACTAAAGAGATCGTACAAAAGCAAAGCAATGGGAAAGTGAGTGTATGCTGAGCCCGTGGGGGCTCCCTCCCTCGTCGCTGTCCTTTAACCCTAACAATGTGCCACCGTCTACCTTCCTCACTCCTCCTCTTATCTTCCTCACTTCCCTCTTACTGCACAGAACACAACCCCTTCCTGGTGCCATATGCTGGGGGGGTAGGCAGGTAAGTATTGGGTATTGGACAGAACGGACTGGTCCCAGATTTTGGAATACAGCGCATCCGCAAAGTATTTACAGCGCTTCACTTTTTCCACATGTTACAGCTTTATTCCAAAATTGAATAAATTCATTATTTTTCTCAAAATTCTACAAACAATCCCCCATAATGACAATGTGAAAACAATTTGTATGAAATCTTTGCAGATTTATTAGAAATAAAGGAATAAAACCCCATATACAGAAGTATTCACACCCTTTGCTCAATACTTTGGTGAAGCTCCTTTGGCACCAATTACAGCCTCCAGTCTTTCTGAGTATGATGCTACAAGCTTGGCACTCCTATTTTTGGGCAGTTTTTCCCATTCTTGTTTGCAGGACCTCTCAAGCTCCATCAGGTTGGATGGGGGAGGGTTGGCGCACAGCCATTTTCAGATCTCTCCAGAGAGGTTCAATCAGGTTCAAGTCTGGGCTCTGGCTGGGCCACTCAAGGACATTCACAGAGTTGTCCGTAGCCACTCCTTTGTTATCTTGGCTGTGTTCTTAGGGTCGTTGTCCTGTTGGAAGATGAACCTTCGCCCCAGTCTGAGGTCCAGAGCGCTCTGGAACAGGTTTTCATCAGTGATGTCTCTGTACATTGCTGCATTCATCTTTCCCTCCATCCTGACTAGTCTCCCAGTTCCTGCCACTGAAAAACATACCCACAGAATGATGCTGCCACCACCATGCTTCACAGTAGGGATGGTATTGGCTAGGTGATGAGCGGTGCCTGGTTTCCTCCAGACATGACGCTCGCTATTCAGGCCAAAGAGTTCAATCTTTGTTTTATCAGAGCAGAGAATTTTGTTTCTCATGGTCTTCAGGTGCTTTTTGGCAAACTCCAATCTGTGCCTTTTTACTTGCGTCTTGCCACTCTACCATACAGGCCCAGTCGCTCAGTTTGGCCGGGTGGCCCATCCTAGGGAGAGTCCTGGTGGTTCCAAACTTCCCCCATTTACAGACAATGGAGGCCACTGTGCTCATTGGGACCTTCAATGCTGCAGACATTTTTATGTCCCCTTCCCCCGATCTGTGCCTCCATACAATCCTATCTTTGAGGTCTACAGACAATTCCTTGGACTTCATGGCTTGGTTTGTGCTCTGACATGCACGGTTACCTGTGGGATCTTGTATAGACAGGTGTGTGCCTTTCCAAATTATGTCTAATCAACTGAATTTACCACAGGTGGACTCCAATCGAGTTGTAGAAACATCTCAAAGATGATCAGTGGAAACAGAATGCTCCTGAACTCAGTTTTGAGTGTCATGGCAAAGGGTGTGAATACTTATGTACATGGGAATTTTTTATTTTTAATAAATTTGCAAAGATTTTACACAAACTTCTTTCACGTTGTCATTATGGGGGAGGAGTTTGTTGAATTTTGAGGAAAATAATGAATTTCATCCATTTTGGAATAAGGCTGTAACATAACAAAATGTGGAAAAAGTGAAGCGCTGTGAATACTTTCCGGATGCTCTGTATTAATGGAGGGCTGAAATGAAAATTCAAGATGCACTTGGCCAAAACCGAAATGGATGATTTTATATAGATATATATAGCGATATAGATATATATAGAGATATATAGATATAGATAGATATAGATAGATATAAATAGATATAATTTATAATATATTAGACTTTTTTTTTTTTAATGTGAATTTAAATGACTTTGTCGGCACTTTTTTTGAAGCTGTGTTGAAATTCCTGCGCATCTCTCCTCTGAAATGCATTTAAAAAAACGCAGGAAGAACGCTTGAAAAATGCACCTGTGCTTGATGCATTTGAGTCACATGACCTAAGAGAACACACCATAAGCTGGGTAAAATCGCAGGCATTTTCGGCAGCCATTATCACCACTTTTTTTTTTGTTTGTTTTTTTCCGGCACAACGCTGACAGTCCTATTTTATGGCGCATCACTAATTTTGAAGGGAAATGCCCATTATATCGTATTGCTACAAAGTCATTCGTGCAAAATGTATATCGGAGAAACAGGATTTTTCTGCATCTTCCTGAAATGCCACAACGCAGTTTAGTTGAATGTTTTACATGAGCCGTATTCTCCCAGATACTGTATGTTTTGGGCATCGTATGGAAGATTGTGAACGGCGGTCAGCGATTGCTATTTAGAAGATGACAGCTTGTCACAATGTGACCTTTACTGGGAGAACAAGACGCATCTGGCACGGCCGCAGCCGATCGGGGCAAATGTCTGTTACCATTACATTAGAGCTGGCAGGAGCGCACGTGAATGAACTCCCTGCAGGGGGCTTAATGTTTATGATTGGAGACAAGTACAGGCTTTCTGATGACACTTAGATGGGGTTTAAGGGGAATCTGAAATGACGCCCTCGCTCTCCTTACGTGTATATGCTCTATGGGCCTCCAATCAGAGCTTCCCTTTTTTTTTCTTTTTTTATAAACCATTCCCCCCCATATGCTTCTCTCAGGCTTTGTTTATATCCCAGTCCTAGCGGGGGGTGATTAGCCTTGGGTATACATCCTTGGGTTTTCTATAGAAGGGTGGGAAGCCATTCCTAGTCTATGGATGGGTACGTAACACTCTAAAATGTAAACTAAGTTGGAGAATTTGCATACATATCTGCTGTTATACGCAGCTCAAAAAAATTAAAGGAACACTTTGAAAACACATCAGATCTCAATGGGGAAAAAACCTCATGCTGGATATCTATACCGGTATGGACTGGGTAATGTGTTAGGATCTATACTGGTATGGACTGGGTAATCTGTTGGGATCTATACTGGTATGGACTGAATAATGTGTTGGGATATACACTGGCATGGACTGCGTAAAATGTTAGGATCTATACCGGTATGGACTGGGTAATGTGTTAGGATCTATACTGGTATGGACTGGGTAATGTGTTAGGATCTATACTGGTATGGACTGGGTAATGTTAGGATCTATACTGGTATGGACTGAGTAATGTGTTAGGATCTATACTGGTATGAACTGGGTAATGTGTTAGGATCTATACTGGTATGGACTGGGTAATGTGTTAGGATCTATACTGGTATGGACTGGGTAATGTGTTAGGATCTATACTGGTATGGACTGGGTAATGTTAGGATCTATACTGGTATGGACTGGGTAATGTGTTAGGATCTATACTGGTATGAACTGGGTAATGTGTTGGGGTCTATACTGGTATAGACTGGGTAATGTGTTGGGGTCTATACTCGTATGGACTGGGTAATGTGCGAAGATCTATACTGGTATGGACTGGGTAATGTGTTAGGAAGGAAAGGATGGCACATGGTTTGATGGAAATGAAAATTATCACCCTACAGAGGGCTGAATTCAAAGACCCCCCGAAAATCAAAGTAAAAAAATGATGCAGCAGGCGAGTCCATTTTGCTGAAATTTCATTGCAGGACCTCAGAATGGTCCTCAGTAGTTTGTATGGCCCCCACGTGCTTGTATGCATGCCTGACCACATCGGTGAATGCTCCTAATGAGACAATGGATGATATCCTGGGGTATTTCTTCCCAGATCTGGACCAGGGCATCACTGAGCTCCTGAACAGACTGAGGTGCAACCTAATGGTATTGGATGGACCAAAACATAATGTCCCAGAGGTGTTCTAGTGGATTTAGGTCAGGTGAGCATGGGGGCCATTCAATGGTATCAATTCCTTCATTCTCCAGGAACTGGCTGCATACTCACCACATGAGGCCGGGCATTGTCGTGCATCAGAGGGAACTCTGGACCCACTGCACCAGCGTAGGGTCTGACAATGGGTCCAAGGATTTCATCCCGATACCGAATGGCAGTCAGGGTGCCATTGTCTAGCCTGTAGAGGTCTGTGCGTCCCTCCATGGATTTGCCTCCCCAGACCATCACTGACCCACCACCAAACCGGTCATGCTGAACGATGTTACAGGCATCATAATGTTTTCCATGGCTTCTCCAGGCCCTTTCACGTCTGTCACATGTGCTCATGGTGAACCTGCTCTCATCTTTGAAACATACAGGGAGCCAGTGGCAGACCTGCCAATTCTGGTGTTCAATGGCAAACGCCAATCAAGCTTCCCGGTGCCGGGCAGTGATCACAGGGCCCACTAGAGGACTTCAGGCCCTCAGGCCTCCCTCATGAAGTCTGTTTCTGATTGTTTGGTCAGAGACATTCACACCAGTGGCCTGCTGGAGGTCATTTTGTAGGGCTCTGGCAGTGCTCATCCTGTTCCTCCTTGCACAAAGGAGCAGATACCGGTCCTGCTGATGGGTTAAGGACCTTCTACAGCCCTGTCCAGATCTCCTAGAGTAACTGCCTGTCTCCTGGAATCTCCTCCATGCTCCTGAGAATTCTGGCAATGGTACGTATTGATGCCATCCTGGAGGAGTTGGACTGCCTGTGCAACCTCTATAGGGTCCAGGTATGGCCTCATGCTACCAGTAGTGACACTGACCCCAGCCAGATGCAAAACTAGGGAAAAACAGTCAGAAAAGAGGAGTAGGGAAAAACATTTCAGTGGCCTCCACCTGCAAAACTATTCTGTTCTGGAGGTGGTCTCCTTGTTGCCCATCTAGTGCCCCTGTTTAACACCAAAGCAGCTGAAACGGATTAACAACCCCCTCTGCTACTTAACTGACCAAATCAATATCCCAGAAGTTTGACTTGGTGATCTACTCTGTTTAAAAAGTGTTCCTTTTGATTTTTTTTTTTTTTTTGAGCAGTGTATATTCATAGCTAAAGATTTTTACCGTGATGTCCAACTCGGAGTTGTATTGTCAAAGTTTGGTATCTTCTTACAGAACTGGTGATACAGACCTACATCCCCCGGCTGAGAAACACAACAAACCAGCTAAACACAATGGGGACGGGATATTACATGTAGGTTAAGGGGGGCTTCACCTCCCTCTTATTCTAGGGCACAGGTTGTAGGGGGCGTGACACAGCTTGTTTCCAAACAATAATAAAATATTTGATTTCAAATTGAGATTTTTATAACAATTTAAAACAGTTTTGATATTTTTGTTTTGTATCCTAAAGGATTTATTTCTTTTAAACGTGACCACCAGTAGAGGACCAGATGCTTCTCCTGCTTGCATTTCCCTGCAGACATGCTGGGAGAGAGCTGGGTCATGTGATTAGGAAAAAAGTACTTTGATGTTTTTTTAAATTAAAACAATTATAACGCCATTATTCCCTATACAGAAATAGAAGGGACAATGTAAATTATACAGTGTTTAGTATCAAAATATATGGGCAGAGGATGCACTGCTTGCCAAACGGCCAGTTACATGAACCGTGAAAAATTTTTTATGCGAAGAATGATTGGTTGAGGCTACAGCCAATGAATGCCTTTTTTATACTGGCTTTTCAAAATATCAAATGCAAAAATGTTAACATTTCATGTGAGTGTATTTTACTATTGTTGGAGGTCTATACTAGGTGAGTCCGGTATCGGTGCCGATACTAAGCATTTGCATGAGTACGGGTGCAAAGGCTCCGACACCTGAAACCGATAACCTGTGCGGTTCAATTTGGGCCCATACATAGTGACTTCAGCCTGGGTTCACACAGGAGCGGTTCAAGAAACCGCATGGGATTCAGCCTGGGTTCACACGGGAGCGGTACGGGAAACTGCCTGGGATTCAGACAGGAATCGCACCACATTCCAGGCGATTCTTTTGTTACACGATTTGAGCCCATTTGTTTTGTATGGGCTCAGATTGCACTGCGTACTCTGCTATCGGTACTCTGCTATCGGTACTCTGCTATCGGTACTCTGCTATCGGTACTCTGCTATCGGTACTCTGCTATCGGTACTCTGCTATCGGTACTCTGCTATCGGTACTCTGCTATCGGTACTCTGCTATCGGTACTCTGCTATCGGTACTCTGCTATCGGTACTCTGCTATCGGTACTCTGCTATCGGTACTCTGCTATCGGTACTCTGCTATCGGTACTCTGCTATCGGTACTCTGCTATCGGTACTCTGCTAT
Organism: Pelophylax lessonae; assembly: GCF_965119305.1. NCBI lineage: Eukaryota > Metazoa > Chordata > Amphibia > Anura > Ranidae > Pelophylax > Pelophylax lessonae. The sequence continues at coordinate 557,611,517 of NC_138772.1, forward strand.
CGGTACTCTGCTATCGGTACTCTGCTATCGGTACTCTGCTATCGGTACTCTGCTATCGGTACTCTGCTATCGGTACTCTGCTATCGGTACTCTGCTATCGGTACTCTGCTATCGGTACTCTGCTATCGGTACTCTGCTATCGGTACTCTGCTATCGGTACTCTGCTGGCAAGTACTTGACCGAAGGTATCGCTACTCATACACGCTGGTAAAAAAAAAAAAACGGTATCAATGCATCCCTAGTCTACACATATAAAGAAGGGATAGTTAGGGACGGGGATTTTGTCCCAAAATAGTGACGGTCCCTCTAGTTGGGTACGGTTGCGAGCTCTGGGTATGGGTTGAGTTTGGTGGTCTTGGTCACTCACTGACCGTGTTTCTTTGGTATCCGGCACCCCCTGTACTCAAATGGCTGGCTTATATGAATGGTGTGTGGCAGTGATCATCTTACTTGCATACATGCTTTCTTTGTATGGATCCAGCATGTTACTGACTAACCCCCCCCCAGTATAGCGGCCTGTTTATACACCTTAGCTGAAGAATTTATTTTGTGCTTTGGCCACTGAGTTCACTATATGCTCGCTCTACCAAGGGCTAGCTCATTTTCTTCACTGCGGTGTGTTTTTTTTTTTTTTTAAATAATCTTTATTTAACAAATTCAAAACAACATACAGAAATATAAAATAGCAAAGAAGTGCATAAGTGCATGTAGGAGAAAAAGAACACAGAAAAGGCACAATCGGTATTATGTTCAGGCCGGACATCATTAGTGAGACAAAAAAAAAAGGTCCATAGGGGTCAATTAATCAGTCATTGTGAAAGCGTGTGCCAACATCGGCCAAACAGCAAATACAATTATGGACCCCCAGGATGCGCCGTGTCTGTCAGTGCCGCCCAAAAAAAAAAAGGGATCCCCGCAGAGGAGGCCGGAGGGCCCGACAGACACCACACACAGTTCCAGCATCTGTACACATTAACGTCCGTGTTACAGTTTATACAGCCGCAGAATCGACTACTGGCCTCCGAGAGACAAGAAAAGAAAAAAAAGAAAAAAAGAGGGGGGGGAGAGATAGTATAGGGGAAAAGACAAACATGAAGGATAAAACAGGTAGGTAAAGGGAGGTCCGGGCAGGGGGCGCGGGCCCCAGGCTGGAGAAGACCAGGTAGGAGTCCCAGAGTTCAGCCGCTAACATTAGGAGTGTGTTCATCCGAGATCTCATCAGAGTAATACATCCACCCCGTCCAAGTGTCCTTAAAGCGTTCCTCCCTACCCTGTGACGTGAGAACACGTCTTTCGGCTTCCATCACTAGGTTGACCTCCTTTTTCCACTCGGAGAGCGTGGGGCAGGTGGAACTCCACCAATGCCTCGGTATGAGGCACTTGGCGGCGTTCAGCAGGAAAGGAGCTATACTACGTTTGTAGCGTTTGATCGAGGAGTGTGTATCATGGAACAGGTATTGAAGGGGAGCACGGGAAGGAGGGGTGAGCGACAGCTTGGATACCCAAAGATGTACAGCGTCCCAGAAGGGCTGCAGTAGGGGACACTCCCACCAAATGTGGAGGAAAGTGCCCACCTGACCGCAGCCCCTCCGAGCCCGGAAATATCCGAGCCAACTTGGCAGGGGTCCTGTACCAGCGGGCCACAAATTTATAGGCCGACTCCTGTATCCTGGTGCTAATAGAGGAGACATGGGTCAAACGCAGAATGCGAGAGAGTTGTGGAGGGGAAAATTCCACCCCCAGCTCTCTCTCCCATTCCTTCATGAAATAGGGAGGCGAGGAGGATACCCCGCTCAGCAACAATTTATACATGTGCGACAGTAAGTGGCGGGACTCCGGAGGGTCGACAAACCACTTCTCGAAGTCCGAGAGGCCAGTTATCGGGCGTGGAGCAGTTGGGAGTGTGACGAAAAAGTCAGTCAGTTGCCTATAGCGCCAGTCAGACATCGGAAAATCGCCGAAGCGATCGCGCAAAGTCGCAAGGGGCAGCAAAGTGCCTGCCGGGGCAAACTTCCCGCAGTACAGTTTGCCATCAGTGTTCCACGAGCGAAAAAAGCGTACATCCTCCCCCGGGGGGAACCAGGGAAATCCCCCCAGGGGAGCCAAAGGGGACACGCCGGAAGACATGGCGCCAGACGCATTAAGGCCATCCCAGATACGGAGTGTGGCCACAGTCAGGGGTGACGTCCAGGCCGACAGTCCACGATCGCCCGAAGGAATCCACGGGGCACCCGCAAGATTCCGGCCCGCCAGCGTTTTCTCCAAGGGGACCCAAGGTTTAGTCTGACCGTCGTGCGCCCAATTCAGCATACGAACTAATGCCATAGCTTTATAGTACAAAGTAACATCCGGAAGCCCGACGCCACCGTCGGCTTTCGTCCGCCTGAGGACAGCGTAGGCCAGGCGAGGGCTCCCCTCCCTCCAGACGAATTTTAGAAAAGCCCGCCGCAGACGTTTAAAAAAGGATACCGGTAAATGCATGGGGACCGTGTTGAACAAATAAATCAGCCGGGGAAGGATGGTCATTTTAAGCACGTTAATGCGGCCGAACCAAGTTACCGAGTGGGATGCCCACGATTCCAGGTCAAGATGGATACGCGCCAGCAGGTCGCCGAAGTTCTTGTCATATAGAGTTTTCAAGTCAGGGGAGATGTTCACGCCGAGGTATGGGAGGTAGTCCTCCCGCCATCTAAAGCCAAAGGATCGCCGTAGAGTCGAAGCCAGGTCGGGGGGTACATGAATAGGTAGCAATTCAGATTTATCATAATTGACCTTGAAATTGGAAAGTCGCCCGAACAGATCCAGCTCTCGTACCAGTACAGGGAGGGAGAGCTGTGGTCGGGTAAGATAGAACAGCAGGTCATCGGCATATGCCGACACCTTATGTTCCGTACCACCCACCGTAACACCAGCAATGTCAGACAGTGCCCTCACTCTCCTCAAAAAGGGTTCCAGGGCCAGGGCGAAAAGAAGGGGTGACAGGGGACAACCCTGTCGGGTGCCATTATAAATGGGAAAGGGATCCGACAGCAACCCGTTCACCCTGACCCTGGCACTTGGGCCGTGATATAGGGCCAAGATCCACCCCAACATACGGGACCCGAGCCCCAGAGATCGAAGAACCCCCGACAGGTATGGCCAGGCCACCCTGTCGAAGGCCTTCTCCGCATCCAGGGATAGAGCCAGACAGGGAAGTCTGTCCGGTCCATGCTGAGCCCAGTGGAGCACATGGAGAGCCCGGACAGTATTGTCCCGGGCTTCTCGGAGGGGCATGAATCCCGCCTGGTCAGGGTGGATCAAGGACGCGATATGGTCTTGGAGGCGAAGCGCCATAATTTTGGCCAAAATCTTGGTATCAGCGTTGAGGAGAGAGATGGGCCTATAGCTGGCACAGTGGTGGGGGTCCTTACCCGGTTTCGGAAGTACTACAATGTGGGCCAACAGCGCCTCAGGTGGGAGGGGCCGTTCATCCGACACCGCGTTAAAGTAGGTACACATATGGGTGCCAAGAACGGGGAGCAGGGACTTATAATAGTGGTTTGTGAAGCCATCCGGGCCCGGGCTCTTGCCTGCAGGCAAGCCAGATACCACCCTGCTCACCTCCGTCTCGGTAATGGGAGCCTCCAACTCCTCCAGGACCCCATCCGGGAGCCTGGGGAGTCCGGAGTCTGCCAAGTAGTCTTGAGTGGCGGACGGCTGACCCCCCCCAGCCCGAGGGAGATGGTACAAGGACTCGTAAAAGCGTTGGAAGCAAGTGGCTATGCGAGGGGAACTGACAACTTTACCCTCAGGAGTCTCCAAGGCGTGGACATGACGGGCTTCCGACCTTTTATGTAGCATTCGGGCCAGCAAGCGACCGCACTTGTTCCCATGCTCATAAAAACGGTGTGCCCAGAAGCGCAGCTTATCCCGGGCCCGTCTGTCCAGGCAGGAAGACAAGGTGTTCCTGAGCTCCTCTAGGGAACGAGCATCCTCAGGAGCCCTGGCACGCTTTATGTTTGATTTCCAAATCGTGGATACGATCCAGCAAGTCAGAAATCTCCTGCTGTCGTTGCCGCTTCAATCGTGCACCATGCGAAATGAGGACCCCCCTGATCACAGCCTTATGGCCCTCCCAGACAGCGGACGGGGAGACATCAGGCGAAGAGTTAAGCTCAAAATAGGAGCGCACCTCTCCAGTAACCTGATCCAAAATGGAGGGGTCATCCAGGAGGTTTTCATTGAGGCGCCACGTCCGGGTCACACGGTGAGCACCGGGGGGCGTGATCGTCAGGGAGACCGGGGAGTGATCAGAGAGGGTAATGGACCCGATCGAAGCGGCAAGGACAGAGTCCAGGTGGTACTGATCCACCATGAACAAATCCAGTCTGGAGTACATGTCATGAACTTTGGAGTAGTAACTGTAGTCCCTAACCCCGGGATTGAGGATCCGCCAGCAGTCTACCAAATGCAGGGCCCTGAACTGCCTCCGAAGGTGCTTCTGAGCTCGAAAAGAGAGAGGAGAGCATCCCGAGGAGGAGTCCAGGGAGGGATCAAGTACCACATTAAAATCTCCCCCTAGGAGAACAATGCCCTCCCGAAACCCCTTGAGCTTGGCAAGGGTTGAGGACAAAAAGGAGACTGTTCTAGAGTTAGGCGCATACACATTAGCAAGAGTGTACGTGTGGCCATGGATCGTACCCTTCAGAAATAGGAAGCGCCCCTCAGGATCCGTTAGGGAGTCCATGAGTACAAAGGGACATTGTTTGTGGATGGCTATGGCAACCCCCCTGGCTTTGGCAATTGGGGATACACTATGATACCACTGGGAAAACATCTGGGTAGGTAAGCGGGGAGTGGAGGAGGCAGTGAAGTGCGTCTCTTGTAAATAAAGCATATCAGGGCGCAAGTGACGCAGTTCCTGCCACATCCTTCCCCTCTTATTGGGAGAGCAAAGCCCCCGTACATTGTACGAGGTCACTCACAATACATCAGCCATAAGACAGCGATGGGCAGTCGGCAAGAACCGGTAAACAACATGCGATCAAAGGCCTAGCCCCGATCAGCAAGGGAAGCAAAAAGAACTCCAAGACGCATTGCTCCACACCTCCACCGTGGGCCTCAGGCCCCCCCCCCAGACCACCCAAGAAAAGGAAAAGAGAGAAGGGGATGGGAAAAAGAGGGGAGAGGGCAGGGGGGAGACAGACAGAGAAAATAGGACAGTGGAAACAATGAGTAGAAAAGAGAGAGCAGGAGACAAAAACCATCCCCAGCATGGAGAGCCATCCCGAAGGGACACGCCCCCTCAACCTCAAAAAAGAGGGGGCAGCTCCAACTAACCATAACCAAAAAAGAAGGGAGAAAAAAACCCTCAAGGACTCGGGATTACCCAGACCCACGGGGCCACCTACTGCGGGGTAGGGACTGAACCACCAGTGAGAGGAGCAATGCATCTCCGAGCCATTGAACATCAACAATGAAGTAAACATGACCTGTAGCCAGGCTGGGGGGGACCCACGGCCCCTGAGGGCCCCGGGTCAGCCCCAGTCCGCAGGGGGGAAAATCCCACCCTGAACCCATCAATATATAAGTCAAGCATATTTAACAACATAGTGCAAATACCACCATAAGAATAGAGGGACCCAGACAAGCCCCCCATAGCAGCAGAAGTTGAGTTGAGCCCACCGTCCGGCAAGTCTCTAGCGAGAGTGAGCAACGTTCAGTCGTGCTGGGAGGCCCGGGCGGAGCCCCGTCGCGAACCTCTGCGACGCTTCCCACCTTGCGAGGCGACCTGCTGCCACCGCTCAGGGTGTTGCGGCAAGGGGAGAGCACTCTGCAGTCTCCAGTCAGGAAAGTCTGTCAAGGGGACATCCAGGGCAGTACAGAAGCGTTGCAAGTCATCCTTGGTGCGGAGAACGGCCGACTTGCCATTCCTGGAGGCAGTGAGACGGAAGGGGAATCCCCAGCGATACACCACCTGGTGAGAGCGTAAGGTATCCAGTAGGGGGCGCAGGGAGCGCCGTTGCATAAGTGTCCGCCTAGACAGGTCGGGGAACAGAGAAAGTTGTGCGCCATCAAAGTCGATCACATCCATAGACCGTGCAGCCTTCATAATGTCCTCTTTCACAGCATACTTATGAAGTTTGCATATGACATCCCGGGGTGGCTCCCCCTCTTTTGGTGGGGGAAGCAAGGCCCTGTGCGCTCTGTCAATGTCAATGGTATCAGGGGCTCTGTTTCCCAAAATCTGGCGGAAAATACCCTGAACAGAGGGGACCAGGTCAGGAGCTCTGGTGGCTTCAGGAAGCCCCCGAATGCGGATGTTCTGGCGTCTGTCCCTGTTCTCATAATCATCAAGCTGATCCATAAGTGTATTAAGGACAGTGTCGTGCGTGCTAGCAGCCTCCTGAAAGGACAGGGAATGCAGTATATCATCCTGGCCGGATTCCAGGGAAGCCACCCTGTGTCCCAGAGCCTCAGTGTCCGCCCTCAGCCCCTCCAATGCCTGAGTGACCGACTGCTCCACCGTAGTGGTGATCAGGTGCACAATCTCCGTCCTGGTCGGCAAGGCCTTAATGTGGGCCTTCCAGTCCCAGTCCTCCTCCGTGTCTCCAGAGTCTGTGGAGTGAGGTGACACCGCAGTATACGGCAAGAAGGGGTTGGGGCTGCGCCCCTGTACCTGGGATAGCTGTATGCCAGAGGAGGAAGGTGGTCCCGGGAGCAGCGTGGAGGCCGGAGAGGAGCGGGGCGCCGCCATCTTGGCCGCCTCGCGGCGGCTCCGAGGGGTTGCTGAGAAGAGATCGCGGAGGTCCGTGGAGCGTGTAGAGAGCCCACCGGGGGGCTGGGAGGACGGTCGCTTCTTTGGTGGCATCGCCAGTAGGTAAGTAGATGATCGGTGGTTGCTACAGGTCAAGCGGCAGGCTCAGGGAAGCAGGAGCTCGCACGAGATGCGTCCTCACACCATCACGGTCAGGCCACCTTCACTGCGGTGTGTTAATGAGGGTTAAGGCAGCCCATTGAAAATTAATAGGTCGACAGCGTTGCCCTATCAAGGTATAAATCTCCCATGAGCCTTTTTTTATACTTCAAGGTAACAAAACTGAGACCGCATAGCATAGACATCAGAGATGAGAGCATGTTACAATATTCACAAGGGGCAATTTAACAGAATTGTCTATCAAAGAAGCAAACCAAATAGTATATGAAAAATATAGCCAACATCCAACCCTCTGTCTCCCCTGATTTGGTAGCCATTAAAGGGACTTCCAGATGCCACAGGATGTCAATTTCATCCAACGGGGAACCATACTCCGATTGGGTAAAGTCGTGCCAGTAGAACCACTTATTGAGGAATTTTTAATGAGACTCGATGGCCACTAGATCCTCCATCTCATTTATTTCTCAACCAAATGGAGATGGACAGTGCTTGTCTGCTTCCAGAAAAGCGGTATGCAGATTTTCACTGCCGTAAGCAGTAATGGTAAAATGGAGCATCTGGAAGTGTACAGAGTTCAGAGGTGCTGCCTCGCATCTCTACTCTCCTACCTGACACAGCTGGCCAGCTCTAGTACCTCCCTGTGTAGGTGGCACTACTGCCTGTGTATTTAGCTTGAGTGCCTTCCTGTATAGGTGAAACTACTGCCCGTGTGTTCAGCTCGAGTACCTCCCTTTGTACTCGGCTCTACTGCCCGTGTGTTCAGCTCTAGTACCTCCCTGTGTAGGTGGCTCTACTGCCCGTGTGTTCAGATCTAGTACCTCCCTGTGTAGGTGGCTCTACTGCCCGTGTGTTCAGAACTAGTACCTCCCTGTGTAGTCGGCTCTACTGCCCGTGTGTTCAGATCTAATACCTCCCTGTGTAGTCGGCTCTACTGCTCTTGTGTTCAGATCTAATACCTCCCTGTGTAGTCTGCTCTACTGCTCGTGTGTTCAGATCTAATACCTCCCTGTGTAATCGGCTCTACTGCTCGTGTTCAGAACTAGTACCTCCCTGTGAAGGCGGCTCTGCCTCGCCTTGCAGGGAGAACGTTGTCACAGTTCTGTCCCCACCGTGAGTGCACACAGGGATCTGTTAACTCTGGGAGCTGCTGAGAGCAAAGCTGTGACAGCAGGGAACAGGAGCAGATGGTAAAAGCCGGAGGTGGCGGAATGGAGTTTCACCATTTTCCGGTTTCAAAACTGGGTACCACATGACGAGGGCTGGATTTGGCCTGCATACCTTGTATTTTGACACATGTTCTCTAAGGAATAATGAGCAATTAAAGGATGGGATCGTGCGGAACCAAAAGATAATATTTATCAGTATGCTTTTTCTTTTAATAAGAACCCTGAGATCTATATATACTTATAAAGATGCATAAATATGGGTTTGCCCCCCTTATCAGTGATGAGCTGGTGTGCTGCAGTGTACTTGGTTCTTCTTCTAGATTCCTACTACTCCCATCATTCTCACTCTTCCAACCTGCTGCAAAAAAGCGACTTGGTATTTTTCGTTTACTGGATAATTCACTTGATTTAAAGAGCACCTGTGGGGAAAGCTGTGTCCAAAAAAGGAAAGCAGGGGGCAAAGGACTAGTCACCAGTGCTGTAGGCTTCTTGAAGCTGATCTTTTTTTTCAATTGCTGATGTAGCATGCCTTGTTCTGCACTGTCTGTCTGAAATCGGCCATGTAGATGGACAGGACTTTTCCTACTCATGTCAGAACTGTCGTCCTGATGCTGCTTTATTACTCAAGCAATCAATAGAGGGGGGGGGAGGCACAAATTCACAGGTTGAATAAAGTGGGGAGATCCTTGGAAGTGCAGGTCCTCCGATGCAGCTTCCTCTTCAGCAAGGAGAACAGTGCACAGCACAGTAGTGACATTGCCAAATCTGGTAAGACTAGCAAAGACATTATCGTAGATGATCTCATACTGCATATACTGTATACATCTATACTACAGAACAGGAATGCTTAGGCACAGAAATTATTTCAAGACCAGGGTATGTTCCCCAGGGTACATCGTACATTTCTAAATGTTCACTAGGAGATTGAAAGTCTTCACTTGCCATTCACAATGGAGTCAATGAAAAGGATTTTCAAGCGCAGTTGCCAGCATTTCCGCCTAGCAGCACCAGGGTCATTGGTTTGAATTCCAACTACGACACTACCTGCCTGGAGTTTGCATGTTCTCCCTGTGCCTGCGTGGGTTTCCTGTGGGTACTCAGGAAAGACGATTGAGGGGGGATATGATATCAATGTACAAATACTGTACTGGCGACCCGAGCATAAGGAACAAACTATTAGGAGTAAGGAGATACAATAAGACACGGGGCCACTCACTAAAACTAGAGGAAAGGCGGTTTAACCTTAAAATGCGTAAGGGGTTCTTCACTGTAAGAGCGGTAAGGATGTGGAATTCTCTTCCACAAGCAGTCGTATCAGCAGGAAGCCTTGATAGTTTCAAAAAACTATTTGATGGGCACCTTAGAGACCACAACATACAGGGGTATACAATGTACAACATACAGGGGTATACAATGTACAACATACAGGGGTATACAATGTACGGTTAACAGCAAACACACTCACATCCTAGGTTGAACTGGATGGACTGATGTCTTTTTTCAACCTCACTATGTACTCCGATTTCCTCCTACACTTCAAAGATATGCTGGTAGGTCAATTAGCTCCTGTCTACATTGGCCCTAGTTTGTGTACCATGTATGAATGTGAGTTAGGGACCTTAGATTGTAAGCTCCTTGAGGGCAGGGACTGTTGTGAATGTACAGTATATAAATGTAAAGCGCTGCATAAAATTGACGGTGCTATAAGTACCCAAAATAAAAAAAAATGTTTGAACATTCTAAACCACATGTGTCAAACACAAGGCCCGCAGGCCAAATCCGGCCCTCCAGGCCATTTAATGTGGCCCTCACACCTCTCCTGCAGCTGCAGAAGAGCTCCAGCCCTCCTAGATCCTGTACCTTCTGCTTTCCAGAATTGCCTCCAGCTTCTCCCCAGCAGCAGCACAAGGCAATGGGGGTGCACTGTAATGTAAGGGAGGGTGGGGGACTTAACTTCTGATGGTGGAGAGGCTCCTGACGTCTTATGTAAGGGTAGGGAATGCTCTGGGCATCTAGTCTAACAGATACAACCGGCCCTTTTCAGGGCAAACATAATGCTGATGCGGCCGGCGATTAAATTGAGTTTAACACCCCTGTTCTAAACCGTGTATGTTGTGCCTAAGCGGTACCGTAAGAGATGTGCTTTTTTGGTTTTGAAATGCTTCTTGTGCCTAGGCACTCTTCTGTAGACTTATGTTCACTAGGACATTGAAAGTCTTCATTTGCCATTCACAATGGAGTCAATAAAAAGGATTTTCAAGAGCAGTTGCCAGCATTTCCATCTAGCAGCACCAGGGTCATTGGTTTGAATTCCAACTACGACACTACCTGCCTAGAGTTTGCATGTTCTCCCTGTGCCTGCGTGGGTTTTCCTGTAGGCACTCTTCTGTAGGCTTATAGCTGTATATCTGCAACATGAGATCATCTAATATAGTTCTGCTTATGACTGCTAGTCCCAGATTGGTGAGGTCACTACTGTGCTGCTCAAGGTTCTTACAGGAGAGGAAGCTGTACCTGAGATCCTTGAAGTACAGCTCCTTAGGTCCAGCTTTCTTTCCATCAAGGAGAACATTGAGCAGCACAATAGTGACATCACCAAATCTGAGACTAGCTGTCAGAGGCAGCACTATTGTAGATGATCTCACCCTGCAGATATACAACTATGAGCCTACAGAATAGGAGTGCCTAGGCACAGGAAGCATTTCAAAACCAAAGGTACATTTTCTCAGGGTACTGCTTGGGCACAACATACATGGTTTAGAATATTCATTAGAACATTAAAAATCATCACTTTTTTTGCGTTTGGCTCCACTGTAAACGGCAAGTGAGGTAGGGAGATCCTTGCACTGCAGGGCCTCAGGTACAGCTGCTTCTCCAGCAAGGAGAACTGTGAGTAGCACAATTGTGATGTTTCAAAATCTGCCCTTGCAGTCCTGTATTCTGCTGGTCTGTGTCAGAGTAGTCAAGTTTTTTTTTTTTTTTTTTTTAGGTAGGAAAGGTAGCTCTAAAGCCAGACACCACTGATAACATCCCTCTGTTCTGACTTGAAGGACAAAGCATATACACTGAGCTCTCATGGGGTGGTTGTAGCTTTGCTCTCTACATTGCTGAATACTAAGCTCCCGTGTGTGATGAGCGGGGTTGGCATTGTGGTGTGATGGTGGCTCACAGTAATGACTTGTTTGTCTTTTACACAGAAGAATGTCTTTATAGCCACTCGTCCCGCTTCTCTGTTGTCTGCTTCATGTCACCTTCCTTCCCGTCATCCTGATAACACTTTCCTCTCCTGTTTCTGCGTCATGTGATTTTTCTAACCGTACCTTTCCACTTCTGTTGTCGTTTTCTCCATCCTGTCACGCTCCAGGTCCAGATTGTCTCCAAAAAAGCCAACTACAGCCACGTTCAGTCCAAGTGTGGCTCAAAGGACAATATTAAGCATGTTCCTGGTGGTGGGAATGTAAGTATGGTCTGGGGGCTTCTCTGTTCTGTGTACGCTAATGTCCATATTGTGGCTCTTCTGCATGTACTAACTGTCTGCCAGTTCCATGTACCGAGATAGTTCTCTGCTGAGTGTTGGGGGGGTCCCAGTTACAAAAGCTGCCATCGTCCTGAGACCCTCTTCATCTTGTGCATGGGGGGGGGGGGGGGTGTCTGCATCTGAGATATCAAATTCCTGCATTATTGTATATGTCAATTTCCCAGAAACTTACATTATTCTATTTCACATTAACATGGGAAACCATTGTAAGTTTTTCAGCGAGGACCCATGTTGAAGTATATAACTCTCGCTTTATATCCTTGCTGTTCTGTATATTGAGTGTATTCTATAGATGTCTGGATGCTCCTTCTAGTGGCTCACTATTTCAGGAAATCGCTGAAACTCAATGCCCTGCAAGCGCAAAGATGAAAACTAAATGGCTCTAAGGCAGTTTGTACGCAATAATTATATTATACAGGATTTATATAGCCCCAACAGTTTGCGCAGCGCTTTACAACATGAGTAAGACAGTACATTTACAATACAATTTAATAAAGGAGGAATCAGAGAGCACTGCTCGTTAGAGCTTACAATCTAGGAGGGAGGGTCAAGTGCTACAAAAGGTAATAACTTTGGGGGGAGGAGGTGGAGGAAATGTAACTACAGTTGTAAGGTGAATGTAGAAGGAGGTAATGGAGGTAATTTAAAATTCAGTTGTAAAGTGAATGCAGGATAGCCTTCTCTGAAGAGATCTGTTTTCAGGGATCGTCTAAAAGCAAGCAGAGTAGGAGATAGTCGGACAGGTTGGAGTAGGGAGTTCCATAGGAGAGGCTTGGGGAGACGTCCTGGAGGCGAGTATGGGTGGAGGTGACAATGGAGCTAGAGAACAGGAGGTCATAGGAGGAACAAAGAATGATTAGGTTGGTACTTAGAGGCTAGGCTAGTAATGTAGGCGGGGGCCAAGTTGTGGATGGCTTTGCAAGTTAAGATTTTGAATTGAATTTTTTGGGTGAGCGGCAGCCAATGAAGGGATTGACACAGGAGTAGTAGACACGGAGCGGTTGAAAGGTAAGCCAATAGAAAAGGATTTGCAGTAGTCGAGGCGGGAGATGACCAAGGAGTGAATTAGGAGCTTAGTGGTGTCATTGGTTAGAAAGGAACATATTTTGAAGAAGTTGAGGTGGCATGATTTGGACAATGATTGGAGGTGGGGCTGAAAGGAGAGTCCAGGATTACACCTAGAACCTTGGCATGCGTGGATGTGCTGATAGTTGTGTGCCATCGATCTTGGCAGAGATCAGGGGAAGGGGCGCGTGGGGGAGGAAATTTCATGAGCTTGGTTTTGGATAAATTGAGTTTGAGGGAGTGGTGTGACATCCAGGCTGATATTTCAGTTTTGGGGGGGCTGGACTATGGCCATTGGGAGTAGAAAAGGTCCCGATGTCAGTCGGGGAAAATAACAATGCCCCATCTTTGGTGCCAGTGGGAGGATTTGTGCCCTATTGTTTGGTGTCATTGGGATAAATTTTGCCCCATTATTGGTTATTGGTCCAGCTTGGATTCTGTATATACCATACCCGTAGGATTCCTCTAGAAGCTGAAACTCACTGTAGTAGATGCCGCTACTACTCCGCTCTTCACTTGCTTCCAGGTCCCATGCCATGTGATTGCATTGTGAATACAGGAGGTTGGCTGTTTTCACGATCTTGAGGGCAGTTTCTTCCTCCTTTCCTTTGTCTCAATGTTTTAACTTATGGTGGCACCCATATTGAAACTCTTCTGTGGTTTTTAGGTTTATAAACCCGTGTAAAAGAGGCCGCCCGGAGAAATGCCTGTTGCAACTGAATGCTTTAATTTTTCTCATGCGTTGTATACTTATTTTTTTTTTTTTTAATAGGAAATCCAAGGTTTGGTCAATGTACTCTTAGGACGCTACATTTTTCTTTATTTTGTAAATTTTTTTATGGAATTTAAATATAGGTATACAAATCCAAATACTCCATTTTAAACCCAATACTCCATTTTAAACCCAATACAACATAAAACACATACCAATTTAGTACAGGAAGCTATGCTATTTAAAAGGACATACCAGTTTTTTTAAAATATTGGCATCTTTTGTATATGCTGTCACAAGTCTCCTACCTCACCTGGCACTGCTGTGGGCGATGGTTGGTTGGGAAGCCAGGGTCAGTCATCCCTTTTGATTCAGTTGCAGCCTGAGGACATGTGAGGTCTGTACCTTTCTCAGAGTAGCAGATCTTTCTTTCTCTACTGGCTCTATATTGGAATGGCGCAATCAAGATGCGATGCAAGACCAGAAGTGATCTGGTGTTTGAAGATTTGGCAAAGCAGTGGTGGGTGAAGGTCTGAGCTGTATATGGTCTGAGCCCACAGTGGAGCCAGGATGGGGTATGGACCCTGTGGTAGGGCAGTATGGAAATTCTTTTTATAAGAAGTTATTCGTACATGTTTATGGTGAGTGTATATATAATTTTGCTGGTAGTTGTCCACCTCTGTTATAATAGACAATGCTCTGTTTAGGTTAAGCAGCTATATTACCACTCTTGAATGGTTAGATATTAACAGAACACTTGCCTTTCCTGGGGAAAATGCGGCCACAGGTTCCTTCCAGCACTGCCCACATATATAAAGACCTATTATACAAAATGATTTGTGCCAGTGGGATGTTCAGCCAAACTGAACTGTGGTCTTTTCCTTAAGCAGGGACCAGCCAATCTGGACTGGGTGTCCTCCCCTTGAGCAGGGACCAGCCAGTCTGGACTGGGGGTTCTTCACCTTAAGCAGGGACCAGCCAGTCTGGACTGGGGGTTCTTCCCCCTTGAGCAGGGACCAGCCAGTCTGGACTGGGTGTCCTCCCCTTGAGCAGGGACCAGCCAGTCTGGACTGGGGATTCTTCCCCCTTGAGCAAGGACCAGCCAGTCTGGACTGGGTGTCCTCCCCTTGAGCAGGGACCAGCCAGTCTGGACTGGGGGTTCTTCCCCCTTGAGCAGGGACCAGCCAGTCTGGACTTGGGGGGGGGGGGGGGGGGAGACCATGTATGTAATGTAGTAGTTGGACCTTTTTATGTGAAAAATCTGAGAACATGGAGCAGGTTTTTCTACTGGAGTTCTTTCATTAGGGGTAGGTTTTCTTTTTATACACTGCTCAAATTAAAGAAACTCTTTCAAAACACATCCGATCTCAAAGGGGAAATATATCATGCTGGATATCTATACTAATATTGACTAGCTAATGTGTTAGGAAGGAAAGGATGCCACATCATTTGAGGGCTAAATTCAAAGACACCCCTAAAATCAAAGTGGAAAAAATGATGCAGCAGGCTAGTCCATTTTGCTGAAATCCCATTGTAGCAATTTTGAATGGTCCTCAGTAGGGTGTATGGCCTCCCTGTGCTTGTATGCATACCTGACAACATTTGGGCATACTCCTAATGAGACGACGGATGGTGTCCTGGGGTATTTCCTCCCAGATCTGGACCAGGGCATCACTGAGCTCCTGAACAGACTGAGGTGCAACCTGCTGGCGTTAGATGGACCAAAACATAATGTCCCAGTGGTGTTCTATTGGATTTAGGTCAGGTGAGTGTGGGGGCCATTCCATGGTATCCATTCCTTCATCCTCCAGGAACTGGCTGCATACTCTCACCATACGAGACTGAGCATGGTCATGCACCAGGAGGAACCCAAGACCCACTGCACCAATGTTTTGACAATGGGTCCAAGGGTTTCATCCTGATGCCTAATGGCAGTACGGGTGCCATTGTCTAGCCTGTAGAGGTCTGTGCGTCCCTCCATGGATATGCCTCCCCAGACCATCACTGATCCGCCACCAAACCTGTTTTCTCTGTCGCTCATTGACAGACGTAGTCCTCTTGATTAATATCAAATTGGGTTATACTGCCCTCTACAGGAGTAGGACACTAGGCAGAAAGAAAACGTTCTGGCCACACCTTAGGGGCAGTCCCAGAGGGTATATCCTCTTCCTGTCTGCTACAGGAAATCAGTTTTTTTTCTGTCTAGTCAGGAGTAAGGACCTAAGTTCCTTGCTGGGATCTTTGGTCCTGGCAAGATTTTTTTAGAAAATTTTTTCTTTTTTTAGGCAGCTTTTGTCTCCAGTTGTTCCTGTGAGATCTTCAAGCAAATTATGCCGGATCTGGGCGACGGGCTGGATGTTAAGATCCAGTGGTCACCCCAGCCGGCCTACGAGCGCGCGCAGGCCATAGCTCCGCGCTGGGTCGGCCGCGACACACTCAAGTAAGTATGCTGGCGACGGGCTGGATGTTGAGATCCAGTGGTCACCCCGATTCAGCCTACGAGCGCGTGCAGACCATAGCTCCGCGCTGGGTCGGCCGCAACATAGTCCCATTGGACGGGGACTGACCCTGCGAGCTAAACGTCTCGCTTGGACGCCAAGAACCAGAAGAGTCACGGCGTCCGTATTGGTCGACAGCCCACCACTTCGGTGGAGAGGGTACTGTGAAGAGAGGGTGCCCGTCAGTTCCGGTATGGTGAGTAGATGTTCCCCCTTCCCCCCCCTGTGGGGTTTTTGGGATACGGGCCCCTCTGTGTATGGTCGGATCCTTTTCTGACATTTAAGGTTCCCCCTGTAGCCTATAACATGTTCACATATCTCCCTGTGATATTGTGATTTGGTTTGGGAGCTGACACTCCAGCAGGCTGGGTTTGGGAGCTGACACTCTAGCAGCCTTGGTTTGGCCATACAAGATCGGCAGCCGCCGCCATTTTTTTGTAGACCGCATGGATCCTGCAGGACTACAGACTGCATTGCCTACACAGGCCGCCCGCAGGTCACGCAGGCCGCCATTTTGCCGTAGCCTGATGTCTCCTGCATGGGGGCGGCCATGTTTGGTGTGCCCAAGCTACCTCGAGGAGTAGCTGAGAACGCCGGAAGGCGTGTAAAAGGGGGCGGAGCCACTTCCTTTACCCGGGAAAGCTATCACAGGACTTCCTAGTCTGAATAGGAAAAAGCTGGGAGCAGTTTGAAGCTTCTCTGCATCAAGTGGTGAGCCCTTTGGGTCTCTCTCTCGCTGTGGGGGTCCAGAGCAGGTACGCTGAGGGGCGCTGTTGCGCTGGGGGATTACAGATAATAAAAAAAAAGAAAGATATATATATTTTTATTTTTTCAAATTTTTACTGGCAAAGTGTCCGGGATTAGCATGGACCCTGCCACACATCTATCTCCACCTGATCCCCTCGAGTGGCTGCAGGACCCTCCAGTTCCCCCACTTACTATTGATGCATTATCAGCGGTTGTAGAGTCTTTTATATCCCGGGTGGAAGTGGCCTGTCAGGGAGGGGGGCGCAAAGAAGCGACCCCCGCCGACCCCTAAATGCACCTGAAACTTCAGATTCAGAGTCTGAACCTTTCACTGCAAGTGCAGGTCCCTCATCTGGGGCTGGTGTCTCAGGTACTGTCTCCTCAGACAGTGAGGAGGGCGTTTCAGCATCCGCCATAGCCCAAGAATAAGCGTTGGTGAACGCACTAATTGTGAGGCTGAGATCCCTTTTGGTACTAATAAACAGACCTAAATGGCGAAAGTGTTTTCTTTTGCCCAAATGTCTTGGTAATAGCATTAAAGAAGAATGGGGTCATCCAAAAATGAACCCCTGTTTTTTTCCAAACGCATTATTAGGCGTTATCCGTTTGAGGAATTCTTCCTCGAGAAATGGAAAGTGCCACCAGTGGTGGATTCACCAATTTCCAGATTAAATAAAGCTAAGGTTATCCCTTTGGAGGACGCTCCGTCCTTTAGGGATCCGGTGGATCGTAAGGTAGAAGCTGTGTCTCGCGCCATCTTTTCCTTGATTGGGTCAGCTTTTTAGACCAGTGATTGCAATTGGTTTGGTTTCACAAACATTTGACAGAATGGACCAAGTTGTTACGCCGGGACTTAGAGGGGAGAAGCATCCCCCCGGCAGTATCAGACCTGCTGGAGCAGATGATACAAGGGCTACAGTTTGTCTGTGACGCTGCTCTAGACGCCACTCCATTGTTGGGGCGGGCATCAATTTCAGCAGTCGTCTTCAGGCGTGTACTGTGGCTAAGGTGTTGGTCGGCGGACCAAGGTTCCAAAAAAGCTTTGGCTAATCTCCCTTTTCAGGGGGATCGCCTAGTTGGGGCCACCTTAGATGAGATTATCAAGGATCTCACTGGAAGCAAGAGCACTTTTTTGCCACAGAGCACTAAGGGTAAGGGACCTCGTCAAAGACGGGGGCCTTCCTTTTTCGCTCATAAGAAATTTTTTCGCTCCACTGGGACGGGCAATAAAGCTAAGCCCTCCAAAACTCCTTCAGGAGGTTTCTGGGGGCGCTGGTCGGGCAAACAAGAGTTCGGCTCTTCCAAACCTGTAGATAAGACTATTAAAGCCTGAAAGTGCGCCCCCACCCATACTTGGGGTGGGGGGATGTCTTTGCCGGTTTCCGGATCCATGGCTTTCCAGAATCCCGGACAATTGGGTTCGCGAAGTCAGGAGGTCAGGTTACAAGATCGAGTTTCAATCTTTCCCACCGGTGCGATTCTTCCCCTCCAAGATCCGACTATCCCCGGATCGCCTAGAAGCTTTTCGGGGGGCGGTCACGGATTTAATGCAACAAGGAGTGGTGGTCCACGTTCCTTGGACAGAGCGTTTTCAAGGGTTTTATTCTTTCACAATACCAGAAAAAAGGTTCCTTTTCACAATACCGGAAAAGAGGGCAAGGTGCGTCCAATTCTGGACTTAAGAGCACTCAATTTTTTGTCAAGGTACAAAAATTCAAAATGGAGTCCATTCGCACAGTAGCGGCCTCCCTGCATCAGGGGGATTTTCTGGCGTCCATAGACATCTAGGATGCCTATCTTCACATTCCTATTTACGCAGGACATCAGCGTTTCTTGCGTTTTTCTGTAAAGAGAACCATTATCAGTTTGTGGCGTTACCCTTTGGTCTCGCCTCGGCTCCTCGGGTCTTCACTAAGGTGTTGGCCCCAGTGTTGGCGCTGTTGCGGCAACGAGACATATCGATTCTAGGTTACCTAGACAATCTTCTGCTTCGTGTAGAGTCTCCACAGACTCTATTGCTAACTTAGAGATCACCATAACCTCTTTGCAAGAGTTCGGGTGGCTGAACTTGCAGAAGTCATCTCTGGTTCCCACCAGGAGGCTGGAATATCTGAGTCTAATTTTAGTAGACACATCCAGGGCAAAAGTGTTTCTCCCGGCGGAGAAACCCCAGAAAATTCAATCAACGATTTAGTTGTTACTATCTGACAACTGGCCTTCCCTTCGGACTTGCATGAGAGTCCTGGGTTTGATGGTGGCTTCCTTCGAAGCAGTATCATTTGCCCAGTCCCATACCCGAATCCTTCAAAAAGAAATTCTTCTCAGATGGAATCGGAATCCAGATTCCATGGACAATCGGATCCGACTGAGCGAACGGATCAGGAAGTCTCTGGTCTGGTGGCTTCGGTCTCCGATGCTCAGCAGGGGAGGTTATGTCTTCCATTAGATTGGATGATTATCACCACGGATGCCAGTCTATCCGGGTGGGGAGGAATTCTCTGCAAATTATCCGCTCAGGGGCTTTGGTCCCTGGAAGAGTCCAGGTTACCGATAAATGGATTGGAACTGAGAGCGATCAGACTTTGTCTGATTCACTGGATCGAGCAGCTCCAGGGCAGCCCGGTTCGGATCCAGTCGGACAATGCCACAGCAGTGGCTTATGTCAATCAAGGGGGCACCAGGAGTGTCCTGGCGGCCATAGAAGTGGCCAGCATTCTTCATTGAGCGGAACGATTGTTACAGCTCTCTCTGCGGTATTCATTCCGGGGGGGGAATTGGCAGGCAGATTATCTCAGCCGTCAGATTCTGGATCAAGGGGAATGATCTCTTCATCCAGAGGTATTCCACCAACTGTGCCTCTGTTGGGGCACCCCGAATGGGATCTGTTGGCATCTCGGCTCAACAGGAAAGTGCCAAGGTTTGTGGCTCGCTCTCGCGATCCTCTAGCAGACGCCGCAGACACGCTGATCGCCCCGTGGGGGCAGTATCAGCTACTGTATGCCTTCCCTCCTCTCAAGTTGCTGCCGAAGCTTCTTCGCAGGATAGAGGTGGAGGGTATCCCAGTTATCCTGGTAGCTCAGGACTGGCCTAGTCGGGCCTGGTACGCCGACCTGGTCAGGCTGGTCGCAGATGTTCCTTGGCGACTTCCTCTCAGGGAGGATCTGCTGTCGCAGGGACCAATCTTCCATCCTGCTTTACGATCGCTGGCTTTAACGGCCTGGCTATTGAGACCCAGGTGCTGAAGGACAAGGGATTGTCAGCTTCAGTTATTCCTACTCTAGTTAAAGCAAGAAAAGCGACTTCCAGAAAGATTTATCATCGCACATGGAAGTCTCCGATTGCGTGGTGTGAATCCCTTGGGTTCCCTCCACGTTGTTGTTCGGTGGGCCGAATATTGGCCTTTCTGCAACAGGGGGTTGAGCAGAAGCTGGCCTTGAGTGCTATCAAGGGTCAGGTTTCAGCGTTAGCAATCTTCTTTCAGCTTTTGGCTACTCATTCCTTGGTGCGGAAGGTCATCCAGGGGGTGCGACACCTGGCTCCGCCAGTGCGCGCACCTTTACCTCCCTGGGATCTTAAATTGGTGCTGTCGGTTCTTCAGAAACCTCCCTTTGAAAATATCAGGGAGATTCCCTTGCTTACTTTATCCCAGAAGGTGGCCTTCTTGGTGGCTATCACTTCTGCACGCAGGGTGTCAGAACTGGCTGCATTATCCTGTTGTTCCCCATATCTGGTGGTTCATAGGGATAAGGTTGTTCTTCGTCTGAATCCATCCTTCCTTCCTAAGGTGGTTTCAAAGTTTCATTTGAATGAGGACATGGTATTGTCTTCCCTGTGTCCTAAGCCCAGTCATCCTCGAGAATTCGCGTTGCATTCCTTGGATGTAGTTCGGGCGATCAGGGTATACTTGAATACTACGGATTCATTTCATAATACGGATTCACTGTTTGTGATCACGGATGGCCCTAAGAAGGGGTTGCCTGTTTTCTGCCGCGACCATCTCTAGATGGATCAGACAGAGGGTGGTATAGGCTTATTCTATCTAAGGGTCGGGATCCCCCGTTCCCTGTTAAGGCGCACTCTACTCGGGCGCTTAGTGTTTCCTGGGTCTTCCGCCATCAGGCGTCAGCGATCCAGGTTTTCAAGGCGACTACTTGATCGTCGGTTCATACCTTTACAATATTGTATAAGGTTTATGTGATGGCATCGTCAGATGCCTCTTTTGGCCGCAAGGTTCCTGCAGGCCGCTGTTTGAGGAGACTGTTGGTCTACCTCGAGGGTTTGTTGGGTAGGTCTCATCTGTTTGCTCGATGAGTCCCTTGATACTTCTGGTTGGCTCCGGTTGGGCCTTCTGGATTTTGATTCTGTTCCCACCCCTCATTTGTGGCACTGCTTTGGGACGTCCCAATTTGATATTAATCAAGAGGACTACGTCTGTCAATGAGCGACAGAGAAAAATTGATTTTTGTAAGATCTTACCGTAAAATCCTTTTCTCTTAGCTCATTGACAGACGTAGTACCCGCCCCTCTACTTTTGAGTTGGGTTGGGTTAAATTCTCTGACACTGCTTTGTGACATAACTGATTTCCTGTAGCAGACAGGAAGAGGATATACCCTCTGGGACTGCCCCTAAGGTGTGGCCAGAACGTTTTCTTTCTGCCTAGTGTCCTACTCCTGTAGAGGGCAGTATAACCCAATTTGATATTAATCAAGAGGACTACGTCTGTCAATGAGCGAAGAGAAAAGGATTTTACGGTAAGATCTTACAAAAATCCATTTATGCTAAAGGATGTAACAGGTAGCATAACATTCACCACGACTTCTCCAGACCCTTTCATGTCTCACGTGCTCAGGGTAAACCTATTCTCACCTGTGAAAAGCACAGGGCACCAGTGGCAGACCTGCCAATTCTGGTGTTCAGTGGCAAATGCCAATCAAGCTTGAAGTTGCACAGGAGTTGGACTGCCTGTGCAACCTCTATAGGGTCCAGGTATGGCCTCATGCTACCAGTAGTGACCCTGACCCCAGCCAAATGCAAAACTAATGAACAACAGTCAGAAAAGGTGAGTAGGGGAAAAATGTTGTTGGCCTCCACCTGTAAAACCATTCCGGTTTTGGGGGTCATCTCATTGTTGCCCATCTAGTGCACCTGGTAATTTCATTAACACCAAAGCAGCTGAAACTGATTAACAACCCCCTCTGCTACTTAGCTGACCAGATCAATATCCCAGGACTTTAATTGACTTGGTTATACTTGGATTAAATATAAACATTTTCAATAAAATGTTAAAAAAAAAAAAAAAATGCTGATTAAAAAGTTTGTGTTCCTTTAATTTTTTTGAGCAATGTATTTTGCCATGTTTGTGAAGATAATTTTTCTGAGGATACCACAAGCTTTTCCAGAATGGATGGGATGTTTCATGTTCATGCTGAGCAGTAGTAGTGAGTTGTCTGTTTCTCCAGCCAATAGGTGAAAGAGTTACCATAGTTCTGGGACCTCACAATGCCTTCTGGCTTCTAGGTGAATGTGAAGGTCTAGCTCCACCCCTTAATTTTTAGTATATATTTTGTATTTGTTTATTTTTTGACCTGAAGACTTATAACGCCTGGAGACATAATACTGACTGGAAGACACTGAGAATTCTTATATCTTTACTACTCTTGAGTCTACCTATACTGTCTCTGCCTGCTGTCTATACTGCTTCCCCTGCAGTCAGTCACCTCACTATGAGAACAAGCTAAACAATTTATTATTTGCAGGTAACAAACTCTACAAAGCCATCTGCGGGTGCTGCCCGCCCGCCTGCATCCAGCAGCAACAAAACTGGCAGTGCCAATGTGAGTAATGGGGCAACCTCTCCTGTTTTTCCCTCTGTAGTCACTGATGCATCCTGTCCTAGACCTATCACACATGCCAGGCTCTGATACTATGACTTTGTGGCAGAAGAACTCCTTACTGGGATCACCCTTCAGGTTTATAGTGAAGGACCAGGCCAGTCAAAACTGACCTGTAGTTACCAAAGATGCACGCTTTCCTATGGTTCTCAGGGACTCTAGATTTGAAATATGTAGGTCCCTGGGTCTTTACACCTGCTGTACCCAAAATTAGAGGGCTCTTCTTGTCCCTGTGGTAAAGATCCTGGCTCAGTGTACATGCCCTGCTGATTATGTCAGTTTCCCAACATCCTTGTGTGGAGTTCCTGGGTCTGTACACCTGCTGTGCCCATTATATGGGGTTCTCACCATCCCTTTGCTGAGTTCCTAGGTCTGTACACCTGCTATGCCCATTATGTGGGGTTCTCACCATCCCTGTGCTGAGTTCCTGGGTCTGTACACCTGCTATGCCCATTATGTGGGGTTCTCACCATCCCTTTGAGTTCCTAGGTCTGTACACCTGCTATGCCCATTATGTGGGGTTCTCACCATCCCTGTGCTGAGTCCACAGGTCTGTACACCTGCTATGCCCATTATGAGGGGTTCCCACAATCCCTGTGCTGAGTTCCTGGGTCTGTACACCTGCTGTGCCCATAATGAAGGGTTATCACCATCCCTGTGCTGAGTTCCCAGGTCTTTACACCTGCTGTGCCCATAATGAAGGGTTCCCATCCCAACTGTGCTAAAGTTCCCAGCTCTGCGTGCCTGCTGTGCTGATCATAGCCTCCAAGTGCAACATACTCAATAAATTTGAATTGAAAACCCCATTTTAACGGTCTGTCCTTCTTCCAGCTCTGATTTATGTTCTGGCACTCCATATAGACCAGATGTGTATGTATCACTGGATTCCTATTTTGCTGCAATTGGCTGTAGGTGGCACCCCTTTCCCTCCCCAGCACTTTAACCGGCTGCTGGGAGGCGTCTCTAGCCTGGCCATTAACCTACCTCCCGGTGTGAAGACTAATGCCTCGTTTCCACTGAGCGGTATGGTTCGGTAAGGTACGCAATTTTTGCCGTTTCCATTGTAAAAGTTGTGAATGGTACCCTAATTCCAAACCGTACCACTTTTTCGGGACCCTTTCATTGGGGTACCAAGCAGAATAGTACCGTACCAACAGGGTGGAGTTATACTGTTGAGCTGAGGTACTGTTGGTGGTGGAAACGCAAGCCTGATCAAGGTGTACCATTCCGTACCGCTCAGTGGAAACGAGGAATAAACGGCTGTAGATGAAAACCGAATCCTCATTGCTTCATCCTTTTTCATAAGAAAGATTGACAGTTTTGCCCTTTACAGCAATGCTGACAGTCAAACAATTTTTCCCAACATTTTTCCCCAATTTAAATTTTGTCAAATTTTTCTGATTTAAGTTTTTATAATTTTTCCAATATTCGTTTTTAATCTATCTACCTTTTACCACAGCATCTGAGGAAGTGCTGTTTGCACAGATATCCTAAAGCTTCCCAGGCCGGAGTTTTTCTGCCGTACACTTCCCTCCTTTTCTGAAATAATTGGTGGCGGGAGAGCACCCTTCTCACCTAACACTGGCTTTGATTCCTGCTAACATAGGTGGATTTTTTGCTGCCGATGTCTCAACCAAACACCTCAGTGATCTGATCTTTTCTTCCTTGTCTACCTTTTAGGTTGCAGTTTCTGTACACATAGAATTTGTGCTGTCTGGGTGTATTGATTTGTGGGGATTGTCTGTATAATTATACACACACTGGTCCCACTTCTGATAAGGATTGTATTGTTTTTATAGCTCCATTATATCCTCTTTACAGGTGCAGATTACGAACAAAAGAATGGATGTATCGAAGGTTGCTGCAAAGTGCGGATCAAAACTCGGCACCAAGAACAAGACAGGTAAATATACAAAGTGTGTTTTTGGCTTATAAAGGAATTCCAGGTATGAACATTTTATACATGGCTACATTGTTCCAGCTTTGACCAATATAACTGTATATAGCATGCCTGGTCGATGCCCCTGGAAGCTGGAAATCACTGAAGTAAGCATTACAACTACACTGCTACTACAGTAAAGCCCTGCAAACATTTGGCCCGTGTGTATATCTGTCTGATAGAAGCCGGTTGTTTGGCCAGCTTCTGTTGGATGTGCATGCTTGAAAACCAGCAGCTGCCCAACTCCCGAGAGCGCTGATCAGAGTGTTCTGATCCCCTCTCGGAGGCCGCGGGGCCCTCCGGGTCCCAACCATCCATCGACGCATTGACGGCGGTCCTGGAGTCTTGCGTCCTGGGTGGAGTTGGCTTTTTGGGCGACGGGCTGGCAAAAAAAAACGCCCCCTGCCTCATCTGTCCCCTCAGATCCTGAATCTGATTCGGCCGCCATGGATGTGGGTCACCCTGCATGGGTTGCAACCATGCGCCCTGAATCCTCAGATAGTGAGGAGGATTTCTCCACTTCTGCAACCACGCACGAAAAAGCGCTGGGGGGGATGCACTGTTTGTATCTGTGCGTAAGATCTTAAAGATGGAGGACGTAGCTGCGACGGATGCACAGGTCCCCTTTGGCACTCACAAGCCATCCAGAGCAGCAAAGATGTAACCTTTTTCCTCCTATTTTGACAGAATTGAGTGGGGATGACCAAAGTTTCCCCTTGGGGTCCCTAAGCGCTTTGTTAGGCGATACTCGTATAAGAAGTCTCTTCTTAAGAAGGGACTGTTCCACCGGTGGTGCACCCTCCGGTTTCTAGATTAAACAAGGCAACCATGATTCAGGTTGAAGAGTTCCTGGCCTTAAGGACCCGACTGACTGGAAGGGCGGTGGTTGTGGCCCGCAATATGTAGACTCCCCTGTCTTTGCCAAGCTGGCGGTCCAGCTGGTCCAGGGGCTGCAGATTTTCTGTGATGCCTCTTTGGATGCGGCTTCCCTAGTGGCTCGGCTCTGTTTCCACAGTGGTCCTTCGGCGTGTCTTATGGCCCACATGCTGGTCTGCGGACCAGACTTCTAAAACAGGCCTTGACTGATCTTCCCGTTTAGGAGATTTTGTTTGGTGCTACCCTGGGTGACATTATTAACAGTCTCACAGGGAGGAAGAGTATTCTTCCTCTACAGGCTACTAAAGGCAAGGACCCTCGTCAGACGTAGGCCCTTCTTCTCAACGTTTTTTTTTTCGTCCCTCAGGGTTGACTGACAAGAGATCGAAGCCCTTCAGGGCCTCCTCTGGAGGATTTAAGCAAGCGAACTTGGTCTGGCAAGTCAAGAGTGGGCTTCTCCAGACCCGTAGGCAAGGCCCCGTCAGCTTGAAGGTGCACCCTCACCCGTATCCGGTTTGGGGGTGATGTCTTTGCTGCTTCCTGGACCCGTGGAATTCCCCTGTACAACACAAGTGGGTCCACAAAGTCGTACGGTCCGGCTACAAGATCGAGTTTCGTTCTTACCCTCTGGAAAGGTTCTTTCCTTCCAATATGTGACCGCTTACAGGCTCTCTTTGGGGCAGTGCAAGACCTTTTTCCTTCAAGGGGTGATTGTCCCGGTTCCGACTTGGGAAAGTTTTCAGGGGTTTTACTCAAACCTGTTCAAAGTCTCCAGAAAGGAAGGCAAGATGCATCCAATCCTGGACCTCAAGGTGCTGAACTGCTTGTGCAGGTTCAGAATGGAGTTTGTTCACATGGTGGTGGCTTCCCGGCATCAGGGGGATTTTTTTTTGCCTCCATCGACATCAAGGTTGCTTACTTTCACTTTCCAATATGTGTTGGTCACCAGTGCTTCCTCCGCTTTGCCGTGTGAGAGGAGAATTATTAGTTTGTGGCGTTACCCATTGGTCTCGCCTCCGCTCCTCTGGTCTTCATGGAAGTGTTGTCCCCGGTGCTAGCATTGTTACGTCAGCAGGGGATCGCGGTCCTGGACTACTTGGATGACCACCTTCTGCGAGCGGAGTCTCCTACTGCGCTGGTGGAAAACCTGGAAATCTCCATACTGGATTCTGAATCTTCAGAAGTATGCCTTGGTTCCTTCCACGAAACTAGATTATCTGGGTCTGATTTCAGCCTTAGCCAGAGTACTCCTTCCTCTGGACAAACTCCAGAAACTGCAGGCTGCAGTTTGCGCCCTGCTGTCCAGCAGATGGCCATTCCTCCAGACTTTGATGCGCATGCTGGACCTGATGGTGTCTACCTTCGAGGCGGTCCTGTTTGCACGGTTCCATACAAGGTCCCTGCAAAGGAGATTTTATCAAATGGTACAAGACTCCGCAGTCTCTGGACAACCAAATGCAGCTGAGCCGAGGAACAAAAGGGTCCCTGATCTGGCGGCTTCGTGCTCTGGCAGGGTAAAGCTTCCTCTCCCTTGTATTGGGCGGTGGTCACCATGGATGCAAGCCTGTCGGGGTGGGGAGGCATTCTCAACAGATTTTCTGCTCAAGGTGTCTGCACCCTGGAAGAGTCCAGACTACCAATCAATATCCTGGAGCTTCAAGCAATCACTGTGCCTGGAACATTGAACGGATCATCTCCAAGGATGTCCAGTGCGCATTTGATCAGACAATGCTACAGACGTGGCTTATGTCAATCACCAAAGGGGCACAAGAAGTGTCCTGGCAGCTCTGGAGGTAGCCGGCGTTCTCAGTTGGGCAGAATGTTTCAGCTCTTTCCGCCGTACATTCACAGAGTGGAAAATTGTGGCAGGCGGATTACTTCAGTCTGCAGGCATTGGACCAGGGGGAATGGTCTCTTCATCCGGAGGTGTTTCATCAGTTGTGTCCCTTGTGGGACATCACTGAGGTGGATCTGTCTCGGCTCAACAGAAAGGTGCAGAGATTTGTGGCACGGTCAAGGGATCCTCTGGCGGACCCCACAGACGCGCTGGTGGCCCTGTGGGGTTAGTATTTATTGCCTTCCCTCTCAAGCTTCTGCCAAGTCTAAGCCGGATCGAGGCAGAAGGGATTCGAGTCATCTTGGTGGCCCCGGACTGGCCTCACCGGGCTTGGTACGCCGATCTGGTGCGGCTGGTCACCGACGTTCCTTGCAAGCTTCCTCTCAGGGAGGATCTGCTGTCCCAAGGACCAATATTCCATCCTGTTTTACAGTTGCTGGCTTTGAAGGCTTGGTTGTTGAACTCCAGGTGCTGATGGATAGAGGTTTATCTGGGTCAGGGATTCCAATGCTGTTAAAAGCTAGGAAGCCTGTCCCCATGACATGCCACCCATATAGAGCCGTGCCGTGGCTGACTCCTGTGTGGTTCGGCCAAACGGCCGCAGTCCGTGAACCCAGAAGGAAGACCAGGTGAAGATGGAAGCCCTGGGATAGCCGTGACAGAGCTCTGCTGGAGGGCTTTTTCAGGCAAGTCTTTCATAATGTGCTAGTATGCGATGCATGCTACCACATTATAATCTTAACTTGCAGGGAGAAGTTTTTTTATTTTTTTGCGGTTTACTACCGCTTTAAAGCGGACTGGGGTAAGCCCTGCATGTGGATGCAAATATAAATACATTTGAATAAGATGATGGGTCTATAAAGGACAATATATCTAATTTGTGAGATTCAAATTGTTTAAATGAAAGTGATACTTGTGTCTTTAGTATTTTTATAGAGGGTAAAAAAATAAAAATTATGCTTACCTGCTCTGTGTATCGGTTTTACACAGGTATGGTATGATCATTTTTTTTATGATTTAAGTGGACTATGGGGGAAGTGAGAGAACAGTTAATAATTCATCTTGCTAAAAATTTGAAAAGAAAGGAGTTCATTATTATATCTATTAACCCTATACAGGTACAAAATATAATAATTTTCACTAGAGTGGTTCTTCAAAGCCCTGTTAACACCTCCTATGTATCATTCTCCTTAGGTGTTGCTGATAAATCTGAAGTGAATTCGAAGAAGACTGAAGTGACAAAGCAAAAGCCTCAGGACAGCACAAAAGTGAGAATCTCGCACACACGGGTGTTTGGAGTGTTAAAATTTCCAGCTCCTGTTCTGATAGTTATCATGTAATGTTTTATTTCATATATTTTTTTTATTTCTTGTACAGGAAAATGAGGTAGAGCAACTGGCACCTTCACAGACCACGGACCTAGTGAGACCTACAGAGGTTACGGCTGCAGACACACGGGAAAATGCAGTGGAGGAGACTCTTCCCGTAGATGATGGCAACCAAAGGGAAAACCAGAGCTTCAATGCTCTCATACCAGAGACAAGTAAGAATCACACTGAGCTAATATGCTAGATTTTAGCAGCGATACCTGACAGGGGGGAGCTAGTGTACCTGCTCCTGAGGACCTTTCACCGACACAGAACGTCAGTTAGCAGAAGTCACAGCAGCAATACCTGATGGGTGCGAGTCTGATGTTCCTGCCCCTGAGGAACTTTCACTGATTCAGAATGTAAACTTGTAGAAGTCTTAGGCGGGAGCTGGTGACTCCAGAAGATCATAGACGTTGGGGTTGATTTACTAAAACTGGAGAGTGCAAAATCTGATGCAGCTCTGCATAGAAACCAATCCACTTCCATGTGGGTTTTTTTTTTGTCAAAGCTTAATTGAAACAAGTTAGAAGCTGATTGGCTTTGTATGCGCAGCTGCACCAGATTTCGCACTCTCCAGTTTTAATAAATCAACCCCCATGTGATCTTGTACAAATTGTACACTTTCCATGCACACGGTTATATACTCATCTGTAATGCTCTTCCAAATGTAGGTACAACTGGGCCCTACACTTGCCAAAAGTCTGTAGACATCCCTCCAAATAAAGAAGTTCGGGTTTCCCCAGCCAAGGCTACTGTTAATGCTACTGCATGCAAAGACATTTTAGACCAATGTGGTACCAGTTTGGGGAAGACCCTTCCCTTTTCCGGTATGACTGCCCCCATTTACAAAAACAGACATGGTGTGACCAGTTTGGTGTGGAGGAACCCAAGAGTCCTGACCTCAACCCTACTGAACACCTTTGGGATGGGCTGGAATGCTAATGGCGAGCCAGGTCTTCTCATCCCAACATTGGTACCTGACCTCACTAGTGGGCAAGAATTCCCATAGACACCCTCCAAAATTTTGGTGGAAATCCTTCCCAGACGATTGGAGGATATTCTAGAAACAAAGGGGGGCAACACCATAATAATGGCCATGGTTTTGGAATGGGTTGTCCAACATGCTCATCTAATTTTGATGGTAAGGTGACCACAAAAGTATGGCCATATGGCATAATAATTCACCCCTGTTCCCCTGGCTGTACAAAGCAAGCTCCATAAAGACAGTTTGGTGTGGATGAACTAGAGTGTCCTGCACAGAGCCCTGACCTCAAACATGCTTAAACGCATTGGGATGAATTGTAATGCCGATTGGGAGCCCTTTTTTTTTTTTTTTTTGTGCGCCCAATGCGAGGCAGGTCTTTTGATCCAACATTATATACCAGACTTGACCAGTAGGCACAAATACCCAAAAGGCACCCTCCAAAATCTTGTGGAAATCTTTCCCAGGAGAGTAGATGTCCAACACATTTGTAGAAGTGTGTGTTGGTCTGGTATCCAGACTTTTTTTTTTTTTTTTTTTAATTACGCTTTTATTGAATAGGAAAACAGCACAAGCATAATTCCCCCATACATTGAAGCACAATAGTTACCAGTAAGGAACAACATATACTTAGCTTAATTGTGCTCTAATCTATATAATTGTTACAATAATTGATACCTACATCCCAAGTTATACTGATTTTGTATTACCAATTCCTCCTAGAGGAAATTGGTGATGTGTGGGCTTGAAGGGGACTTTACTGGTATCATACTCAAGATTGTACGACTACACATGTATTTTATATAAAAAATATATTTTTAATTATATTGTTAAAAAACATTTAAATTTTCACATTGACAATACAGACATACAAAAGATACATGAAAGAAATCTACATGACCAATAATACATTGGTGACAATTTAAAAGTTGTTTAACATGTAAGATCCTCCTTATATTTGAGTGCCACCACTCATATCCTTGCCCGACATGTTTCGCTTCACAAAGCTTCTTCAGGGGCGGATTAGCTTGATAAAGATATCACTGTCTATACAACATCAGTATATATGGTTATGAATTGCACAAAAATAAATACTTTCAGAGCGTCTTTATAGATGGGAGAGCAAGCCACGCCCCTCACGTGCCCCACATGCAGTATACTATTGGCTAGGTGGATAAATAGAGTGCATGGCATAACAAACGTCTCCCCGGCGAGTGCAGGGGCATTAGAAATAGAATAATCTATTCTATTTCTAATGCCCCCTCACTCGCCGGGGAGACGCTTGGTATGCCATGCACTCTCCTATTTATCCACCTAGCCAATAGTATACTGCATGCGGGGCACGTGAGGGGCGTGGCTTGCTCTCCATCTATAAAGACGCTCTGAAAGTATTTATTTTTGTGCAATTCATAAATAACCATATATATTGATGTTTTATAGACAGTAATGATATCTTTATCAAGCTAATCCGCCCCTGAAGAAGCTTTGTGAAGCGAAACATGTCGGGCAAGGATATGAGTGGTGGCACTCAAATATAAGGAGGATCTTGCATGTCAAACAACTTTTAAATTGTCACCAATGTATTATTGGTCATGTAGATTTCTTTCATGTATCTTTTGTATGTCTGTATTGTCAATGTGAAAATTTAAATGTTTTTTAACAATATAATTAAAAATATATTTTTTATATAAATACATGTGTAGTCGTACAATCTTGAGTATGATACCAGTAAAGTCCCCTTCAAGCCCACACGTCACCAATTTCCTCTAGGAGGAATTGGTAATACAAAATCAGTAAGGAACACCACACGCAGGAACATCAAGATGTGAGAGCCTTACACTGAGTATTCTACAATACACATTGCACAAATCCATATAAAGTGAACTAACTAGAAAATGTTCAGGTAGCATATCTATAAAGCAGTGTCGCCAGTTTGAAGAGGACAAAATCCGAAGGTAAAAAGTCTGACTAAACTCCTACCCAGTAGGGCAACAGAGCACAGGGGGATAAGGCCAAGAGCGATATCTGCATAAAAGAGGAGACCAAGGCCAGGGTAAATGCAAAGTAGGGAAAAACTCAATGTAGGGCTACTATGGGAATATCATCCATATAATAAAATCAGTACTAAAGTCACTGAGAGAAAATTAAATGGGGGGACCGCATTTAAAAAATAAAGCAAAACCCAGAGGTTCACATAATCGGGGCTCTGCACACAGGCATACCAAATGTATAAAGAAGTAAGACTATCAATTCATAATCTCCATTAAGGTAATGGGGGGGGGGGGGGGGGTCAGGTTGTCTCCATTTCAACAGGATAGTCTTCCTGACATAAAAGCCAGTATAAGCCCCGGTTCACACTACTGCGTGTGCGGGGTTCGCATGTCATGTCAGAGCGCACTGCTCCGACATGACATGCGATCAGCTGTGCGGTGCGAGTTTAGCCATACAGTTTGTATGGCTAAATTCGCATCGCACCCGCAGCAAACACGCACAGGAGGCATTTTTGCGGTTCACACTTGTGCGATCAGATCCTGTGCGAACTGCACGATCGCACTGCGATATGCGATCAAACTGGGGGTGTCGTTAAGATTACATTGACACCCCCAGCGGATCGCATATGGCAGTGTGAACTGCCAGGGGTGCGTGTGCGATGCGGGAACAGGCTGCGAATTCGCAGCCTTCCCGCATCGCATCAGTGTGAACCGGCACTAAGACACAAACACCTTTATGGAAAGAGTGAGCCATTGAGTCGCAGATGCCTGCCAAAAATATCTAAAAAAGCAAACATTCCCAGACCATATGAAGAAATGTCCCAATTACGGTATCCAGACTTTGGGCCGTGTATAAGAACACTGAATTTTCTGGGGTGTTTTTTTTTTTTTTTACTTGGAACAGTTTAAACACCTGATTGCAATGTGAAATTTCAGAAAGTCCAAATTAAGGCTGGAATTGGGGTGTAAAAATTATCTTCTACAAATTCATTAGTGATTTTCATAGATTTGTTAACCACAGTTTTAAAGTGGGCCTAAACCCATTAAAAATGTTCAACTACCTTGGCTGCCCCCCAACCCTCTGCTGCCTGCCCAAAGTTTCCCAAGACCCCTCAAATCTTTACCAAGTTCTTGATCAGAGCTGTCAACATCTTCCCTGTTGCTTTTAGAAGCGAGCCAGGACCTGCCTGAGCCAAAGGCATTGATTTTGCTCTCTGAGGAGTGAGTCAGTACTTCTCCCTTCAAATGTCCATCTTCTGATCAAGGGGCACACCCAGAAGCAAAGGGTCACTTGTACCAGGAGGGAGCACTGTGTTGCCTACAGCAAATTATTTAAGGGCAAGTAGTGGCAGTTTTGAGTGGGCAGCAGCCTTTTAGATCTGCTCTGAGGTCTTCTATTTATGGGCATCAAAAAGGACATAATATTTCAAGATAGGATTAAAGCAGAACTCCGGGGGAAATGGTTTTCCCATGCAGTGGGGCTGTGCCTGCACTTCATGGCGTAATTGCTCACTTTGTCTAGGGGTGAACAGGGCTTATACTCGCTCAATCCTTAAATCCTCCAGAAACTGGCGCTCTCCTATGTCCAGCTTTGGAGTGTTCCTGCCAGTCTATGGGCATGATGACATCAAGAAAGTCCACCGCAGCAGATGGGGGGGGGCTTTCAATAGTGGCAGAGACGGTTGCTGGGAAGATCGCTGAGTCAGGTGAGTATATCTGAGCTATCTAATCCTCTAGACCAGTGTTTCCCAACTCCGGTCCTCAGGGCACACTAACAGGCCAGATTTTAAGTATTACCTTGGGGAGATGCAGACTAGAATACTGCAATCACTGAACAGCAAATGAGATCACCTGTGAGGTATTTCAGTTTTCTTGCAAACCTGGCCTGTTAGTGTGCCCTGAGGACCGGAGTTGAAAAACACTGCTCTAGACCAGTGTTTCTCAACTCCGGTCCTCAGGGCACACTAACAGGCCAGATTTTAAGTATTACCTTGGGGAGATGCAGACTAGAATACTGCAATCACTGAGCAGCAAATATTACCTGTGATGCATTTCAGTTTTTTGGCAAACCTGGCCTGTTAGTGTGCCCTGAGGACCGGAGTTGAGAAACACTGCTCTAGACCAGTGGTCCTCAACCCTGGTCCTCAGGGCCCACTAACAGGCCAGGTTTGCAAGATAACTGAAATACATCCCAGGTGATATCATTTGCTGCTCAGTGATTGCAGTACTCTAGTAGTCTGCATCTCCCCAAGGTAATACTTAAAATCTGGCCTGTTGGCCCTGAGGACTGGAGTTGAGGACCACTGCTCCAGACCACGTCTCAAACACAAGGCTCACGGGCTGTATCAGGCCTTCCAGGCCATTTCATTCAGCCATCTCTGCACCCACCTTGTCTCGGCAGCAGAGAGGACTGAGCTTCTCCACCAGATGATGCACCTCTGTGCAGCCACAGTAGCGCCTCGTCTCCGCCTCCCTTGGTCTCAACATTCTGCAGACTCGAGCAGCTGCTTCCTGCCTTCTGGTTGTCCTCCAGGCCCTCACTTACTGCTTCCCAGCTCTTACCAGGCAGCAGGTAAGTGGGGTGCTCTGGGATGCAAGGAAGTATTGGTGGCGCTTGACATCTGATGTAAAAAAAAAGGGGGGGGGGGGGGGAGAACGTTGCTCTAGACATCTAGTCTCAGATGCAATCAGCCCTTTGAGGACAACCATAATGCTGATGCGGCCCACAATGAAATAGTTGGACACCCCTGCCATAGACCAAAACGGGCAGTTAACCCTTGCAGGCACATTCCCACTCTATGGTTTTCGGGGTTGGGGGAGAGAAAAACCCGGAGTTCTGCTTTAAGGGGAAACCTATAATTGGAGGCTGCATCTGCTGCAAGCATTCTGAAAATGTTGGTTGCCTCTGGCTTTGATGATCTGAGTCACTGCCTGGGGACAGGAATGCAGGTCAGCAAGTTGGAGTTTGTGATGTGCATACATATTCATTGGCCATAATTGAAGCCATTGGATCCGCATGAAAGCCATAGAGCATTTTCAGAAGATATCAGCAGTGGCAGCCTACAAGGTCTGATACAGGTTTTCTTTTAGCATTGGTTATAGTGGGTGAGGGATTCTGGCCCTCGAGGACCAATTTGGACAGCCATGTTTGTAAATATGACAGTCTGGGTGAGCCAAAGCTACGCCATCAGTGATGTCATAAATATGTGTTGCTGTGGAATTATTGTACATCCAAGCAAGTAGCTTTAAGGCCCCTTTCACACAGATGTTCCATTCGGGTCCACCTATCAGTTTTTCAGGCAGACCCGACCGGAACCTCCATTCTTCCCTATAGAAGGGCGGTTGTAAACGGACATGTCAGTTTACACCCGGCTACATCCGATCTGCCAAAATCAGTTGGAAGGGGATGGTGGATCGGATGACAGTCGAGTGTAAACGGACAGGCAGTCGGTTTACACTCGGCCTCCCATAGAGGAGAGCGGTCTATGTCCGCCTGCTCATGTGGGTTCAGCAGAGATCCCCTGCTGAGCAAGCAGATCACAACTGCAGTCCGCCCCTTGTGAAAGGGGCCTAAGACGATGGCACTCAATATAAAGGACACTGCTGTCGTTTTTGGGGGTTTGGCAGCAAGGTTTGTCACCAATGTAAGTGCTGATATCTGAGCAAGAAATGCTTTTATTTTCCAGGCATCTAATGATGAATTTGTGGTGTCGTCTCCCATCTTGTCTCATTGTCTGATCTCCTCCCTGTACAAACTCCCACATCTGTCCTTCCCACTTGTTCTCCATCCGAAATCGTCACACTGTTTTACTGCAGATTGATGTGAGGTTGGGCCCGCCGGCGAGAGATGGACCACGGAGAATGGCGTCTGCGTCCCTATGCAGCATTTACATCCACCCCACTCCACCTTGAACACATCATACTGAGGGCCTGTACCTGCCGACTCTCCACTGCTGACTAGTCCTCCACCAGGGTCTCCGATCTCCCGCTACCCTAACCCAGGAGCTCTCGCGCTCCCACCAGTAAACGCTCTGCACTTTCTAAGAGGTGACCCAGTCCGCCAGCCTCTCTCCACCTGGTGTCTGGCTACCGTGATGGGACGACGTTTCCGGAAGTTGGGCTCCTGTGTATTGTCTTTATTTTTTCTTTTTCTTTTTTTTTTTTCTTTTTATATATAGATGGTTTCTATGAATGTTTGTTTTTAGCAGTGTAATCTTCTGGTAGTCCACATGAGCATGTCAGACCAATCGTAACCGATTACAAACCAAGAGGTATTCTTTGTCGATTTCGTTGGCTTTCTGAATCCTACAGGGTGGAGCTCCGAGGAGGAAGTGAAATACTTTCTGCAAAACAGAGGTCGACAATCTCTAGATTGCATGCTTCTATGGGGAGAAAACTTTGCTGAACAGCGGATTTTCTCTAGGCATGATCGGTCCATCACCCAGCCAGAGACCAGGAAGTGGTTGTCATTCTGGTCACGTCATTCGCTCTGTGACACACCAGCCCTGTTGGAGACTTGTGTTCCTGTGTTATTATTTAATATTAATAATAAATGTTAAGTAAATATATATATATATAAATGACGCACATGCACATGCCGTAGATTCGTCTTAAATGTAGAATTCCAGGACTCCTTTATTACATTAGTGCGCAATTTTGTGTGCTACCATTTCTGCAAAGCTTCCATGATGTCCTCGTTCTGTAGTCATCTACTGGCCTTTCCTACATCTACGACGCTGCTTAACATATCGAGCGCTTGTGACTGTGTTTTTTTTTTTTTTTTTTTTTCTTTAGGTTTCTTTTTAACTTTATTGAAGGGTAAATTAATTTGGGCAGAGTAAAGTTGATTATGAAAGTTAAGAGTATGTGACTTAACAGGAGCGACGTGGCACCTCGGACTGGCTGGCTCTCTATAGACGGTTAGAGGTCCCTCAATCCCCAGCTCAGGGTTATCCGGGGAGACTTCCCTGTTTAGGGGGTTTAGATGGGGTGAGAAGCCAGGAAGAGGAGTCCAGCAGTGCCGGCCCGGTCTCCTGGCTATGACGTCATTGGTTATTGCACGTTATATGAAATATTTGACAACGGATCGATTTTGTTTTTAAGGTAGTTTTTTGACGGGAAGCTTCATAGATGCCCGCGTGCCATGATAAGTCCCCAAAGGGGGGAGGGATGTCTATCTTCCCTTTTTATGCGAGAGAAGAACAAACTTCCACGTCATCTTCAGCTTATGGAAATGTCTCTCCTAAGACATTAGAAATGAAATAAAAAGATGTTGCTTTGTATCGTGATTTTGAACTAACATTTTTATGTGCTGTGACAGACACTAAAGACTGACGTGTAAATGGAGGTCTCCGATGAAGCAGGATTGTGGGGATAGACGGTCGGGGGGGGGGGGGGGGGGGAGGAGGCATAGGCAACAGGGGCGCGGAACAGAGAACAGTACCATACCCCTCCCTCTGTACCTACACAAAGTTCTTATTGCACTTCTGTATTTTTATATATATATTAAAATATGTTGCATGGTTTCTAATAAAATGATGATAAAATGTTACAAAATTGCAGTGGTGTATTGTTTCAGTTCCCTCTGAAAAATTCAGGATTGAGGAGAAATGGCCCATATGGTTTGATGACCCGTTCATCCCTCTTGGTGTCTGGATCCCCCAGCAGATGTGTGATATAGTCCTGCTTCTGCACCTCCTCTCTCAGGGCCGGCCCAAGACATTGTGCTGCCTGGGTCCAGGAATGAAATGCTCCCCCCCCCCCCAAAAAAAAAAAAATCACGCCCAACAAAAGGCCCCCCACATCCATTATTTTATATAAATATAACCTTTGGTAAGTATTATGTATACCTCTTCTATAACTCACCACTGGACCGGTCCACCAAACACCCACTGTCTGTCCTCAGTCCTCCTGTCATTCCTGTGTCTGCAGTGCCCACCACTCTAGAAGATAGACTTCCCTGTGTGAGATGGAGTGCGCTGATGTCTGAGGTCATTGGGCACACCACCATCACGTGAGGGAAGTTCCCCGGAGGAGACTTTCTGCCTTCTATCAGTTTGCACTATGGGCAGCAGTATGAGATGTGAAAATGCCACCCATAACACGCTGCAAACTGATGACACACAACTGCTGTAAAAAAAATATTGGGAGTCAATTTGCTGCCCCTCTCCATGTGCTGCCTGGGTCCAATGGACCCAGTGGGACCCATGGTAGGGCCGGCCCTGTCCTCTCTCATATTTACTGACACGGCTGATTGATGCTGTATGGAAAAGTTACCTCCTGTCAATGTCTGTTTAAAATTGCATACTGTGGCCAAGGGAAACTTTCCAAGAAAAAAAAAACAAACCAGTAAATGTAAGTTAACAATTTAGGGACAAAGCTTGTCGTGTCCTGTATAGCCAGGCAGGGCTGCTGTTAGAAATCACAGGGCCCTTTACAACCTACCTGACAGGGCCCCCTCCTGAAAATATCAAATATTTTCACTAAAATGGCACGATGCTATGCTTTGCAATCGTGGCAGAAATTATACTCAGTGATCTAGACCAGGGGTCTCCAAACTTTTGCTACAA
Organism: Pelophylax lessonae; assembly: GCF_965119305.1. Taxonomy (NCBI): domain Eukaryota; kingdom Metazoa; phylum Chordata; class Amphibia; order Anura; family Ranidae; genus Pelophylax; species Pelophylax lessonae. The sequence continues at coordinate 557,649,615 of NC_138772.1, forward strand.
GGGTCAGTTTACTGCCGTTCAATCTGAGGGGCCTGACTGTGGCCAGTGGAGTAGAACTTCCCCTAGTATTGGTGGGAATAAACAATGCCATAGGCTTAATAGTCAGTGGGAGTAAAATTTAATCATTGGTGTCGGTGAGAGAATGTGTCGCATAATTGGAGTTGGTTAGAGAAGATGTTCCCCCATCTCTGGTATCAGTGGCAGAAATAGTCTCACATCAGTGGAAGGATTATTCCCCCAAGGGCCGGAAAAAGGAAAGCAAAAAAAGCAAAGGGCCATATATGGCCCACAGGCTGCAGTTTGGAGACCACAGACTAATGCCCCATACACACGTGCAGATTATCTGCAGACTTTTGTCTGCAGACTTACCAAAACCATATAATATGAGGTCAAACCTAAACACTTTCAATTTGTATGCAATCCGGCAGGCCCTTGCACTACATAGAAAAGGTAAGTCTGCAGATAATCTGCACGTGTGTATGGGGCATTAGATCCATTCAATTGAATTGTGGTGCTTTGCAAGTGCCCCATAACCATGGGGGGGGAGGGGAGACAGAAGCCAGTAGCACTGCAGGGGAGGGGGGCCCGGTAGGAAGAGGGAGCGCAAATCCTTGAACCGATCTAGAACTGCAGCACAGCTGGAGGGAGAAAGATGGAGTAGACGGCAGCAACACTGCAGGGGGATCCACAAGTGAAGCAGTAAGGCAATATAGCCAGCCCTTCTGCGTGGCAGGTGCCCGGGCCCCACTTTTGAACTGATGGGACCCAGGCCCAGTAAAGGATAGCTGGCTGTACTGCCTATTGGCGGCCCTGTAGCCAGGAAGTCATGGGTGGGGCTTTAAGCTTCCTGCATCATAATAATGGGTGCACCACATTAATAAAGTCAATAGACCAATTTCAAACCTATCTGCGCCACCCACGACCGTTTCTATTTTAAAGTAAAATAGAAAGTGGCTCAGGGTCTGCACCTATTAAAGGGATAGCAACCTTTTTCAGTAGGAAAAAAAAAAACTGCCCCCGATTTCCACCAGATTGGACCTGGCATACAAGATGGGAAATGTTTACTGACAGCTCGCATATCACTCTGCCCATGCAGAGCTTACATTACACGAGGCAAATGGCCGGCTTATTGGCCTCAGACTTTTGAGGGGCTGGTGTCAGTGAGAAGAATAGTGCTACTTGTTGTTGGTGTCCAGTGGGAGGAATAGTGTCCTGAAGGCCAGATAAAGGCAAAGGGCCCCAGTTTGGAGACCACTGGTATGGGGGCAATATGTTTCCTGCACATAATGGACTTCCGGTCTGTAACATCAACTGAGGGACACTGCAGCCAATTTGTTCAGCCTTAAATGACTGATACAGGATAACAAGATTAGACCTAATGGCCCTCACAGGTGTTTATCATTTGCAGGAATGGGCGAGGGGAATTGACTGGTCAAAGCCAGCATTCCAAACAAGGTCCGGTTGATGATCTCACTAATTCAAGATGGGTCATCAGCCTAGTGTATGTATAGCAAATACTTTTCCAAATCGCACAGATCACAGGCTTGGATATTCATAGACCCTCTGTTCTAGGCTGCTACCTTCAGGTGAATTGACCCTTTTTTTTTAGTTTTGGATAGAGTAGGGAAGAGTTAGGTCATGGTCATTTTTAGGTGTCTGTGTACCATTGGGGAAATGTTTCCCTCTACTTCCTGTCTCAGGAGTGCAACAGGGAGTTGGATATTTCCCAAACTGAAGGGAATGCCCCTCGTAGACAGCTGTCTCCACTGTAAGGTTTCACCCTGCCTCTTGTTTTCGATACAGCGCAAAATTTCAGGGTCCCCCGCACTTTCATTCTCTGCAATACTCAGCAGTGCAAATAGAGGGAAGAAATCATCAGCAATGGGGACACAGCAATACAAACTTCAAAGTCCAACCCTTTACCACTCTGTCTAAAAAAAAAAAAAAAAAATGCCTAGCGCAGCTTTACTCAACCTTTACCCCCAAGGAACCCTTGCAATTATTTTCATATCTCAGGAAACCCCTGCTAAGATTAGTCCGTTGGTGGTTAATGCCCATTACATTGGTGGTGGTCAGTGGGAAGAATGTTTACCTTGTGATGTTTGTCAGATTGCCACTCTTAGTCATCATGTCTCTGGCTCTGCCAAGTGGTGTTGGACCTGGAACTATGCAGCCACCATCACATAGGTCATGGTTCATGGAACCCCTAGCCACTTTTGAAAGAAGGGTTCCACAGAGTCCTAGGTATGAATGTTGGACTAGAAATGCACTTTAAAGTAGTATTCTGGCTTACACCTAACTAGTCTTTAAACTAGGGATGCACCAAAATGAAAATTCTGGGCCGAAACCAAAAATGCAGGATGCCCTTGGCCAAAAACCAAAAATGACTTTTTCCCCCAAATAATTTTAAAATTGATAGAAGAGGGGCATACACCAAAAACAGGCAGTGACGTACACCTGTCGCTGCCACCCTGTCACAGTATATGTACTGTGATGGGTTGGCAAGAGGTTAATTTAATTACCAATGGTATTAGTATTATGCAGCATGAGGGGGTTAATGTATTGCCACTGCTGGTCACTGATGAGTTGGTGACCGACCAGTGGCAGTTAATTAACCCCTTTGTGCTGCATTAGTGCAACCAGTAGCAGTGTTAATTAACACTGGTTGCACTAATGCAGCACAAAGGGGTTAACTGCCACTGGTCGGTCACTAATGCATCAGTGACCAGCAGTGGCAATATATTAACCCCCTCATGCTGCATAATAACCATTGGTAAGCTCGCCTCGGCTCCCCCCCCCCCCCCCCACTGCCTCAGCGTCCCCCTCGGCAGTACACCCTCCCCACCCCCACCCCCCCCCCCCCCTCCTGCCTCAGCGTCCCTCCCCATTCCAAGGATGCAATCTCCTTACTCTCACTCTGCTCCTCCGGTGTCCTTCCGTCCAAAAGACGTGCCTCTGGCCGGCGGTCCGCCTCCCTGTGATGTCACTACTACTACGATCTGTGCATGAATGAACGGACACACCGGGAGGGCGGGCGAGCGGCCGCTAATAGCTATAACTATGTAAGCGCTTCACTTTCCTGTCAGAGGAGATACCCACATGACAGGGAAGTGAAGCGCTCACATAGTTATAGCTATTAGCGGCCGCTCTCCCGCCCGGTGTGTCAGTTCATTCATTCACATCGTAGTAGTAGGGACATCAATGAGAGGCGGGCGGTCGGCCAGAGGCGGGACTTTTCAAACCTGCGCTGCGCCCTCCTCCTTCTCCACGGCGGCCATTAATTTCTGCATTTTTAACCCATTTTCAGCCAAAATGGGATAGGCCCATTTTTGGACGAAAATTTCGGTGCATCCCTACTTTAAACTGCCCCTTCCTAACACCTATGTCTCCTAGCCTGTGTAAGAAAAATGTGTATATACTAACCTTTTTTTCAACCCCTTCCAATCTGCTCCTGCTCCCGTGTCAGCCAGGGCAGCTGCTAAGGAGAGGCAGGACCGCCAACAAAGGATGGGCTGTGGGTGATGTCACTGCACCAGGCTTTACTAGCTGTTGGCACGCGCTCTCCTCCTTGGCAGCTGCCACCAGGTGAAATCACGTGAATGGACGGAAGCGGGCTGAAATTAGGTGAATATTTACATCTCTTAAACAGGTTTGTTAGCATAGGTATTAGGAGTGGGAGGGGACATATTTAGGACTGGTTTTAGGTTTTTAACTAAATTCTACTTGCACTTTCAGCATGATGTCCATGGTATAAGCTGCAGGAGGATTTGCAGATTAAAATTCTCTTCTGTATCTTATCTGACTTTTTGTGTCATTTTTGTTTTTCATCCCCTGAGTAATACATTTTTGGCTGCTGTTGAAGCAGAGGTTCGCCTTTCTTAAATGATTCAGGTCATCAGCCAGCAGGTCCCAACTAAAACATTCTTCAGAGCTGCCGCCTTGTGTGGGTTTGTAGCTGCCATTGTGCTGCTTAGATCAGGGACATAGGGATCACTTTGGCAGGTTTTTTGGAAGGCCGTTACCCAAAGCAAATTGTAACAAGTAGAGATGACACTCTAGATTCACTTATCAGATTTTGATAGGACACAGTGACTCAGAGGGTGCTCTCAACTACAGGACGGTGTACACCGGAGGCTCAGATTTCAAGATTAATGCTCCTTAGGTGGGGGCCCAGATTTGAAGATTTACACGTACAGTGCCCCCTAATTCCGAGGTCGAGATTTGAAGGTTTTTTGTGCAGGGCCTTTTCATAAAGGGCTCAGATTCATGTGTACAGGGCCCCTTTTAATAGAAGGCCCAGAGTTGAAGGTTCATGTGTATAGGGCCTCCTAAATGAAAGGCCCAAATTTAAAGATTCATGCGTACGGGGCCCGCTAAATAAAGGCCCAGATTTGATGGTTTGTGTACAAGGCCTCTTAAGTTGTGGGTCCAGATTTGAAGATTCACCTGTATAGCCCCCCCTAAATAGAAGACCAAGTTTTGAAGGTTCCACCTATACAGTGCCCTCTAAATAGGAGGCCCAGATTTGACGGTTCACCTGTACAGTGCCCCTTAAATGGTAGGCCCAGATCTGAAGTGCAAAACGAGAGAACTTCTTTCTCTTTCGTTCATCGATGAACACAGAGCTCCATAAATCATAACTACTGGATTATATTGCCTCCTCCAGGAGTAAGACTTGGCAGAACAAAAAAACACCTGGCTACACCCATGGTCCGTCCTCAACTTTTATATAACCTCACTCTCTGCTCTAGGTAATCAGTTTTAATCTTTCTAGATAGGAGTAAGGACTTATGCCTCGTACACACGCATCGATAGTTGGCTGTGAATTTTCGGCCAACGTCCGATCGGCCGATTTTCGGCTTGTTAGTATGATGCTTTCGACAACTGACTGCGACTTTTCGGCCGAATAAAATCTGGTGTGCATGCTATAAAATTTTTGTTAGCCGTCACCACAACGGCCGATTTTTTTTGTCAGTCAGTACAGATTTCGGCAGACAAAAATCTGATGAGCAAGACTGGGCATGCTCAGAGAAGAAAAAACACACGGAAAGTAAACCAGCACATGACATCACTTCTGAAGTTGGTTTTTGTTGGCCGAGAAAATTTGTGTGCAGTCTAGAGCACATGTCAACCAACAAAACAACACTGGACAAAAGTCGGCCGATCGGTCGGCCGATAATCGTTGCGTGTGTACGAGGCATTAGGCTCCCAGCTAGGATCTCTGGTCCTAGCAATTTTTTCTCCTCCCTTACATCTGTTTAGTTTTATTTTCTCTTGGGAGATCTACAATCGACTGCTGGGATGGGCAATCTAGATCCAGTGGTCCCCCCCACCCTGCCAGTGAGCACATGCAGACTGCCACTGCATGCTAGGTTGGCCACGACAGACTCACGGACAGAGGCTGGCCTGCGAGTTCAACGTCTTGCAGGGTCGCGTATGACCAGGTGTGGGTCTGAGTTGCAGTGGTCCCTTGGCCGACAGCTCCCCTACTCCGGTGGCGAGGATTCTGTCTTGAGCGCTACCTGCACCAAGGAAGGGTATGTACAGTCCCCCCCTCTCCCCCTTTGGTATTTTATTGGGGTGGATGTGAGTAACCTCCAGGGACGGTCAGACCTGCAGGTTCCCTCCTCCCATCCTTAAATCCCTCAGTGAGCTGGGCTTCCCCCGATCCCTTTCCCCCGTCAGCCCTGGGACCCCCACCAGATTCCAGGTCCAGAGGATGCAGCAGAGTCCCCTGGGGTCTCCCCCCTCCCCCCCCCCTTCCCTGCTATCCCCACTCTCTAAGGGTCCTGGGATAGTGTATGCCCTGCCCTGGTAGTCTGGAGGGGTAGACCCCTAGCTGCATGCCCTACTGTTTGCACTGGGACCTCCCTGCACTATACCCGACCGGTGCGGAGTGTCCCCCAACGTGTGTCCTACCTTCGGGGGGGGGGGGGGTGCAGGAAAGATCCTGGCAGCATGTTTCAGCATCTGTAGCTGATGGTGGACTAAACTGATTACCGAGAGTAGAGAGGGGGGTTAATCTGTAAAAAAAAAAAAAAAACTGTAAACCCAGATGCTCAACCTCCAAAGGAATTTGGGATTTTAAGGATTGAAGATGAATTCAGCCTTCCTTACGAGTTTTTCCTCTTTCAATGGTTTCCCATAGCCGAGGTTCTGGACTATTCTTGCTGCCCTGATATGAATGGGGCTGCAGCAAGCAGTTCGTGCAGCACCTGCAAGATGTTGGAGAAAAAAAAAGTTATGACGTTCTTCCGAAATGCATCACTTTCTGCTTCCTTATTTCCCAGAAATGGCAATCAGGATCTGCCTGGTGCTGGTGTGTGTCCTGTGGGATGACCATTAGGTGCTAGCTTAAAGTGCTTCTAATGGTTTGTTATTTAAAAAAAAAAAAAAAAAGAAACTGTGCAAAACCATTACACAGAGCAGGTAACACCAGAGTAACCCTGGTCCTCCTCTCCTTGGTTCCCCTGCCAGCGCTTCTGGCTCACCCCCCCGCTGCGTGCCCCCCAGCAAACTTCTTGCTCGGGGGGGGGGGGGGGGCTAAGTCCTGCCCCCACTCCCTCCTCTCTGGCTGTGATTGAAAGTAGCGCCTCTTGCTGTGTCTCAGCCAATGAGGAGAGGGACCTGGGAGAGCCGCTGCTATCATGCATGTCGCTGGATTGGGGAAGCTGCACACTGAAGGTTTTTTTTTTTTACCTTCGTGCACAGAATGCATGAAGGTAAAAAATCTTCACTCTTTTTACAACTACATTAAGGCTATAGTTACCCTTTACCAAAAAACTGCCTGTGCGGTAAATAAATGACTGCGTGTACATGAGATTTTAGGGGCTGCAGAAAAAAAAACACCCAGCTGCCCCTGGATGTCAGTTTAGTAGCTGTAGTGTACATGAGTCTTCAGATTGGTTCCTTGGATTGGGAGAAAATCCATTTTGAACTCCGAAAGTTTTAATTTTTCAAGCTGTTTGAAGTTTTGCTGACAAACATTTGGCTTCCTGTTCCTCGTTTCTGCTGCTTCTTCCTCTCCAGTCCTCTTGTTCATGGACCGTCCCGATAGCAATATTTCTCTCATAGTGGATCTTCTCATTGTTTCTCTCATAGTGGATCTTCTCATTGTAAGACTGAAATAAAAGCTTCTAGAAGTTATAATATCTCTGCTTATTTTGTTCAAATATTAATTTGTGTGTCTGTGAGTTATTAAAGGCTTACCCAGGATGCCAGTGAAAACAGAAAACTGTATCAAAGGCTTACCAAAATCTCCTTTCCTGATGCCAATCCATGGCAGCATACATCTGATATAGCGCCACCCACAGGATCTGTTCAAATCTATAAAAGGAAAGCTAAAGCAACCTTTCCCTATCCTCCGTAAAAATAAGAAGATGAAGAAAGAGTAGAGTTTTCATGCTGCCATGGATTGGCGTCAGGAAAGGAAAATTATGGTAAGTATTTGATACAATTTTCATGGCATGCGCTTCCAGAACTTGAAGACATAAAAATTGACCTAGGTGAACGAGTCTCTATCACTTCTGGAGGCTTCTTGTCTGACTGCACTGTAAGTTATCTGGATGACCTTGCAACTTCAAGATGACAAGGTTGAGCAGTAGGTTTCTCCTCCAAACTTGCTTGATGGAAACACAAACCGCCTTCTGGAAAAAGGTAGTGGCTTGAAGGTAGGCATTTTAGACACTTGGTACATCCAGCTTGTGTCGGTTGGGTAGTGTCTCTGCCAGAAAGGATGGAAAAGGGGGAGATTGCTCTAGCTTTCCTTTTATAGATTTAAACAGACACAGCGGGTGGAGATGAGAGAGAAGCTATATCAACTGTATGCTGCCATATTGCCGTCAAAAAATGGGTTCATTATGGTAGGAGCTGTAATGCCATGCCCTGGCCTTGCATTGGGCTGAGTCTAGATACGGATAAGACCTATATGGTTGCTATTGTACAGTAAGAATATTGATTGCATGGAGAGTGCTGGTCTCTAATTCAAACTGTGATGGTTGAAAAAAATGTATACATTACAAAACATTTAGAGATAATATTGAATCAACAGAAAATTCACTGCTTATAACGACAGTGGGCTCCAGCGCCATTTTTCCTGTCTCAGGCTGAACTGCGTTCATCGTAAGTAGGAAAGATGGTGGGTGGCTAGCAGTTGTGAAGGTTGTTAAAGTGGAAAACAATTTGTCAAAGCACCTGTAAAGCTGCAGCCGAATCAATAGAGAAGACTCTGCCAACAGACATGGGACCTTTTCAGCACCATAAAGTGATAAAACTTGTCTATAGGATAGGCAGATACCTACTGATTAACAAATATTACCACTCATACCAATAACATACAAGGCATACAGCAGCGGTCTCCAAACTTTCTAAACAAAGGGCCAGTTTACTGTTCTTAAGGCTTGGTGGGGCAGGGACAGTGACTGCGGCTGGTGGGAGTGGAAAATGCCAGGCCATCAATTGAAGTAAGCTATACCCCATCGTTGGTATCAGTGGGAAAAATAGTGCCATATTGTTGATGTTATTAGGATGAACAGTGCCCCATCATTGGTTTCAGTGGAAGGAATAGTGCCCCAAGGGCCAGATCTGGCCCCCAGGCCACTGCTGGCAGACCACTGGCATAGATGTATTTAAGTGAGTGTTGTATTCAGAATTTAATTTGGGCATTAAATAAATATATATTTAATAATAGGTTCCTAAAAAAAACCCTTGGACAGACAATAAGGTTGGATGAAAAGCAGGTCTACTGCGGTGGTATATGGTGCTATCTAGAACAGTGGTTCTCAATTCCGGTCCTCGGGACCCACTTACAGGCCAGATTTTAAGTATTACCTTGGGGGATGCAGACTAGAATACTGCAATCACTGAGCAGCAAATGAGATCACCTGTGATGTAATTTAGTTATCTTGCAAACCTGGCCTGTTGGTGGGTCCCGAGGACCGGAATTGAGAACCACTGATCTAGAACATCCAAATTTGTTCCAGGCGCATTGGACTGTTGCTTTTGAGGATGCAGTTCGGCTGGTATCTGGTGGGAATTTTCAAGAATTAGGAGGTTTCGGATGAAGATGTACCAATTATTCTATGCCATTTTGGGAAACTGTATCCTCAAAAACCATTATGAGGCCCTGTTTAACCTCAGACCTCTCTCTTGCCAAGTTAAACTGGTATTGTTTATTTTCTCTGCCGCTAAGCAAACCTTAGCAAGGACATGGAAATCCAGGGTTTCCAATGAATATGAAAGTAAAACAAAAAATAGCATGGTATGAATTCCATGAGAAATTGGCAGTTATTTTACATACACTGAAAAAAACTCAAAGATAGCTCTTTTGTCTACATAGAAAAAGTCTTCTATTTCAGTGGTTCTCAATTCCGGTCCTCGGGACCCACTAACAGGCCAGATTTTAAGTATTACCTTGGGGGATGCAGACTAGAATACTGCAATCACTGAGCAGCAAATGAGATCACCTGTGATGTAATTTAGTTATCTTGCAAACCTGGCCTGTTGGTGGGTCCCGAGGACCGGAATTGAGAACCACTGTTCTATTTCTCTCAATTATTGTACACAAATCTGTCGAAATCTGTGTTAGTGAGCGCTTCTCCTTTGCCAAGATAATCCATCCACCTCACAGGTGTGGCAAGATGCTGATTGGACAGCATGATTATTGCACAGGTGTGACTTAGGCTGGCCACAATAAAAGGCCACTCTAAAATGTGCAGTTTTACTGTATTAGGGGGGAGGGAGTCGGAAAACCAGTCAGTATCTGGTGTGACCACCATTTGCCTCACGCAGTGCAACACCTCTGCTTGGCATAGAGTTGATCAGGTTGGTGATTGGTTCCTGTGGAATGTTGGTCCTCTCCTCTTCAATGGCTGTGTGAAGTTGCTGGATATTGGCAGGACCTGGAACACGCTGTCCTATACGCCGATCCAGAGCATCCCAAACATGCTCAATGGGTGACATGTCCGGTGAGTATGCTGGCCATGCAAGAACTGGGATGTTTTCAGCTTCCAGGAATTGTGTACAGATCCTTGCACCATCGGGCCATGCATTATCATGCTGCAACATGAGGTGATGGTGGTGGATGAATGGCACAACAATGGGCCTCGGGATCTCATTGTGGTATCTCTGCATTCAAAATGCATCAATAAAATGTACCTGTGTTCCTTGTCCATAACCTACGCCTGACCATACAATAACCCCACCGCCACCACGAGCCACTCGATCCACAACAATGACATCAGCAAACCGCTCACCCACATGACGCCATACACGTTGTCTGCCATCTGCCCTGTACAGTCAGTGAAGAACGGGATTCATCCGTGAGGAGAATATCTCTCCAAACTGCCAGACGCCATTGAATGTGAGCATTTGCCCACTCAAGTCAGTTATGATGACAAACTGCAGTCAGGTCGAGACCCCAATAAGGATGACAAGCATGCAGATGAGCTTCCTTGAGACAGTTTCTGACATGAGCAGCTGTCCGGGTGGCTGGTGATCTTGGAGGTGAAGATGCTGGATGTGGAGGTCCTGGGCTGGTGTGGTTACACGTGATCTGCGGCTGTGAGGCTGGTTGGATGTACTGCCAAATTCTTTGAAATGCCTTTGGGGACAGCTTATGGCAGTGGTCCTCAACTCAGGGCCCACTAACAGGCCAGATTTTTTTAAGTATTACCTTGGGGAGATGCAGACTAGAGTACTGCAATCACTGAGCAGCAAATGATATCACCTGGGATGTATTTCAGTTATCTTGCAAACCTGGCCTGTTAGTGGGCCCTGTAGGCCAGGGTTGAGGACCACTGGCTTATGGTAGAGAAATGAACATACAATTCACAGGCAACACCTCTGGTGGACATTCCTGCAGTCAGCATGCCAATCGCACGCTCCCTCAAAACCTGCGACAGCTGTGGCATTGTGCTGTGTGATAAAACTGCACATTTTAGAGTGGCCTTTTATTGTGGCCAACCTAAGGCACACCTGTGCAATAATCATACTGTCTAATCAGCATTTTGATACGCCACACCTGTGAGGTGGATGGATTATCTCGGCAAAGGAGAAGTGATCACGAACACAGATTTGTGAACAATATTTGAGAGAAATCGGCCTTTTGTGTACATAGAAAAAGTCTTCAATCTTTGAGTTCAGCTCATGAAAAATGGCGGCAAAACAAAAGTGTTGGGTTTATAATTTTGTTCAGTGTAATAAACAATTTAAAAAATGTAGGCACCCTTAGATATAAAATTATTTAGGGGGAGACCTTGATGACCATCACTCCGCGTATACACATATGCATCCCCTTGTACCATGTTTGGTTCCAAAACATTATATACATTTCTGGGGGATGCATTCCATCATTTATGATGACCCTTCCACCTGTGGTCTGGGATCCAGAAGGCTTTTTTTCTGGTAAGGGCTCTAAGTAGATTTAATAGGTTGTTAGCAACTAATATCTAGACCAGCTTTTCTCAACCTTTTGAGCACAGAGGAACCTTTGAAATAACTTTTCAATCTCAGGAACTCCTGCTACAAAAAAATACCAGATCTACAACTCATGATACATTAGTGCGATGGTCAATGAGAAGAATGATTACACCTCTCTTCAGGGCAGCCATCACAGCTTTAGGCCTGGGTCCCCCCAAGTCTGTCCGCTGGTTGTCCCACCAAGTCCTTCACTGCACCCCCTTTTTATTTTGCCACTCTTACAACTTAATATATGAAAAGTGCATTTCAAGTCATCAGTGTTTTCAGGATTCAACAGTAAGGAATAATATTTTGGCCAAAAAATATGAAGCCTGCCAGCGAAACAAGGACTCTTTGAGAAGGACCCTACACCAACACTAACTGTACTACCTTTTCAAAGAGACAGCCCAATCCAGCAGAGACATTCCCATATATTCGGCAAAAAGACAGCCCAATCCAGCAAAGAGACATCCCCATATATTCGGCAAAGAGATAGCCCAATCCAGCAGAGACATCTCCATATATTCAGCAATGAGATAGCCCAATCCAGCAGAGACATCCCCATATATTCAGCAATGAGATCGCCCAATGCAGCAGAGACATCCCCATATATTCAGCAAAGAGACAGCCCAATCCAGCAGAGACATCCCCATATATTCAGCAGAGAGACAGCCCAATCCAGCAGAGACATCCCCATATATTCAGCAAAGAGACAGCCCAATCCAGCAGAGACATCCCCATATATTCAGCAAAGAGACAGCCCAATCCAGCAGATATATCCCCATATATTCAGCAAAGAGACGGCCCAATCCAGCAGAAACCGCCCCATATATTCACCAAAAAGACAGCCCAATCCAGCAGAGCTATCCCTATATAGCAGAGACAGCCCAGTCCAGCAAAGAGAGCCCAATCTAGCAGGGACATCCCCATATATTCAGCAGAGATATCCCTGTATTTTCAGAAAAGAGACAGCCCAATCCAGCAGAAACATTCCCATATAGTAAAGAGACAGCCCAATCCAACAAAGAGGCAGTCACAGTAAATCTCCAAGCCCTGCTCAGCCCTCACAGCTGTTCCTCTCCACCGGGAATCGCTCCTCTGAGGCCTCCCAATCTTCTGCACTAGGTCAGCGCTCCAAGGGTCCCCCCTCACCAGAGTCCCAGTTCCTTGTGAATGCATGTAATTAGTTGCTAGGATGCCAGGTGGTCCTAGCAACCAATAATTTTGACAGCAGTGGCAAGGGTAGACTGGGACTCAGTAGCAGGCGGCACCAGCAGTAGTCGGGGCTAGTTTTTTAGTGTGCAGTGCCTTCCCCTGTGGTCACTGGGAAGAATTAAATATCACTGATGTCAGTGGGAACTTAACTGAGAGGCAGAAATTGCCCCTAGTTGAGAAACCCTAAAGTAAACAATGGATTATATGCAGGACCGGCCTTAGGTGTTCAGGCGCCCTGTGCGAGCTAATCCTTTTATGATCACTAATAACTTAGCCCCCCTTACATTAGAGACCCCTCTTACATCAGAGACCCTCACAGAGGCCCCCCTTTACATCAGAGTCCCTCACAGAGCCCTGCCTACATTAGAGAGCCCCCCCTTAAATCAGAGACCCCCCCTTACATCAGAGACCCCCCCACAGAGCTCCCCCTACATCAGAGACTAGATCCCTTACATCAGAGCCCCCCTTACAGATACTCCTTACATCAGAGACCCCCCCACACAGAGCCCCCTTACATCAGAGACCCCCACACAGAGCCCCCTTACATCAGAGACCCCCCCATACAAAGCCACCCTTACTTTAGAGCCCCCCTCACATGAGACCCCCCACACAGAGCTCCCCCTCACATCAGAGACCCCCCACACCGAGCCCCTTCACATCAGAGACCCCCCACACACAGAGCCCTCCTCACATCAGAGGCCCCCCACAAAAAGCCCCCCTTACATCAGAGAGCCCCCTTACATCAGAGACCCCACACAGAGACCCCCACACAAAGCCCCCCTTGCATCAGAGACCCCCCCACACAAAGCTCCCCTTACATCAGAGACCCCCTTACATCAGAGACCCCCCCCCACAAATCCCCCCTTACATCAGAGACCCCCCCACAAAGCCCCCCTTACATCAGAGACCCCCCACACAAAGCCCCCCTTACATCAGAGACCCCACACAGAGCCCCCCTTACATCAGAGACCCCCCACACAAAGCCCCCCTTACATCAGAGACCCCCCACACAAAGCCCCCCTTACATCAGAGACCCCCCACACAAAGCCCCCCTTACATCAGAGACCCCCCCACACAAAGCTCCCCTTACATCAAAGACCCCCCACACAGAGCCCCCTTACATCAGAGACCCCCCACACAGAGCCCCCTTACATCAGAGACCCCCCACACAAAGCTCCCCTTACATCAGAGACCCCCCACACAAAGCCCCCCTTAATTCAGAGACCCCCCACACAAAGCCCCCCTTACATCAGAGACCCCCCTCACATCGAGCCCCCCTTACATCACAGACCCTCACACACAAAGCCTCCCTCACATTAGAGACCCCCCCCTTACATCAGAGCCCTCCTTACATTTATTGCAGGAGAGAGACCTCACTTACCTCACGCTGTCTGGCGTCCCTGCAGAGAGGAGGAGGGATCAGTCAGCGGCGGCGTCTGTGTGGCTGAGTTGTGTGCAATACACAGCTCAGTCCTGAAGCAGTAGGAGACCGAGGCACAGCCACACAGTGGGAGGTAAGCGGCGGCCGCAGCCTGTGTTAGCCCTGTCCAGGCCGCAGTCGCCGCTTACCTCCCGCTGTGCGGCCTGATCTTCTGCAAGCTGTGATGGCTGCACGGCGCCCCTGTTGCCCATGGTGCCCTGTGCGGCCGCACAGCTCGCACACCCCAAAGGCCGGCCCTGATTATACGTATTCTTTTCATTTTCCTCATGTCATAGCTATACATTACAATGTGTAGTCCTGTGAGGTGAAAAGATTCCTTTAGGTTTGTAATTGCAATTTTTTTAAATAACCTAAACCACTTCAGCCCCGGAAGGTTTACCCCCTTCATAACCAGGTCATTTTTTGCGATACGGCACTGGGTTACTTTAACTGACGAATGCGCAGTCCTGCAACACTGTACTCAAATATTTTATTTATGTCCTTTCTTTCCCCCACAAATAGAGCTTTCTTTTGGTGGTATTTGATCACCTCTGTTTTTATTTTTTGCGCTATAAACAAAAAAAAAGACCGACAAATTTGACCAAAAAAATGTTTCCTTTATTCTATAAAACATCCAATTAAAAAAAAAAAAATTTCTTTATCAATGTAAGTCAATATGTATTCTGCGATGTTTTTGATAAAAAAAAAACCCCAATAAGTGTATATTGATTGGTTTGCGCAAAAGTTATCGCGTCTAAAATCTATGGGTTATTTTAATATAATTTTTACTAGTTTATTGTTTTTTTACTAGTAATGGCGGCGATCAGGGATTTTGTAGGGGGACTGCGACATTGCAGCGGACAAAATCAGACACTGTACTAATGACACGTGCAGGGAAGGGGTTAACATCAGGGGCGATCAAAGGGTTAAGTGTGCTCCTAGGGAGGGTTTTCTAACTGTGGGGGGGGGGGGTGGCTTAACTGGAGGAAGAAAGAGATCCCTGTTCCTGTTTAGGAGAAACACAAGATCTCCATCTTCCTCTCTGACAGAACAACCGTTCTGCCTCTCCTGCGAACAATCCAATCACAGCGGGAGCGGGGCGGTGCCATGCACCCCGGACCAATTGCACAAAAACACGTACAGGTATGTGATTTTGTGCAGTAGGGCCGCCCTGCCGCAGTATATCTGCGTGCGACAGTCCTTAAGAGGTTAATAAACCTTTATTGAAAGGGAAAAGTGGTTCAATAACAAACTGTGTAAGGGCTCTTTCACACGGTCCGCCTCCGTAGGCGGATCCGTGCTGCTCAGCAGGGATTGATCCGCCGATCCCCGCTGAGTCGGTGGATGACAGCTCCATCTCCGCTTGCAGTGCCGAGAGGGAGGTGTCACTGCCCCCGCTGCTCTCTATGGGGGATCGGATGAGAGCGGACCACCTGTCCGCTCTCATCCGATCCGATCCCCAGGATGGATGGAAAATAGGATTTCCATCCGTCCGGATTTGACGGACAGGATCGGATGCGGATGGCAGCGGGTGTCAGCGGACATGTCACCGCTGACATCCGCTGCTCCATAGGGCTGAATGGGCATCCGATCAGATCCGCCTAAAAAACTGACAGGCGGATCTGATCGGAACGTCCGTGTGAAAGAGCCCTAAGAGGTTGTTTTACTGTTAGAGCAGTAAGGAAGTGAAACTCCCTTCCACAGTTGGTGGTGTAAGAAGGGAGTGCAGATAAATTCAGAAAGCTTTTAGATGTGTTTCTTAGAGCACGCAATGTACAGGGATATGGTAGGTGGTAGTGACATATACACACACACTCAGGTTGAGCACCGGATGGATCGGCGTCTTTATTCAACCTTACCAACTATATAACTTTGGTCTAGCGCTCATTTCATCTCTAGCTGTGTCTGCCCCATATTGGCATTATATGTCCAAACCCTCAAGAATATTTTAGCAATGAAGAGGTTGGCAAATCTGCACAATAGAGTAGGGACTGGCCAGAGGGATCACTTTCACCCAGTTGGCCAGATTGAACATTTATAGTATCTCACAATAATGAGTACACCCCTCACATTTTTGTAAATATTTTATTCTATCTTTTCATGTGACAACACTGAAGAAATGACACTTTGCTACAATGTAAAGTAGTGAGTGTACAGCTTGTATAACAGTGTAAATTTGCTGTCCCCTCAAAATAACTCAACACACAGCCATTCATGTCTAAACCGCTGGCAACAAAAGTGAGTACACCCCTAAGTGACAATGTCCAAATTGGGCCCAAAGTGTCAATATTTTGTGTGGCCACCATTATTTTCCAGCACTGCCTTAACCCCCTTGGGCATGGAGTTCACCAGAGCTTCACAGGCTGCCACTGGAGTCCTCTTCCCCTCCTCCATGATGATATCACAGAGCTGGTGGATGTTAGAGACCTTGCGCTCCTCCACCTTCCTTTTGAGGATGCCCCACAGATACTCAATAGGGTTTAGGTCTGGAGACATGCTTGGTCAGTCCATCACCTTTACCCTCAGCTTCTTTAGCAAGGTAGTGGTCATCTTGGAGGTGTTTGGGGTCGTTATGTTGGAATACTGCCCTGCGGCCCAGTCTCTGAAGGGAGGGGATCATACTCTGCTTCAGTATGTCACAGTACATGTTGGCATTCATGGTTTCCTCAATGAACTGTAGCTTCCCAGTGCCGGCAGCACTCATGCAGCCCCAGACCATGACACTCCCACCACCATGCCTGACTGTAGGAAGACACACTTGTTTTTGTACTCCTCACCTGGTTGCCGCCACACATGCTTGACACCATCTGAACCAAATAAGTTTATCTTGGTCTCATCAGACCACAGGAGATGGTTCCAGTAATCCATGTCCTTAGTCTGCTTGTCTTCAGCAAACTGTTTTTGGGCTTTCTTGTGCATCATCTTTAGAAGAGGCTTCCTTCTGGGACGACAGCCATGCAGACCAATTTGATGCAGTGTGCGGCGTATGGTCTGAGCACTGACAGGCTGACTCCCCACCCTTTCAACCTCTGCAGCAATGCTGGCAGCACTCATACTTCTATTTCACAAAGAAAACGTTAGGAAATTACGCTGAGCACATGCATTCATATTCTTTGGTGGACAACGGTGAGGCCTGTTCTGAGTGAAGCCTGTCCCGTTAAACCGCTGTATGGTCTTGGCCACCATGCTGCAGCTCAGTTTCAGGGTTTTGGCAAACTTCTTATAGCCTAGGCCATCTTTATGAAGAGCAACAATTCTTTTTTCAGATCCTCAGAGAGTTCTTTGCCATGAGGTGCCATGTTGAACTTCCAGTGACCAGTATGAGAGAGTGAGAGCCATAACACCAAATTTAACACGCCTACTCCCCATTCACACGTGAGACTTTGTAACACTAACGCATCACATGACACCAGGGAGGGAAAATGGCTAATTGGACCCAATTTGGACATTGTCACTTAGGGGTGTACTCACTTTTGTTGCCATTGGTTTAGACATTAATGGCTGTGTGTTGAGTTATGTTGAGGAGACAGCAAATTTACACTGTTATACAAGTTGTACACTCACTACTTTACATTGTAGCAAAGTGTCATTTCTTCAGTGTTGTCACATGAAAAGATGGAATCAAATATTTACAAAAATGTGAGGGGTGTACTTACTTTTGTGGGATGCTGTATGTCCACACTGTCAAGAATATTTTAGCAATGAAGAGGTTGGCAAATCTGCACAATAGAGTAGGGACTGGCAAGAGAGGGATCACTTTCACCCAGTTGGCCAGATTAAACATGTATTGCAAAATATACCGATCAGCCATAACATTAAGACCACAGACAGGTAAAGTAAATATCCAAAACTAGGGATCGACCAATATCGTTTTTCAGGGCCAATACCGATTTTTCGGTCACCCTTCAGGCCGATAGCTGATTTTAGGTGCCGATATCCTGTACATTTAAAGTTTTAAAAAAATCAACACAATGTTCGATACAAATCTGGTACTGAACATGTTAGAGCCGGTTCAAACTGGGGCGACTTGTCAGGCGACCTGGTCACCTGACAAGTCGCCGTGGGTCGCCTGCCATAGATTAGCACAAGACCCCTTCTAATAGAAGCGACACAAGTCGCTCCGACTTAGAAAAAGGGTCCTGCACTACTTTGGGGGGACCTTGAGTGACCTGCATTGACTTCAATGATATGAAGTCCGTGCAAGTCACGCCGAGGTCGCGGTGCGAGCTGCACACCGCGACTTCACAGGTCGCCCCGGCAAGTCGGGTCGCTCCTATGTGAACCGGCTCTTAATGTTTAACATCTTTAACATTAAGGGCTTGTTCTTCACATCATGCCTGCATGAAAACAGATAGGAAAACCGCACGGATTTCCTTTGCAGAGACATGTTTCACATCAGTTTCCATGAACGTTGTGTGGTTTGAACACTGAACAGGGCACATAGAGAAGAAGAGTAAAGAGAGGAGCCATTGTTTTTTTTTTTTTTGTGCACTTGCAGAACATGTACAGCAAAACTGAGGTCTCCGTCTATACGATGGTGTGACTGTGAACAAAGTGCTTGAAAAATAAAAACTTATTAACCTCTTTACCCCCGCCCACCGTGCCTATACTGCGGCACTCTGCCGCTGCTGGGCAAAGCGATGTATCCATACGTGGCTCGCTAAGCCGCCTGTAGGGAGCTAGCGCGGGTGACCGGCAGCTCCAATGGCCGCTGGTCACTCACGATCTCCCGCAGCAGAGGGAAAAGACAGACGGCTGATGTAAACACAACTGTCTGTCATTCTCCTTTGATCATCACAGAGGCTATGCGATCCTGCTATGTAGGATCGTATGTATCTGTGATGATCTAACAAGCCACGCCCCCTGACAGTTAGAATCACGCCCCTAGGGTCACACTTAACCCCTTGATCACCAATAAAGTTATCTCCTTCCCTGCCAGTGTCATTTTGATAGTAACAGTGCATATTTATAGCACTGATTACTGTAGTAATGTCACTGGTAACCCCAAAAGTGTAAAAATTGTCAGTTAGGGGTCCGATCTGTCCGCCACAATGTCGCAGTCCCGCAAAAAAAAAAAAAAAAAAAAAAAAAAAAAAAAAAAATCGCAGATCGCCGCCATTACTAGTTAAAAAAAAGAAAAGACATAAATCTTTCCCGTAGTTAGTAAAAGCAATAAATTTTGCACAAACCAATCAAAATACACTTATTGCGATTTCTTTTACCAAAAATATGTAGCAGAAAACAAATTGGCCTAAAATGTTAAAAAATTTGGATTTTTACTTTTTTTTTTGAGAATTTCATATTAAAAAAATTTGAAAAATGTTATCTTTTTTTCAAAAATTTCGCTTTTTTTTGTTTATACCGAAAAAAAAAAAAAAAAAAAAAAAAAAATCGAACAGGTGATCAAATACCACCAAAATAAAGCTCTGTTTGTGGGGAAAAAGGACGTCAATTTAGTTTGGGTACAGCGTCGCACGACCGCGCAATTGTCCGTTAAACTCAAGCAGTGCCGAATCGCAAAATAGGGCCTGGTCTTTGAGCAGCCAAATCTTCCGGAGCTAAAAGTGGTTAAAGGCTTCCCAAAACATAGAAAAATGGCATAAACTGCTGCAATGATTAAAGCGGAACTCCACTTTTGTTGAGAAAAAAACATTCCCCTCTGGGTGATCTCTGTACATTGCAGGAATTTTAACAAATTGTTGCAGATTCCTAACTTTTGTTATTCTGAAGAAATCCCCTTTAGGCCAATTTGTTTTCGCTGCATATTTTTAGTAAAAAAAAAAAAATCACAATAAGCGTATTTTGATTGGTTTGCGCAAAAGTTACCGCGTTTGCTAACTACGGGAAAGATTTATGTCATTTTTATTGTTTAATTCTTTCCACTAGTAATGGCGGCGATCTGTGATTTTTTGCAGGACTGAGGCATTGCAGTGGACAGATCGGACCCCTAACTGACATTTTTGAGTAGACCAAGGTCTTCCTGAATGCACCTCAGTTGCTGCTTGGCAAGGATTGAATGGTGGAAATGGTCTGCGCACCTCTTCAGCATGCCAACTATATCCATCAAAGCTCTCTGGCTTGACAGACCATCATTTACCATAACTTGGAGGGTGCGTGCCATGCAACTGATGTTTGACACTTCAGAAAGCCTCATTCCTTTTACCATGTTTGCTCTGCTGTCTCGAAGCACAAGCATCACTCGGTCTTTGTTTATTCCACAGTCTTCAAGCATGCCTAGAAACATTTCTCTAATGTTTTTGTCCATCCGCTGTCAATGAAGTGGCATGTAAGACTCATTAATGACTCTGTCCTGACCAGCACTCAGTCGTGAATGAGAGTGAGTTGCCAGCATTCTCTGGTTGCAGCATAGTCTTTACTTTCTCAACTACCTTTTGATGAATCTTTCCCAGCATTTTGGTTCGATAATAATTTTTATTCTTCAGTGTGTACCTTGGCCAACACAGGGATCCTGTGTTCCTCTTATTCAGGAACACAGGTCCCTGTGTTCATTCCATAAGCCCATCCGCCCACACAGTTAGAAAGTAACCCCTAGGGGCACACATAACACTTTGATCACCCCTGGTGTTAACTCCTTCTCTGCCAGTGTCATTAGTACAGTGACAGTGCATATTTTTAGCATTGATTACTGTAGTAAGGTCACTGATCTCTCTCCCCCCCCACCAAAACTGTCAAACATGTTATTTAGGGGTCCGATCTGTCCTCCGCAATGTCACAGTCCTGCTAAAAATCGCAGATTGCCGCCATTACCATTAAAAAAAATATATAATAATAAAATTGACATAAATCTTTCCCCTAGTTTGTAGATGTGATAACTTTTGCACAAACCAATCACTATACACTTATTGGGATTTTTTTTTTTTTTTTTACACCAAAAATATGTAGCAGAATACAAATTTGCCTAAATTGATGAATAATGTTAATTTTTAGTTTTTTTTTTTATTGATAATGTAATATAGCAGAAAGTGAAAAAACGGAATTTTTGTAAAATCTTACCTGTAAAATTCCTTTCTCTGAGTCCTCCGACAGTCGCCGCCTCTTCATATTCGTCACATATGGGGTATTAGACTTTGCTCCGAAGGAGTAGCTAGGCAACAGAATATGTTAACATTAAAGCTTTTAACATATCCCACCCTCAAGGGGTGGTCCCCTCAGTCAATACCCTCCTACTTCCTGCAACCATATCTCAGTTTTAGTGGAATAGCAGTAGAGTATACAACCAAACCCCAAAAGAGGGGCGGGGGCGGCGACTGTCGGAGGACTCAGAGAAAGGAATTTTACAGGTAAGATTTTACAAAAATTCCGTTTTCTCTTACGTCCTCCGACAGTCGCCGCCTCTTCATATTCGTCACATATGGGGACGTCCCAAAGCAGTGCAAACATGAGGGGTGGGAAACGCATCCGCGCCGAAAGGCAACGCAGTCTCCGCATCAAAGAAAGGAACCTTACCAAAGGAAGGAAACCAGCTGGGCAATAGAAAAAAACAAGTGCTCAACAGGAGCAACAACCCAGGAAAAGACAAAAAAACCAGGGGATACAAAACTTATCCCAACAGCCAGAGGTCCCTAACAAGGGACCCTAGGGAACTGCCGCACTAAGAACCTTGCGGCCAAAGGAAGCATCCGCCGATGCCTGAACATCTACTTTGTAGAATCTTGTGAACGTGTGTACGGTCGACCAGGTCGCCGCCTTACACACCTGGGCTACAGAAGCCCCATGACGACAGGCCCAAGACGTACTCAGAGATCTAGTAGAGTGCGCCTTCACAGGCACAGGGGGAACCTTCCCCTGCAAAGCATAGGCCTGTTCAATGGTCTGCCTGATCCATTTTGCGATGGTAGAGGCCGAAGCCGCCATGCCCTTCCGAGGACCCTCTGGAAGAACAAACAAGGAGTCCGTCTTTCGAAAAGACTCAGTCGATTTAAGGTAAACCCTTATCGCCCGAACAACATCCAGAGAATGCAATCTCACCTCCTTTGGATGTTTAGGCTTCGCGCACAGCGAAGGTAAGACAATATCCTCATTAAGATGGAATTCCGAAACTCGTTTCGGAAGAAAAGAAGGATTAGGTCGTAAGACCACCTTATCCAAATGAACAACCAGGTACGGAGACTTGCAGGACAAAGCTGCTATCTCCGACACTCTGCGAGCCGAAGTGATCGCCACCAAAAAGGCGACCTTTTTGGACAACATAGACAACGAGATCTCCCTGATCTGTTCAAAAGGAGCACATTGTAACACAGATAGAACGAGATTCAAGTCCCAAGGGGGCAAAGGATCCCTCCTAGGAGGAACCAGATGTCGCACACCCTGAACAAAAGTGCCAACCAAGGAGTTGGAAGCCACGGGACGTTGAAACAGAACAGAGAGTGCAGACACCTGACCCTTTATCGTAGCCAGCGCCAAACGCTGATCAACACCCGTTTGAAGAAAAGACAGCACACGGGAAACCGAGTACGTGCGGGGTGAAAACCCCCTGGACTCACACCAGGCAAAATAGGCCTTCCAAGTACGGTAATAAACCTTCCCCGAGGAAGACTTCCTCGCGTTGATCAAAGTATGAACGACCTCTGGAGAGAGACCCCTCTCCTTCAGGACCTCGGTCTCAACAGCCAGGCCGTCAAAGCCAGCGACTGTAAAGCAGGATGGTATATCGGTCCTTGAGACAGTAGATCGTCTCGAAGAGGCAGACGCCACGGAGCGTCGACCGCCAGATTCACGAGGTCTGCATACCAGGACCGGCGAGGCCAGTCCGGTGCCACAAGAATCACCGTGCTGCGTTCCGAGTGTAACCTGCGAAGGAACCTGGACAGCAACTGAATCGGTGGAAACGCGTACATCAGCCTGTACTGATGCCACGGGGCCACTAACGCGTCCGACGCGTCTGCCCGAGGGTCGCGCGTCCTTGCCACGAACCTTTTCACATTGTTGTTGAGACGAGACGTGAACAGGTCCACATCTGGAAGACCCCACTTCGCGCACCACATCTGGAAGACAGCCGGGTGGAGAGACCATTCCCCCTGATCCAGGGTCTGGCGACTCAGATAGTCCGCCTGCCAATTCTCCACTCCCGGAATGTGAACCGCCGTTATCGCCGGGACATGAGTCTCGGCCCAAGACAGAATGTCAGCCACTTCTCGAGCCGCTCGGGCACTCCTGGTGCCCCCTTGGTGGTTGATGTAGGCCACCGCCGTGGCATTGTCCGTCTGCCCCCGAACCGGGCAGCCCTGCAGCCGGTCCGTCCAGCGATGAAGACAGAGCTTTATCGCACGCAATTCCAGAATGTTGATCGGAAGGGAAGACTCCCCCTCTGACCAAGTTCCCTGGGCGGATAGAACGCCCAGAACACCACCCCAGTCCGACAGGCTGGCATCCGTGGTGATCACCGTCCACGAGACAGGACGAAACGACTTGCCCCCGGACACCATCGGGGACTGGAGCCACCACAGAAGGTTTCTTCTGGTGCAATGACTCAACGAGATTTGAAGATCCAGAGATTGAGGTCGCCCGTCCCACCTGGACAGGATCTCCGCTTGGAGACCCCGCGTGTGAAACTGGGCGAAGGGAATCGCCTCGAAAGCCGAGACCATCAATCCCAGACATCTCATGCACGTCCGCAGAGACGAGTGCGGAACGTCCCTGAGGGACCTGACTTCCTCCTGAAGAGTTCTGAGTTTGTCTTCCGGCAGGAAGACCTTCGCCTGCACCGAGTCCAGAATCATTCCCAGGTAGGGAAGACGAACCGACGGACTCAGTGTCGACTTTGGAAAATTTATCGTCCAACCAAACTCCTGCAGAGTTTGCATTGTGACAGACAGGTCCTTCTCCAGACCCTGGCTGGTCGCAGACCGAACCAGAATGTCGTCCAGATACCCCAGGACAGAAATGCCCTGGGCCCTCAATAATGCCAGAACCGGTGCAAGCACCTTGGTGAAGACCCGCGGAGCCGAGGCGAGACCAAAAGGCAACGCCACGAACTGGTAGTGATCCTCCGCAATGGCAAATCGAAGGAACCTCTGGTGACCCTCGAAAATGGGGATGTGAAGATACGCATCCTTCAAATCGATGGAGGCCATAAATTCCTCCGGAACCAGGGCAGCAACCACCGACCGCAGGGATTCCATGCGGAACTTGCGAACCCGCACAGAGCGGTTCAGAGCCTTCAAGTCCAGAATTGGACGAACCTTGCCCTCCTTTCTGGGCACGGTGAACAGATTGGAATAAAACCCCCGAAATCTGTCCCGATGAGGCACCGGAACCACCACTCCCTGAGCCCTCAGGTCCCGCACCGCCAGGTGCAGGTCCCGCAAACGCTCTGGAGACAGTTGAAGATTTGAGGGGAAAAATCTGCTCTCCGGCCGAGAGAGAAACTCGATCTTGTAACCAGATCGAACGATCTCCTGAACCCACCTGTCCCGCACACGGGCCAACCAGGGTTGAAGAAAACCGAGCAAGCGTCCCCCCACCCCAAAACTGGGTGAGGGCGCCCCTTCAGGCCGAACTTATGGGCTGCAGATCCGGATTGGCCGGACTTCTGTTTCCCAGACCAGGGCTTCTTCTGAGAGCCTTGACCTTTGAACGGCTTGCCCTTGTAGTGCGGCCTAAAGGCACAAAAGGACCCCTGAGGGGGCCGAAAATTAGCATGCTTCTTCCCAGAAGCCCCCTTAGCCTTGGGGAAATGGGGCAAGAGAGTGCTCTTACCCCCGGTGATCCCCTTAATCAACACATCCAAGGACTCCCCAAAAAGGCGAGACCCATCATAAGGTAGATTGGCTAAGGTCTTACGCGAAGATTGGTCCACCGACCAACATTTTAACCAAACCAGGCGGCGAGACAACTCCGCCACGCTGTGCACACGTGCAGCCAATGGAACCAGGTCCAGGTCCGCATCACACAGATACATGACACCCTGGTGGATTTGATCCACCATATCCAGGGTCGCCGGCTAAGGCCGAGTCGGCCACTAGGACGCGCCTAAGCATCTGCGTCCAACTTGCGATCGCCTGGGCCGCCATGAGAGAAGCAAACAGAGCTTTAAGCATAGAACCCGTAATAGAATAAGTATGACGGGCAAGAGACTCCAATCTCCTATCCGTGGCAGCACGGAACACAGGGGAATCCTCTGGCCTTGTTCAAAACCGCAATTGCGTGATCCACTGGGGGAGGTACACACCACCTTTCATCAGTGGAAGGCGAGAAAGGATAACGCAGCTTGAACCTACTTGGTACAGCAAAAGGTTTGCGCAGATCGCGCCATTGTTCCTTAACAGCGCGCTGAAAATCATCATTGCAGGGAAAAACCTGCGGTGTCCTGCGTTTTCTCTGCGTCCCATAAGCCGCCAAGGCAGCGGGGGGACACACTTCATCCTGCAAACGCAATGTTTGCTTTATGGAAGCAATCAATTCATCCATGATTGCAAGCTCTTCAGGCGAGCCAGGGGGAGAATTATCAACCCCCTCAAGTTCAGCCTCCACTTCGGACCCCACTAGATCTAGGGAGGAGCGGGACCCCGATAAGGAGGCCCCCGCCATAACAACCCCATCACCTTCACCCTCAGAATCAGAGGAAAGAGCAATTCTGGGTCTTTTAGTAGATTGAGCAGCCACCAGCATCTGCACCTGAGCAGCAAGGCCAGCCACAATAGTGGCTAAATCCCCCCCTGGGGGGGAAACAGCGGTCCCCTGGCTTTCCACCAAGGCGGTAGGAAATTTGCCCTCCTGAGAATCCATTGCCCCTGTAATACCAGACAATAAAGGGTTAACTGCCCCTTTAAGCAAGCGCGGCAAGCGCAGCCCACCGCACCACACTCAAGCACAATGAGACCCCCACAGGGAATATGCAAACTGAACACAGGCAATGGATAGCAAGAACAGAAGGATAAAACCTGAGGAGACCCTCGCCGCTGCTGCTGCCTCGATCGGTGTTCCTGGAAAGAGGAAGTGATGCTGCCAGGGCGCTCTATGAAAGCCTATGGAGGCTACAAGAAAATGGCCGCCATGCATGTAAAACATGCGGCCGGAGCGAGTGTAGGCAAAATGGCGCCGTTTGGCGCCGAAACCGCCGCTCCACAGTGTAGTAATGCACACATGTCATCCATGTATAAGAACACATGTCAGATCGCCGCAGCGATCGCTGTAAATGCCCAAACATGCCAAAAAAACATGCCCCACAGCACACAGCTTTTCACACTGACCAGACTGACACACACAGTGTCACACAGCTCCCCCCCCCCCCTTGCAGCCCACAGCATGCAGCCGAGAGATAGGGAGACAAGCAGTGTGAATAGAGGCAGGTTACACAGTCCCAGACTGACACCCCCCCAGACAGACAGGTCCCCACATAGATACACTTACCTCTTAATGGCGTGGGGGACCCGCACAGGCGAACAAGCCGCTGCACATGAGGCAGGGAGAGTCGCAATTCAAGACGCACAAAATGGGGGTTAAGGAACCGCACGGCGTCCAGTGAGGTAGCCACCTCACCAATCATCCCTGCACCGAACAGGGATGGGTCGTTCACTGTGCCAGGAGCGTTACCTGGCTGAACGCTCGATGGCAGGCTGGGAAGCCACTGACCCACGACCTGCGACCAGGGGGATCAGCCCGAGACCCAGCCCGCATGATCCTCTTCATCAGAAGAACTAACTAACGCTGACAAAAATAACAGCTAAGTAAAGGTAGAGAGAAAACTCAAACAAAATTTCAAAAAGAAGAAAGAGTCTGGGGCAGAAAGCCCCAGCACAGGAAAAGCCAGCCACTCCTGACAAGCTAGACATTAAAACTGAGATATGGTTGCAGGAAGTAGGAGGGTATTGACTGAGGGGACCACCCCTTGAGGGTGGGATATGTTAAAAGCTTTAATGTTAACATATTCTGTTGCCTAGCTACTCCTTCGGAGCAAAGTCTAATACCCCATATGTGACGAATATGAAGAGGCGGCGACTGTCGGAGGACGTAAGAGAAACTGGATTTTTTGTAAGAACTTACTGTAAAATCCTTTTATTATTATTTCAGGTACTTGTATAGCGCTGTCAATTTACGCAGCGCTTTACATATACATTGTACATTCACATCAGTGCCTGCCCTCAAGGAGCGTACAATCTTTTCTCTGAAGTTCGACAGACGCAGCTCCATCTTCATTACTAGTAGGGTTATGCTCCACCAATCAGAAATAGGCACTAGGCAGGCAAAAAGCTTAACCACACCTATGGGATGGGGGCTGTCCCTGCAGGCATAACCCCTCACACCCTGCTATCATTAATCAGTTTAGTTGCAAGCAGTGTTTAGAAGACAAAAAATCCCATACACGCAGAAGTAGAGGGGCGGGTGCTGCGTCTGTCGAACTTCAGAGAAAAGAATTTTATAGTAAGTTCTTACAAAAATCCAGTTTTCTCTATCGTTCATCAACAGACGCAGCTTCATCTTCATTATTAGTAGGGATGTCCCAAAGCAGTATATTTATGAGGGGTGGGAAGAAAAAACAAAAAAAACGAACGCAAGTCCCCCAAAGTCTAAACGTAGCTGCTCAAGTAACATGGAGCTTAACCAGGAATAAGCAGAGCTCTCCCAGAACAAAAATTACACCCTCAAAGAGAAACTAAAAAAAAAAAAAGTTCTTTCATACTGCAGCCTGCAAAACCTTGCGGCCAAAAGAAGCATCCACAGATGCCAACTCGTCTACTTTGTAGTATTTTGCAAATGTATGCACAGACGACCAAGTTGCCTCCTTGCACACTTGCAGCACCGATGCCTGATGGCAAAAAGCCCAAGAGCCACTCGGGGCTCTCGCAGAATGCGCCTGCACAGGGAAAGGAGGAACCTGACCCTTCAGTGAATAAGCCTGTACCACCGTCTGCCTGATCCATCTGGAAATGGTCGCAGCAGACGCAGCCAATCCCTTACGAGGTCCATCAGAAAGAACAAAAAGAGAGTCTGATTTCCTGAAAAGATTTGGTTGCCTCCAAATAAACCTTGATCACCCGAACCACATCCAAATAATGCAAAGCATATTCCTTAGGATGTGTGGGCTTAGAACAGAGTGAAGGCAAGTCCGATGTCTTCATTCGAATGAAAATCAGAAACCACCTTAGGGGGAAACGACTGATTAGGATGAAGTACCACTTTATCTCTGTGTACCATCTCTGTGAGCGGTAGCACAACGCCCCCAATTCAGACACTGCGAGCAGAAGTGATAGCCACCAAGAAGGCAACTTTCTGAGACAACAAAAGCAAAGAATCTCCTGAATTCTTTTAAAAGGAGGCTTTTGAAGAACAGATAACAAATTGAGATCCCACGAAGCCAGCGGAGCTCGTCTCAGAGGAGCCATATGATGAACTCCCTGGATGAAAGTACGAATCGATGCATGCGTAGCTAATGGACCAAAATCCTAGCTATAGAAAACAAGCGAGGATGCGCCTTCAGTGATTCACACCATGAGATCTACGACTTCCACGTACGATGATAAATCTTCCTGGAAGTCTACTTCCTAGCCTTAGAGAGCATAGGAATCAGAGTCAGAAAGACCCCTATCCCTCAACACCTGGCTTTCAACAGCCAGGCCATTAAAGCCAGCTACTGTAATGTAAGATGGAAGATCAGACCTTGAGACAGTAGATCTTCCCTTAGAGGAATTCTCCAAGGAGTATCGGTGACCAGCCTTATTAGGTCTGTATAGCAAGACCGGCGAGGCCAATCCGGAGCCACCAGAATGACTGGAATGCATCCCACCTCTATCCTGCGCAGAAGCTGCGGCAGAAGTTTTAATGGGGGAAATGCATAAATCAGTCGTTACCGACCCCAAGGAGCCACCAGTGCGTCTGTGGCTTCTGCCAGAAGATCTGGAAACCTGGCTAAGAACCTCTGAACCTTCTTGTTAGGGCGAGATGCAAACAGATAGACCTCGGGAGTCCCCCACCGAACACACAGGAGATGAAAACACCTCCGGGTGCAGGGACCACTCCCCTTGATTCAACACCTGACCACTCAGGTAATCCTCCTTCCAGTTTTCCACACCTGGAATGTGTACAGCAGAGAGGGCTGGAACAAAGCTTTCTGCCCAGGCCAGAATCTCGGCCACCTCCTTGGCTGCCAAGCCACTCTTGGTGCCCCCCTGTTGATTAATGTAAGCCACAGTCGTGAAGTTGTCCGATTGAATCCGAACTGGACAATCTTGGAGACGAGTCATCCAATGACGCAGACATAGCTTTATTGCTCTGAGCTCGAAAACATTTATCGGAAGTCTTGACTCTTTCATTGTCCTGGTACCCTGAGCACAGAACTTCCCCAGCACCCCGCCCCAGTCCAACAGGCTGGCGTCCGTGGTCACTACTGTCCAAAACAATGGAAGGAAGGACTTGCCCTGGCATAGAGCTGGAGACTGAATCCACCACAACAGAGCAGACTTCGTGTTGTCGGTCAACTGAATCATAGAATCCAAGGACTTTGGATCCTTGTTCCATTTGACCAGAATCTCCCTTTGCAACGGTCTTATGTGGAACTGAGCAAAAGGGGACTGCCTCGAAGGTCGATACCATCAGACCCAAGGCCCTCGTGCAAACACGCAGAAAGGACAGATTGTTGTCCAGCGACATCCGAATCGCCCCAGCAAAATTATGTAGCTTTTCCGGGGGGGAGAAAAACCACCAAAGGCTGAATCCAGGGTCAAGCCCAGATACTCCAGTCTCAGGACAGGAGTCAGTGCGGATTTCTTGAAATTTATGTTCCCACCGACTTCTTGTCCTGACAGTGATCTCCGAATCCGCCAACAAGGCTGAAAGGAAGTCCGCTCTCAAAAGGAGATCGTCCAGGTACTCTAGTACCGAAATCCCCTGCTGGCATAACAATGCCAATACCAGAGCTAGAACCTTGGTAAACACTCTGGGAGAGGAGACGAGACCAAAGGGTAACGCCACAACAGATAACATTCCTCTACTACTGCAAAGTGAAGAAACCGCCGGTGTCCAGCGTAAATAGGGATGTGTACATAGTTATATAGTTTGTGAGGTTGAAAAAAGACATCAGTCCATCCAGTTCAACCTATGATGTGTGTGTGTGTGTGTTTGCTGTTAACCGTACATTGAATACCCCCTGTATGTTGTGGTCTTTGGTGCCCATCTAATAGTTTTTTTGAAACTATCGATGCTCACTGCTGATACGACTGCTTGTGGAAGAGAATTCCACATCCTTACTGCTCTGACAGTGAAGAACCCCTTACGTATTTTAAGATTAAACCGTTTTTCCCTCCAGTTTTAGTGAGTGGCCACGTGTCTTATTGTATTCCCTTTCTCTAAAAAGTTTGTTCCTTATGCTAGGGTCGCCAGTACAGTATTTGTACATTGATATCATATCCCCCCTCAATCGTCTTCTCCAGAGAGAATAAGTTCAATGCTTGTAGTCTTTCCTCATAGCTGATGCCCTCCATTCCTCTAATTATTTTTGTTGCCCTTCTCTGGACTTTCTCCAGTTCCAGCACATCCTTCCTGAGGACCGGTGCCCAGAACTGGACAGCATACTCCAGATGTGGCCGGACCAGAGTCTTGTAGAGAGGGAGAATAATCTCTTTAAAAAAGGGGATTCACTCCAGAAATATACATGCCAGTATTCTGTTGACTTTGCTTGCAGCGGCTTGGCATTGCCACTGCCAAGCCTGTTGTCCACCAGTACCCCCAGTTCCTTTTCCATCTTAGACTCACCCAGAGGTCCCCCACCCCCCCTCCAGTGAGTAGCTTGCTTTCGTGTTTGACGCCCAAGTGCATTACTTTACATTTTTCAACATTAAACCTCATCTGCCATGTAGTTGCCCACCCCATTATTTTGTTCAGGTCCGCTTGTAAGGTTTCCACATCCTGCATAGAAGATATTGGCATGCTTACTTTAGTATCATCTGCAAATACTGAGATTGTACTAGATATCCCCTCCTCTAGATCATTTATGACTAAATTAAACATGATTGGTCCCAGGACAGAACCTTGGGGGACCCCACTTTCCACAGCCGCCCAATCCGAGTACTCCCCATTTATCACCACCCTCTGGACTCTCCCCTGGAGCCAGTTCTCTATCCAGGTACTCACCCTATGGTCCATACCTACCTTCCTTAGTTTGTACCAGACATGGGAGTAAAGCCTCGTATACACGTACCGATTTTCGGGCCGTAAATATTCGGCCGACGACCGATTGTAGGCTTGTTAGTATGATGCTTCCGACAGCCGACAGCGCATTTTCAGCCGAACAGAATCTGTCGTGCAGGCATTAAAATGTTTGTTGGCCAACACCAGAACGGCCGATTGTTCGCCAGTCAGTACAGATTTCGGCCGACAGACAGCCGACTGGGCATGCTCAGAAAAGAAAAAAAGACAAGGAAAGTTAACCATCACATGACATCACTTCTGCAGTCGGCTGTTGTTGGCCGACAAAATTAGTGTGCAGTCTTTTGCAGTTTTCAACAGACACGACAGCCCTGGACTAAAGACGGCCGATCGGTACGTGTGTACGAGGCTTAAGTCACACATTTGCAAGTCACAAGCAAGTCTCAAGCAAGTCCCAAGTCAAGTCGAGTCCCTGCTAGAAGTCAAGCAAGTGAAGTCAAGTCATTTATTTTGGTCGTCACAAATCAAGTCAAAATACTGATCTACCCCAATTTCCACCTTAAAATCAGTTAAAAGTCAGTGGTCAGGAAAGGTTTTGTTTTATTTTCAACATTAACAAAACTGCTTAGTGCCTTTTTCTTGGCATATTAAAGAAACACTTTGAATGCCCAAACAGCTCAAAATCCTTCGTTCGGTCATGTTTCAACACCACAGTCACTAAAAACATGTTAAGTATTTTAATTGTTAAACAGCCAGTGCCCTAAAAATCAGAACACACTGAGGTGTTTTAAGTCTCTGTGGTGTCGGGCACATTAATTTTGCTTTAACACATCTTGAGAAAATGCATATATTTAATAACTTAAAAAAGTAAAGTAATTTTGAGTCATATGTCTCAAGTCAAAGTCAAGTCTCAAGTCAAGAATACCAAGTCAAAGTCAAGTCGAGTCTTTTATTAATTATAGTCAAGCAAGTCTCAAGTCCTCAAACTGGTGACTTAAGTCTGACTCAAGTCAAGTCATGTGACTCGAGTCCCCCACCTCTGGTTTTTACAGTAAGCGTTTGTGGGGAACGGTGTCAAAGGCCTTTGCAAAGTCCAGATACACCACATCCACAGGCTTACCTTTATCTAGGTGGCAGCTCACTTCATTGTAGAATTTTAATAGATTGGTCTGGCAAAAACGATTTTTCATGAATCCATGCTGATTACTACTAATAATACCGTTTGCATTACTAAAGTCTTGTATGTGGTTCCTTAACATCCCCTCCAAAATCTTACAGACTACTGATGTTAGGCTGACTGGCCTATAGTTACCCGTGATATATCTCGGCCCTTTTTTAAATATTGGTACCACGTTGGCTTTTTTCCAATCACCTGCACCATACACATCTGTAGATTTAAAGATCAAGAATAATGGTCTGGCAATCACCTGGCTGAGCTCTTTAAGAACCCTCGGGTGCAAGCCATCCGGTCCCGGTGATTTATGTTAAGTTTCTCTAGTTTAGTTCTAAGTCTATCTTCTGTTAGCCATGAAGATACTTCCTGAGGTGTATATTTAGTTTAGCATTACAAGCTGGGTTAGTGTAGCCTCCCGATTCTTTTGTGAAGCCTGAAGAGAAGAAATTATTTAACACTTCCGCCTTTTCTCTGTCCTCTGTGACCAAATCTCCCTTGTCGTCTTTATGGGGCCAATGTGTTCTGGCCTCGCTTTCTTACTGTTTATATACTTAAAGAATTTCTTGGGGTTCTTTTTACTCTCCTCCGCTATATGTCTCTCGTGTTCTATTTTAGCCGCCTTGATTTCGTCTTTACATTTCTTATTACACTCTTTGTAATGCTTGAATGCTGCCAATGACCCCTCAGCCTTGTATTTTTTTGAAGATATGCGTCCTTCGTATCTACTCTCCCTGATGAAGAGACGCCACTACTGTGCGGATGGATTCCATCCGAAACCTCTGTACTCGCACAAAGCGATTCAGATCCTCGAGATCCAGAATGGGACACACCTTGCCCTCCTTTCTGGGCACTGTGAATAGGTTTGAATAAAACCCTTGAAACCGTTGCTGAGATGGACAGCAAATCTTGTACCGCCCCACGCAGGACCCGTAACCGGACTGGGGATAATTGTAGATTGGACGGAAGAACCTGTCCAACGGACGAGACCAGAATTAGATCTTTTATCCTGTTTGGAACAGTCTGTGAACCCACTTGTCCTGAATCAAAGAAGTCCAGGGTTCCTGAAAGAAACTAAGACATCCCCCCACCACAGCATCGGGTGAGGACGCCCCTTCTTGCCGCTGAGGACTTGTCGGTAGGCCCAGATTTTCCCGACTTAAGTCTTTCCCGACCATGGATTCATGGGACCCCCAGAAGACCTGAACGATTTTGCATTCTCTTGCGACCCGGAGGCACAAAAAAAAAAAAACACTATTATGAGCATTAAAGGAAGGCCCCTGCCTAGGATGTGGCGCTTACCTTTAGAAGATTGGGGCAGATTAGATTACCCCCTGTGATACCTTTGGTCAACTCGCCTAGCGAGGAGCCAAACAGCCTCTCCCCTGTTAACGGAAGATCAGCCTTTTTTGAGGCCTGGTCAGCTGACCAGCATTTCATACCATACCAAGCACCTAATCGAAATCCCCCACTGCTGACGTCCTGGCCACTAACTGAGCTGAATCCGGGGACGTATCACACACGAACACAACAGGGCTGGAGCCAACTGGTCTGGTAATTCCAGCACCGCAGGGGGGAGCCGTGCAGTTTCCAAGTTACTTTTAAGTAACGTCACCCATTCAGTAGCAGTCTGCGCCTCCTGAACTATCACAAAGGTAGTCTTTAACAAAT
This sequence comes from Pelophylax lessonae, assembly GCF_965119305.1. Taxonomy (NCBI): domain Eukaryota; kingdom Metazoa; phylum Chordata; class Amphibia; order Anura; family Ranidae; genus Pelophylax; species Pelophylax lessonae. The sequence goes on from NC_138772.1 coordinate 557,683,652, forward strand.
GACCCGCTACCACATGTAAATGGTGGGACAAGGATTCTACCCATCTATCCACGGGATCCGGAAAAGTTTGCAATTCTTCCACCGGTACAGAGTCGCCTTATTCAACCTGGTCAACAGAGAATCTACTTTTGGTGGAACAGTGCACCTATTGGACACTGCCTCTGCAAAGGGGTAATAGCGTGCAAAACGCTTAGGCACCACCAACATGTGCTTAATGCGCCGCCACTGTTTATCTACAATGGAGTGAAACTATTTTCCCGACTTAGGGACTTTGCAGGACCCGAAAGACACCTGCGCACCAGACGCTGTAGGTTCATCAGCCAATTTTAGAATTTCCCGCACAGAAACTATCAGGGCTTCCACCAAAGCGCGTTACCGCGATGCGGTTGAGGAGGACAGGTCCTCTTCACTGTCAGAATGCAAAGACACCGACCCCTCAAGGTGGTCTGCATCCACAGCAAACTGATCTATCTCAGAGTCCGAAGACCCTGCTGATGGAGGTGAGGGCAGAGTACGTTTGTGGCTAGCAGCACCAGAAATGGCCTTATCTTCTTTTGACATCAAATGCAAAAAAAACTGCAATCTTTGGCTGAGACTGGGAACTGGAGAGACCCACAGTCGCTCCCAGGGGGTCTGCAGGTGAAATTCTGTCCTGGGATTCCATGATACTGCAATAACATTTTTGCGGGTATGTCCCTCTAAGACCGCGGTCCCACCGTCACAGTGCGGGCTCTCAAATCCTGATGATAATATAATAGCAGTGCAGAAAGGGAAACCCCACAGGAACCCCAGAAAAAAAACATTACCAGACCAGAGGGAAGCTGGCAGCACAATCTGCAAAAATGAAACAAACTAACTGCACAGGAAGAGGAAGAGAAATCGGCCTCTATCTGTATAACATCATGCCGCATGCCTGTCCAGCCCATGGACCTCAAGAAAATGGCTGCCCATACATCCTCAATGGGGAATATTAGAAAATGTCTGCCCTTGCAATCTTAACCTCCCTGGTGGTATTCCCGAGTGTGGCTCGGGGTTAATATACAGTGCCCAAAGCGGTAACCCTGAGCCACACTCGGGAATACCCCACAATCCAACTTAGCTTCCACTGCGATCCCTCGCTGTCCTCCCGCTGTGTGATCTGGCCGATGCTGGCACCTTCTACCAGTTCCCTTCCCTGCGAGCGCCAGGAAGAAGGGGGGGGGGGGGTGGAACCAGCGGGAGAAAAAAAAAAAAAAAACACAATAAATAAATGACATTATACAGCGTAATCGGTTAGGATTACAATTTTATATCATGCCTTTTCACCTAGAGGCTTTTCCAGTGCCCTGCCTGTACTTTTTGCAGTTTTTTGTGCCTGGAAATTTGAGAACGGCCATGGTGTCCAAAAAGCGTTTTTAGCTCAAAAGCGCTTTGGACGAACTGGAAAACAGCAACAGTGAATCAGAATTATTTGAAGAACTGAGCGATAGCGACTCGTGGGAAAATTCGTCATCAGGTACTAAAAGGGACGACAGCGACGATTCTGCGACTGAGCTCAGCGATGTGCGGACTTGGGGCTCTATTGACTGCGGTACAGATCAGGCAGCCCCCCCCCCCCCCCCAAGATTCCCATTTACTGGAGCACCTGGTATGAAAGTTGACGTTGACCATGACAACCCCTTGGCATACCTACAATTATTTCTGACCGATGAGGTTATTGAAAAAATAGTTACCGAGATAAATCGCTACAAAGAGCAACAATTGGCTACACATTGGAGGTTTGAAAGATGCAGAAAGTGGGAACCAGTGACCAAAGATGACATTTGGAAATTTCTGGGCCTAAAAATTCTTCAGGGAGTGGTGGGGAAACCCCTGCAGAAGTAGTATTGGACAACCAATACATTACTTTCCACTCCATTCTTTGGCAAGGTAATGTCAGAGTACAGATTCTCCCTCATAATGAAATATCGCCACTTCCAAAACAATGAAGAATTTGATGAAATTTATTATTATTATAATTTATGATTTTGTGTTTCAAACTTTATCATACCCGAGATGTCTACTAGACTCTTGTTTGGACAGATTTAAGTCAGTTGAGTTATTCCTAAGAATTACAGGCCTAAAATATAAAACAACAGATCTCTATGCAAAACAATGTACCGCATTTAGCACAAAAATTCTGACAATCAGACCGCCAGGGAGGTTATTGGGAACACAGAAGTCATGAACCCCAGCAAAATGGCGGCCACCATAGCGCACCATGCAGTCTCCAGTACCCCCAAAAGGGGTCCCAAAACAATAGGCATCTAAAAGTCCCTGACTAGGGACCCACACAGGACAATCCACACCCATGAAGAAGGCATAAAAACTGAAAAACTGCATTATTACACACACACCCCCCAAGTCCCCCCCCCCCCCCCAAGGTGAAAACCTGCTGGGGGTAGGCGAATGCCAAGGGGTATTGAGATATGTCCTCTGAGGTGCGAGGGAGCCCCTAAGGTCCGACTATTCCAGGGAGGGGCCCACGACCGAGGCCTCCAGGGTGTTTGGGGGGCAATATTTACTCACCATACCACGGTACTAGGTGGGCGCCACTCCTAGACAGACCCGGGATGGGGGGTGCTGTCAGCCAAGGGTAAGCTGCAACTCAGGGTGTTCCAGGTTGATGCGTCCCAGCAAGACTGTCCACTCGCAGGCCCGTCCTCATCCATCGTGGCACTGTCGTGGCGAGGCCTAGTTCTGGACTATAAACTGCTCACGCACGCAGGCCAGGCTGAGAGACCTTAAGGATCTAGATTATCCAGTGCAAAAACCTCAGCCGGCTGTTGCTTGTAGTTCCCCCAAATCTTGGTCCTCAGGAACTAACTAGTTAAAAAATCAAAAAAATAACAAACTTTCCCTGTTACAGCTAAGACCGAAGTCCCAGCAGGGAGCTAGATCCTATTCCTAACACTAGGCAGAACAGAACTGATTAATGATAGAGTGTGGGGAGCTATTATTAAAAAGTGCTAATGTACAGGTGAGAAGTGGCGCTGCCTGTTGAAAATGTAGACTGAATGTGAAAAAAACTTACAATAAAAAAATGTGTGTGTATGCCAGTTGTAGGTTGACTTGCAAACCAACCAACTAAAAATGTGTATATATGTGGTTAAACATATGAGAAATTCGTGAGTAATAAATTCATAAATCTTAAATGTCCAAAAGAGTAAAAATAACACATACATGCAGTAAAAAACTTCATACATAAGTGCTACTGTGCTAAATGCAATGTGCAAGAAAGTGCAAAGCTGCAAAGTGCATAAAAGTACAAACAAGTGCAAAGAAATGTGCAAGGTACGGGTGGCAGTCCCTTTTGCTCAGTCTATATGCGTATCCACGGGAGACCCCTTAGCAGGGGATCCTTCTGACCATACAGTGGGGACAGTAATGTGTAGTAGTATTCCGTAAGTATAGGATATGTGTCCTTATGCAGGTCTCACTTGACAGTATGTCCAGATTCTTTGGTAATCCCAGATCCAGAAACACAACCCCAGGTGTGCGGTACATGGTGCTCTCACTCGTGCATCCCCCCTAGGGGGTTAACACTCACCAAATATCAAACCCCTAAAAAGGGGTTAGCCAGCCCTTGTTGCAGTGGTCAGCCAGCCCTTGTGCAGTGGTCCAGTACGCGAGCGGCTCCTCTCCCCGCACTTTCACTCTGAAGGGTAGTTCCTCAAATACATGGAAAGAGTACCCATAGTTTAGTATATTCCAGGGATTCCCAAACTACGGTCCTCCAGGTGTTCAGGAACTACAATTCCCATCATGCTTAGTCATGTATGTGAATGTCAGAGTTTAACAATGCCTCATGGGATGTGTAGTTCTGCAACAGCTGGAGGGCCGTCGTTTGGGAATCCCTGGTATATTCAATACATCCTTGAAGCTTTAACAGAGACAAGCTGTCTGTTCCTCCAGGCTCTGATCCTTTGTGTGTGGGGGGGGGGGGGGGGTTATGCCTGCAGGGACAGCCCCCATAGGTGTGGTTAAGCTTTTTGCCTGCCTAGTGCCCATTCCTGATGGGAGGAGCATAACCCTACTAGTAATGAATATAAGGCTGCGTCTGTCGAACGATAGAGAAAATATTTTTTTTTCTTCAGAATTGTTTTTTTTTTTTTTTAGCGCAAAAATTAAAAACCTAAAAAAAAAAAATTAAAAAATTGCACAGGTGATCAAATACCACCAAAAGAAAGCTCTATTTGTGGGGGGAAAAGGACATCAATTGTATTTGGGTACAGCGTCGCATGACCGCGCAATTGTCAGTTAAAGTAACGCAGTACCAAATCGCAAAAAAAACGGCCTGGTTATTAAGGGGGGGAAAAAAAAAAAAAAAAAAGAAGAAGTTGAGGATGCGCTGGCTTTTAAAATAGATTGCTGCACGCACTTAATATTCCTGAATATTGGGAAAATAAATAAAAAAAAAAAATAATAGCGCACTTTTTTTTTTTTTTTTTTTTTACACGAATTAAGGGGGGAAAATCTTCTGGTTTAAAAAGTAAAATTACAAAGGACAAGGAGAACAAAAAGTTTTTCCGGGGAAAAAAAAAAAAAGATCCAGATATTGTCTTCGATAAAATGAGACAAGACAGAACTCTTGCAGTGAATACAAAATTTTATACATTGAAAACACAAATTTAAATAAAGAAATTTTCTGAATTTTTAAGAACTCGAAACGCAACAATTCCTTAGAAATGCCAACAGAATATATTAAGAACTGAACGTGAAACTGGACCTAAACAACCTCACTGTAATTAGGGACACAATGTCACATTCTGTGACAGACGAGTCCCCCACCCAACTCCCTGCATACAACGCAGAGCCATTTAGGTTTCTTTTTCTGCAACCGAAAAGCAAAATAAAGTCTGTCTAATGTGAGGACGACAACTCCCGGCGTCATCATTGCTCTGCCTCTGAAGGGTCTCTGAAACAATGGGCCGTGCTGTTCAGGAGATCCACCAGTATGGACAGTAGCTGCGTGTATTGGTGCTCTTCATCAGCGGGTAGAAGGGAAAGCCGGTCACTCAGGTTCCTCTCCACCATATTGCGCAGAGCCTGCCGTAGAGCGCCGAGTAGCTGTATTGTCCGCGAGTCGCTTTCCAGCTTCAAAAGATCCGAATCTGACAGGTAGACCACCATCTGCTGCCCGTAATCTGGAAGACACACAGAGGATCCCGACTCAACCATTTATACAGAAAAGATTTGATGTATAAAACTTTGTGCCCCTTCCATACCAGCATGACCTACATCAGCTATGTCCAAACTACAGCCCTCCATCTGTTCAGGAACTACAATTCCCATCATGCCTAGTTATGTCTGTGAATGTCAGAGATTTACAATGCCTCATTGGAATTGTAGTTCCTGAACAGCTGAAGGGCCAAAGTTTGGACACCCCTGACCTACATGGTGCCCAGTGTGTATAAACTGACCAGCCAGCAGGGGGCGCTGTGCATATGACAGGGGAAAGGGACTGGCCTCCACTTCCATGCGGATACTGGCTTCCCCAGTACACAATAACCCAAAAGGGGAGAGAATGGGACTTTGAACAATGCCAAAGCAATATATACAATTATATAGAAAAATCGGTTTTAAAAATATGAACATTTTATTGTTGACAGACCATGTTAACCACTTTAGGACCGCTCACTGTGCTGCTACTGTGGCAGCCCTGGGTCCAGCGATGTATACCTATGTCACTGGAGTCCTAGCAATCTTGGCGGCGCTCCGGCTGTGTTTAGACACAGCGGGTGTTGGGCCGGAGGAGGAGAGGCGGCGATTGGCATCTCTCTTCCCCGATCGTCGGGGAAAAGTGTGAGAGGATCCACCTGCTTGTGTAAACAAAGCAGGCGGATCTTCTCTGTGACAGGTCACAGGATTCAGCATAGCTGATCCTGCAATCTGTGTCTGTGTCGCAGAACCCCCTCCCCCCACACAGCATGAGGCATACATTTAACCCCTTGATCACCAACAGTGTTAACCCCTTCCCTGCCAGTGTCATTAGTACAGTGACAGTGCATATTTTTAGCACTGATTACTGTAGTAATGTCACTGGTCCCCCCAAAAGTGTCAAAAATGTCAGTTAGGGGTCCAATCTGTCCGCCGCAATGTCGCAGTCCCGCAAAAAAGCGCAGATCGCCACCATTACTAGTAAAAAAAAAAAAATCTATAAAAATTCCCGTAGTTAGTAAACGCGATAACTGACGCAAACCAATCAAAATACGCTTATTGCGATTTTTTACCAAAAATATGTAGCAGAAAACAAATTAGCCTAAAATGTTAAAAAAATGTAGATTTTTAAATTTTTTTTTGGGAATGTTATATATCAGAATGTGAAATATATATATATATATATATATATATATATATATATATATATATATATATATATATATATATATATATATATATTTTTTTTTTTTTTTTTAAATGTCGCTCTTTTTTTCAAAAATTAAAAATCGCACAGGTGATCAAATACCACCAAAAGAAAGCTCTATTTGTGGGGGGGGGAAAAAACAAAAGGACGTAAATTTAATTTGGGTACAGCGTTGCACAACCACGTAATTGACCGTTAAAGTAACGCAGTGCTGAATCGTAAAATATGGACTGGTCAGGAATGGGGTAAAATCTTCCGGTCTTAAAGTGGTTAAAAATACGCTCATTGAGGATTTTTTTGTCAAAGACATGTAGCTAAATACATTTTGGCCTAAATATATGACAAAAATTGAATATATATGGATATTTTTTTTAACAGTCAAAGTAGAAAATGTAAATTTTTCGCAAAATTTTCGCTCTTTTTTTATTAATATCGCAAAAAATAAAAAGCGCAGAGGTGATCAAATACCACAAAAAGAAAGCTCTGTTTGTGGGAAAAAAAGGACGTAAATTTCGTTTGGGTACGGCGTTGCATGACCGCTCAATTGTCAGTTAAAGTTGCGCAGTGCCAAGTTGAAAAAAGTGGCCTGGTCATTGAGCAGCAAAATCTTCCGGGGCTAAAGTGGTTAAAATAACCCCAATGGACTGGGATAGATTGAAACACATAAACCCATGTATCATGCCACAACATGGACTTAATATAAATACATGACAGGGTGAAATCCCAGTGATTGATGTCCAATGTACCGACGCGTTTCGACTTGTACAGATTTCCTCAGAGAGATACTGGACATTGAAGTCGCATTGTTTTTTTTCTTTGTGTGAAGACCAGCATGCTCCATGTCTGCAGCCATAGGGGTGGTGCTTATCATGCCTGTGTATGATCACCAGCTATACCGGCAAGGGTGCTCCTTATCCTGGGAAAGCCTGGCGTCCCCACAAGAGACACAAAAACTACACTCGTGTGTTAAAAAAGGCCGTCCTGCTTTAACCGCCCCACGCAACTTTTTTGCGGCAGGGCGGCTCGGCTGCGCATAATCACATAGATCTACGTGATTATGTGCACGCGGTCCCGGCAGGGCGCCGCGCTCCCGCTGTGATTAGACACAGCAGGAGCCAGACCGCGGTAGGAACGGGAATGATCGCCGCCTCCCTCCCGCGACCTTCAGGAAAACTGACAGGAGAGCGCCAGCCTATGTAAACAAAGCAGGCGGCTCTCCTGTCAGACAGGCACAGTGAGATTGTGTGTCTCAGCCAAGCTGAAACCCCGATCTCTGTGTAATATTCCAGACAACCGAATCCCCCAAGTGCTCACTCCGATGGGGATGACAGGCGTGCCGCTCTCCTCAGGCAGGGAACTCCAAACATGAAAGAGAAAAAGGAGGAGCAAACACCTACTGCATTACCCGTGGACACCTTTAAAAAGTTTAATAAAAACCCGATCTTTGTGTGCCTGTCACAGAGCCCCTCCCCCCACAGTTAGTAAGCACAATTAGGCTCACACGTAACCCCTTGATCACCCTCAGTATTAACCCATTCCCTGCCAGTGTCATTTATACAGTAACAGTGCATATTATTTAGCACTGATCACTGTATTGGTGTCACTGGTCCCCAATAAGTGTCAGATTGGCCACCACAATGTCGCAGTCCCCCTAAAAATTGCTGCTCGCCGGCATTACTATAAAAAACAAAAAAAAAAAAATTAAAAAGCCCAAAAATCTATCCCGTAGTTTGTAAACGCGATAACTTTGGCGCAAACCAATATACGCTTTTTGGGATTTTTTTTTTTTCCTCAGCACAGGGAATCCTAACTACTCCTGACGCTAGAAAGAAAGAAACTGGGTTGGGAGTGGTCACTGCAGGGGGGTATTGACCAGATGGGACAGCCCCCGTGGGTGTGTATATGCAAACGCCTTTGTTCTTTTGACTAAGTCTTTATGCCTAGCTACTCCGGCGGAGCGGAAGTCAATACCCAACAGTGATGACTTAGAGGAGGCAGCGACTGTCGGAGGACTCAGAGAAATTGGATTTTTACTTTTTTTTTTACTGGGAATGTTTTATAGCAGAAATAGTGTTTTTTTTTTCAAAATTGTCGCACTTTTTTTGGTTGTAGTGCAAAATCTAAAAATCGCACAGGTGATCAAATACCACCAAAAGAAAGCTCTGTTTGTGGGGAAAAAAAGGACATCAATTAACTTTGGGTACATCGTCGCACGACCGCGCAATTGTTAACCACTTAAGCCCCGGAGGATTTGGCTGCTCAAAGACCAGGGCCTATTTTGCAATTCGGCACTGCGTGACTTTTTAACAGACAATTGCGCGGTCGTGCGACGCTGTACCCAAATTAAATTGACGTCCTTTTTTTCCCACAAACAGAGCTTTCTTTTGGTGGTATTTGATTACCTGTGCGATTTTTATTTTTTGCGCTATAAACAAAAAAAGGAACGTCAATTTTGAAAAAATAACAATATTCTTCACATTTTTTTATATGAAATTCCCCCCCCCAAAAAATGTAATTTTTTAACATTTTAGGCCAATTTGTTTTCTGCTACATTTTTTTTTTTTTAACAAAAATATCGCAATAAGCGTATTTTGATTGGTATTTTGATTGGTTTGCACAAAAAACTTATTGCGTTTACCAAGGGAAAGATTTATGTAATTTTTATGTTTTTTTTTTTTTAACTAGTAATGGTGGCGATCTGCAATTTTTTTTGCGGGACTGCGACATTGCGGCGGACAGATCGGAACCTTGACTGACATTTTTGGGGGTACCAGTGACATTACTACAATAATCAGGGCTATAAATATGCACTGTTACTGTAAAAATGACACTGGCAGGGAAGGGGTTAACTTTATTGGTGATCAGTGGGTTAAATGTATCCTTAGGGGCGTGTTTCTAACGGTCAGGGGGCGTGACTTGTGATGTAACCACAGAGACATACGATCCTACATAGCAGGATCGTATAGTCTCTGCAGTTACACCAGGGAGAATGACAGGCGGCTTTGTTTACATCAGCCGCCTGCCTTTCTCCCTCTCCAGCGGGAGATCGCGAGTGGCCGGCAGACATGGAAGCCGCCGGTCACTCGCACGGGGACCGCCGTGAACGAGCGGGGGCGCGCCTCCGGCGGTGCGAGCCCGCCCCCTACAGGCTCCTGGGCGTACGTTGGTTTTCCCAGGAGAGGCTGACTGCCGCAGTAAATATACTGTGGGCGGTCGGCAAGTGGTTAAAGTAACGCAGTGCCGAATCGCAAAAAACGGCCTGGTCATTAAGGGGGGAAACCTTCCGGAGCCAAAGTGGTTAAATACTGGTTTTCACACACAGGAAAAAAAAAAAAACAATGTGACTTCAATGTCCAGTATCCCCCTGAGGAAGACTGTACAAGTTGAAACGCGTTGGGGCCTTAAACACCAACCACTGGGATTGTAACTTGTCAATTATTTACATTGTTAAGTCCATGTTGTGGCATTTTACATGGGTTTATGTGTTTCAATCTATCCCTGTCCATTGGGGTTATTTTAACATAGTCTGTCAACGATAACATTTTCATAAAAATATTTTTCTATAGAATTGTACATCTTGCTTTGTCATTGTTCAAAGTCCAGTTCTCTCCCCTTTTGGCCCTTGTGGCTTATTGTGTCCTGGCGAAGCCAGTATCAGCATGGAAGTGGAGGGCAGTCCCTTTCCTCCCGTCATATGCACAATGCCCCCTGCTGGGTGGTTGCAAGCGGAGTGTGGGGAGCATTCGGACGGCAGCCCTGGTGCCAGGTCAAAACTTCTGGTCGCCATGGCGGCCTGGGGTTCGTAAAGCCCTGAAGTAGCAGCATTCCAAATATATTCCATGTGGAGTCTCTTCTGTTGTCTCAACTGGGATCCCTAATGGGGGGAGCAAAGTCTCCCTCCAGCTCCAGTGTAGGGATTAGGACATGCCACGCCTCCAAGCTATAGGAGATCAAAGCCTGCATATCTTTGATTGGTGGAGAGGTGTTTCTGGCCTCCTATACTGCTTTACATTTGACAGGCTCTGCTTAATCTGAGTCTAGAAATGATTTAGGAAAGCATGGACAGATTAGGAGTTCCCACTATAAACACTGGTGAGCAGATTGGCGCACTTACCTTGACAGGTTATGGAGCTGTCTGTCATTAGGAGAACCGCCAGTGGGTGCACCATGGAGCTGTCCCGCACAAACACTGTGCCCGTAGATTTCACTGCCTGGAAATAGGTGAGCCACGGAGAGCTGAAATGCAGCTGTTCCCTGCCAAATGGAAGAAACGTGTCACAACAGGGTCATCTCTTCACAAAACATATCTCCAAACCAGTGGTCTCCAAACTGTGGCTCGTGGGCAGGATGCAGTCCTTTGCTTGCCTTGATCTGGCCCTTGGGGAACGGTTCCTTCCACTGATGCGAGGCACCATTCCTCCCACTGACACCAACCATGGGGCACTATTCCTCCCACTGACACCAATGATGGGACACTATTCCTCCCCCTGACACCAACGATGGGACACTATTCCTCCCACTGACACCAATGATGGGGCACTATTCCTCCCACTGACACCAACCATGGGGCACTATTCCTCCCACTGACACCAACCATGGGGCACTATTCCTCCCACCGACACCAACCATGGGGCACTATTCCTCCCACCGACACCAACCATGGGGCACTATTCCTCCCACCGACACCAACCATGGGGCACTATTCCTCCCACTGACACCAACCATGGGGCACTATTCCTCCCACTGACACCAACCATGGGGCACTATTCCTCCCACTGACACCAACCATGGGGCACTATTCCTCCCACTGACACCAACCATGGGGCACTATTCCTCCCACTGACACCAACCATGGGGCACTATTCCTCCCACTGACACCAACCATGGGGCACTATTCCTCCCACTGACACCAACCATGGGGCACTATTCCTCCCACTGACACCAACCATGGGGCACTATTCCTCCCACTGACACCAACAATGGGACACTATTCCTCCTCTTATTGTCCAGAGGTGCCATGTAATTATGCTACTCCTACTGACCACCAAGCCTTTCCCACTGGCCACAGTCTGCCCCTCCTAAAGTACGAAGGACAGTAAACTGGGCCTTTGTTTGGAAACTCCTGCTCTAAACCCTAGAGTCCTAGCCAAGCTTACTCATGATGGAGTCTTAAAAGACCAGCTTAGCCAAAAGTGATAATTGAGGAAAATGTGGAGTCTCAAGTTCCGAGTCTTGCCCTGGGCATAAATATATACTTCATGGAGACTGTAGCAGTATTAATCTCCCATTATTTCTGGCTCTGTTCCCCCCCCACTTTGGGTCCTTGTGGGTATCCATAAAATTCCAAAGTGGGATCTTGTGGGTAAACCAACAAGGGTGGTGAGATGTTGTCTGGTAATCCAGTAGAGATGGCGGGATCCCCATCATAATGGCTATAGCTGGTGTGGATACCCGAGAACTTTTGGAGGCATGGTCAACCAAGCGCGCCACCGGAGGCTCGCTCCCGCTGTATTCAGTCACAGCGGGAGTCGGGCCAAGGGAGGAGCAGCCGCGATCGCCGCTGCTCTTCCCCGATCGTCGGGGAATCGAGTTTGGAGATCCGCCCGCTTGTGTAAACAAAGCGGGCGGATCTCTAAGTGACAGATTGCAGGGTTCAGCATAGCTGAACCTGCGATCTGTCCCTGTGTCACTCAGTCACTCAGTCACCTCCCTCCACACACGTTAGTAAGCACCAGGCTGGCTTGGGGAAATGCTCCCACCAATCAGCAAAGAGAACAATGTTCCAACCAATCAGCAACGAGTGCACATTTTCCATCCGATGGACATCAACTTCCTTTTTCCATCCCCCAAACTCACCTATTAACAGTGCTTTTGTGGAGGAGTACCGGTCCGCCCTTCGTCTTGTACGAGAGGCTGTTAGGCCGAAACTTTCCGCGGATGACCTGCCCACGCCTGACCTAAGAGGAGAGGGCACCATGTCACTCCTTGTAAAACAGCCAATCCCACCACATCTTCAACTTCCCCAGCTGTTACCTGGATAAGATTGGGGTACAAGCCGGCCAGCAACACCCCTTTCACCAGTTCAGGATCATTGCTAAACTGGTTGCATAGAGCACCGTTGTTCACACATTCACTTGGATTGGACACGAGGTGGGCATCATGAGCATTGGAGGAGAACTGCGAGACAAGACCTGGGGGGGAGGGGGAGGGGAACCAAAAACAGAAATTTGAAATAAACCAACAAATTGTGTGCACATTGTATATGCTACAACATCCGGCCTTACAGTGCTACGAACATTATTAACCTTTATCGACTTTTGAGGACAACTCAAAAGCTTGAGAGTCAGAGTCCCCTTGGAGACTTACAGCCCCAACTGTCAACTGCCTAACCTCACACGAGGTCTCACAGCTTCTAGAAGCACCACATGTTCCATTTAAACATCAGACAGTTAACAGGGAAGCAACAACAGGTAGACTTCAGTTGATTTGGGACTATTAAAAAAGTCAGACTAAGAAACTATACCTAAATATTGGCAGTCTATGGCAGCCTCTCAACAAGGGTTCCTCTAGAGGTGGCAAGGGGTTCCGTATGCAGTGTGCAAATTCTGCCTCTCAGGTGAGTAATCACTGAGACCAATGATTTTCTTCTATAAAAAAGGGGGGTATTCTTCCCTGTGACCACCAATGTAAGGAGCATTCATCCCTGTGACCACCAATGTAAGGAACATTCTTCCCACTGACCACCAATGTAAGGAACATTCTTCCCCCTGACCTCCAATGTAAGGGACATTCTTCCCTGTGACCACCAATGTAAGGGACATTCTTCCCTCTGACCTCCAATGTAAGGAACATTCTTCCCCCTGACCTCCAATGTAAGGGACATTCTTCCCCCTGACCTCCAATGTAAGGGACATTCTTCCCTGTGACCACCAATGTAAGGGACATTCTTTCCTCTGACCTCCAATGTAAGGAACATTCTTCCCCCTGACCTCCAATGTAAGGGACATTCTTCCCTGTGATCACCAATGTAAGGGACATTCTTCCCACTGACCACCAATGTAAGGGACATTCTTCCTACTGACCACCAATCTAAGGAACATTCTTCCCATCAACCACCAATCTAAGGAACATTCTTCCCATCGACCACCAATCTAAGGAACATTCTTCCCATCGACCACCAATGTAAGGAACATTCTTCCCACTGACCACCAATGTAAGGGACATTCTTCCCACTGACCACCAATGCAAGGGACATTCTTCTCACTGACCACCAATGTAAGGAGCATTCTTCCCACTGATCACCAATGTAAGGGACATTCTTCCCACTGACCACCAATGTAAGGAGCATTCTTCTCACTGACCACCAATGTAAGGGACATTCTTCCCACTGACCACCAATGTAAGGGACATTCTTCCCACTGACCACCAATGTAAGGGACATTCTTCCCACTGACCACCAATGTAAGGATCATTCATACTACTGACTATAACTAAATATTGAGCAAATATAAAACATTTATACAGTTATAATAATTAAAACTGAAGACCGATCGTTGAACCATTTCACCAATTCTTTGTGGCATGAACAGCGGGGGAAGATGTGTAGACCTGGATCAGTCTGGTTTATTATCCGGGGCCTGGTGACTTTTCTTAGCCTGCGACCCAGCACTCACCTTGGATGAAGCGCAGTGAAGACCTGGAGAGGACGTTGTCCTTTAGAAACTCTTCTCTGTAGAAATCACTCCTCAAACCGAGAACCTCTTTCCAGGCCTGGAAAATCTGCACAAACGCCAAGTGATCACTGCACCACTCCCCACTGAATCTCGCCTTCGCCTGCAACATAAAGAACCAATCACAGACTGTCCATTCACCTTCCAAGTTCCAGCCCTTCAGAGACCGTTCATATCTCACTTCAATTTTAAGAAACATCTTATTTAGCTTATAAGCTCTTGCAAGGAAGGTTGTACCAGCTTTTATCCCTCTATACACTATATATAAAGACCTTATAGACCTTCCTACCCGCACCTTGAGTTTTTATCCTGCATATGATGTGTATGGATCCTGTAGTTTCATGGCGTCATGTGATACCCTGTACACACAGCCTATAGGAGAGATTTAATCTTCACTTCCCTGTTGCAGCAATTTCTGTTTTTGTTCAAACATGAGGCATGTGGCGTGGTACTTCACATGGTAATGCATGATCTCTGTCTGTATTCTGAGAACTGACACTTCCTGTGAAGAAACTACATATACCACAATCCCTTGGGCTCTTAGTCTAGTGCTCTGCGGATGAGAGCTACACAGTAATTAGATCTGACACAGATCACCACGCAGTCCTTCATTAGCACACCCCTATTTGTGAAATGGTATAGCATGAATTGGACAAGCAGCATGACCAGGAAAACAAGAAGTTGCCCCTCCCTTTAGTAAATGGAGGGCATACACTGCTATATACGACCCACAAATCACTACAGACGGCGGAACAGCGGGCATACACTGCTATATACCGTCCCCATATCACTACAGAGGGCGGAACACCGGGTATACACTGCTATATACCGTCCACATATCACTACAGAGGGCGGAACACCGGGTATACACTGCTATATACCGTCCACAAATCACTACAGAGGGCGGAACACCGGGCAAACACTGCTATATACCGTCCACAAATCACTACAGAGGGCGGAACACCGGGCAAACACTGCTATATACCGTCCACACATCACTACAGAGGGCGGAACTGCTATATACCGTCCACAAATCACTACAGAGGGCGGAACACCGGGTATACACTGCTATATCTAGTCCCCATATCACTACAGAGGGCGGAACTGCTATATACCGTCCCCATATCACTACAGAGGGCGGAACACCGGGCAAACACTGCTATATACCGTCCACAAATCACTACAGAGGGCGGAACACCGGGTATACACTGCTATATCTAGTCCCCATATCACTACAGAGGGCGGAACTGCTATATACCGTCCCCATATCACTACAGAGGGCGGAACACCGGGCAAACACTGCTATATACCGTCCACAAATCACTACAGAGGGCGGAGCACCAAGTATACACTGCTATATACCCTCCACACGCTGCTTCAGTGAGGGAAAAAAGTATTTGAACCCCTGCTGATTTTGTACGTTTGCCCACTGACAAAGGAATGATCAGTCTATAATTTTATTGGTCGGTTTATTTTACCAGTGAGAGACAGAACAAAAATTTCCAGAAAAACGCATTTCAAAAAAGTTATCAATTGATTTGCATTATAATGAGTGAAATAAGTATTAGAACCCTTCACAAAACATGACTCAGTAGTTGGTGGAGAAACCCTTGTTGGCAGTCACAGAGGTCAGACGTTTCTTGTAGTTGGCCACCAGGTTTGCACACATCTCAGGAGGGATTTTGTCCCACTCCTCTGCAGATCTTCTCCAAGTCATGAAGGTTTTGAGGCTGACATTTGGTAACTCGAACCTTCAGCTTCCTCCACATATTTTCTATGGGATTAAAGTCTGGACACTGGCTAGGCCACTCCAGGACCTTAATGTGCTTCTTCTTGAGCCACTCCTTTGTTACCTTGGTCCTGTGTTTTGGGGGATTGTCATGCTGGAATACCCATCCATGACCCATTTTCATTGCCCTGGCTGAGGAAAGGAGGTTCTCACCCAAGATTTGATGGTACATGGCCCCGTCCATCGTACCTTTGATGCGGTGAAGTTGTCCTGTCTCCTTAGCAGAAAAACACCCCCAATTTTGGTGGCTCGATTTTAGTCTCATCTGACCACAACACTTTCACCCAGTTCTCCTCTGAATCATTCAGATGTTCATTAGCAAACTTCAGATGGGCTGTACCATGTGATTTCCTGAGCAGGGGGACCTTGCGGGGGCTGCAGGATTTCAGTCCTTCATGGCGTGGTGTGTTACCAATTGTTTTCTTGGTGACTATGGTCCCAGCTGAGATCATTGACAAGATTCTCCCGTGTAGTTCTGGGCTGATTCCTCACCGTTCTCCATCATCATTGAAACTCCACGAGGTGAGATCTTCCATGGAGCCCCAGACCGAGGGAGACTGACAGTTATTTTGTGTTTCTTCCATTTGGGATTAATCGCACCAACTGTTGTCACCCTCTCACCAAGCTGCTTGGCGATGGTCTTGTAGCCAATCCCAGCCTTGTGTAGGTCTACAATCTTCTCCCTGACATCCTTGGACACAGCTCTTTGGTCTTTGCCATGGTGGAGAGATTGGAATCTGATTGATTGATTACTTCTGTGGACAGGTGTCTTTTATACAGGTAACAAGCTGAGATTAGGAGCACTCCCTTTAAGAGGAGTCCTAATCTCAGCTTGTCACCTGTATAGAAGACACCTGGGAGCCAGAAATCTTGCTAATTGATCGGGGATCAAATACTTATTTCACTCATTAAAATGAAAATCAATTTATAACTTTTTTGAAATGTGTTTTTCTGGATTCTTTTGTTGTTATTCTGTTTCTCACTGGTAAAATAAACCGACCAATAAAATTACAGACTGATCATTTTCTTGTCAGTGGGCAAATGTACAAAATAAGCAGGGGATCAAATACTTTTTTTCCTCACTGTATATACTGTCCACATATCTCTATAAAACAGCAATTTCTGTTTTTGTTCAAACATGAAGCATGTGGCGTGGTACTGCACATGGTAATCCATGGTCTCTGTCTGTATTCTGAGAACTGACACTTCCTGTGAAAACACGATATATCACCATTAATAGTTTTCCTCTGTGACTCTTTCTATAGCACCCACATATTCTATAGCGCATTACATGATAGGATTTTGCCATCTTCAACCCTCCGAGTTTAGAACGGCTCCCTTCGTTTTCTTCAGTGTGACTACTTCATTCAGATAGCGGAATGTGGACACGTCCTGCCCTCTCTACAACCTCTGCAGGTCCTGATCTTGTGTAGTGCTGGATTTCCTTTCCTTATCTTTACAGAACAGCCCCATCTGGGCGGAGAAGGAAATTCATTGAATGATTCACCTTGTTGACCTCGGCTCGGTTTATAATTCCTCCCAGGAACGGATCTCTGGTCAAACAGGCCACAATGGTCAGTAGGGGATGCAGACAGCGGAATATGGCAGATAGGACGATCGCCTTGGCCAGGCTGGGGTCGGTGGAGATATTAGCTACATGCTGGCCCAGTGATGTCAGTTCCTCCTGGTCATCCAATACCCCTAGAATACAGGTGAAGGGGGATTAGGAGAAAGCTCTGCATGCAATACATCACAGCTACCTAAAACACTGGCTGCAAAAACAATTAAACAAGGACACTGGCTGAGGGGGGGAGAAAGGGGAACACTGGCCGAGGGGGGGAGACGGGGGGGGATACTGACCGAGGGGGGGGGGAGACGGGGGGACACTGGCGGAGGGGGGGGGAGATGGGGGGACACTGGCCGAGGGGGGGAGATGGGGGGACACTGGCCGAGGGGGGGAGATGGGGGGACACTGGCCGAGGGGGGGAGATGGGGGGACACTGGCCGAGGGGGGGAGATGGGGGGACACTGGCCGAGGGGGGGAGATGGGGGGACACTGGCCGAGGGGGGGAGATGGGGGGACACTGGCCGAGGGGGGGAGATGGGGGGACACTGGCCGAGGGGGGGAGATGGGGGGACACTGGCCGAGGGGGGGAGATGGGGGGACACTGGCCGAGGGGGGGAGATGGGGGGACACTGGCCGAGGGGGGGAGATGGGGGGACACTGGCCGAGGGGGGGAGATGGGGGGACACTGGCCGAGGGGGGGAGATGGGGGGACACTGGCCGAGGGGGGGGGAGATGGGGGGACACTGGCCGAGGGGGGGGGAGATGGGGGGACACTGGCCGAGGGGGGGGGAGATGGGGGGACACTGGCCGAGGGGGGGGGAGATGGGGGGACACTGGCCGAGGGGGGGGGAGATGGGGGGACACTGGCCGAGGGGGGGGGGAGATGGGGGGACACTGGTCGAGGGGATATTAGCCACATGCTGGCCCAGTGATGTCCATTCCTCCTGGTCATCCAGTACCCCTGGAATACAGGTGAAGGGGGATTAGGAGAAAGCTCTGCATGTAATACATCACAGCAACCTAAAACACTGGCTGCAAAAACAATTAAAACGGGGACACTGGCCGACAGGGAGACGGGACACTGGCCGACAGGGAGACGGGACACTGGCCGACAGGGAGACGGGACACTGGCCGACAGGGAGACGGGACACTGGCCGACAGGGAGACGGGACACTGGCCGACAGGGAGACGGGACACTGGCCGACAGGGAGACGGGACACTGGCCGACAGGGAGACTGGACACTGGCCGACAGGGAGACGGGACACTGGCCGACAGGGAGACGGGACACTGGCCGACAGGGAGACGGGACACTGGCCGACAGGGAGACGGGACACTGGCCGACAGGGAGACGGGACACTGGCCGACAGGGAGACGGGACACTGGCCGCGAGGTGAGACAGGTCAACGACACTGGCCGGGGGGAGAGAGACATGGGCCGAGGGGAGATGGGGGAGGGCGACACTGGCCGAGGGGAGACAGAGGGGGAGATGGGGGAGGGCGACACTGGCCGAGGGGAGACAGGGGGGGAGATGGGGGAGGGCGACACTGGCCGAGGGGAGACAGGGGGGGGGGGATGGGGGGAGGGTGACACTGGCCAAGAAGATGGGGATAGTAAGTGAGAGGAGCCAGCAACAGTAACAGACAGGGAACAAAGAAGTTTGGTAATTCCTAACCTCTGACAAAAAACTTTATTACACATGTAGTGGAGAAGAGCTGGAGCCCCTGTCAAGTTTTCTTTGCTCTCTGCGGGGGAAATTAACAAAGAGTTGTGCAAACACAAGCTTACACAACTCTTAATTTAGAAATAAAGCAAGAAAAGGTTTTGCAGCGCTTCCTGTGATAAGTAAATAACAGTCATAAAATGTAAATAAAGTCCAGAAATATGAATCTGTGACTTGATTTCACAAAATCTTCGGTGCAACTCAGAATAATTACAACAATGTGTGTGAGAAGTCTCAGCACTCACCAGAGAGTGGAAGAAATCCAGCAAGAGATGAACATCACCCAATCTGCTTGGGAACAATTCCTCACACGTGTGCACCTCCCCCAATCTGTACACTCACCAGATGGTAAATGATAATGCGCCTTGGGTCATTACTCTGAAGTGAAGGGACCTCTCTCCTTGGTATACTGGTAGGCTGGTGGTCCCCGATAAGGTCAGGCACTATGCAAAAAAAAATCTCACCCATGGGAGCCCAAATGATGCTCATATAGTGTAGTAGTAGTGTAGTAGTTTATTAAACTTAAAATCAAGTACAAAAGCTGCAGCATAAAACAAATAAGGCCAAAAACTTACATAATCAGCAACTGCCCCTACCATGAGGACGCATTGGCAATGACGTCAACACGTAGGCCCCTCCCAACGCGTTTCGTGCTCTAGGAGGATCCTTGAGAGCTGATGCGTATCGTGCACGTTTTCAAGGATCCTCCTAGAGCACGAAACGCGTTGGGAGGGGCCTACGTGTTGACGTCATTGCCAATGCGTCCTCATGGTAGGATCAGTGCCTGATTATGTAAGTTTTTGGCCTTATTTGTTTTATGCTGCAGCTTTTGTACTTGATTTTAAGTTTAATAAACTACTACACTATATGAGCATCACTTGGGCTCCCATGGGTGAGCTTTTTTTCTATAGTGCCTGACCTTATCAGGGAACACCAGCCTACCAGTATATCAAGGAGAGAGGTCTCTTCACTTCAGAGTAATGACCCAAGGTGCATTATCATTTACCATCTGGTGAGTGTACAGATTGGGGGAGGTGCACGCGTGTGACGAATTGTTCCCAAGCAGATTGGGTGATGTTTATCTCACGCTGAATCTCTTCCACTCTCTGGTGAGTGGCGAGTCTTATCATACACATTGTTGGGATTATTCTGGGTTACCACGAAGATTTTGTGAAATCAAGTCACGGATTCATAGATCAGGACTTTAAATAACAGTAATAAAATGTAAATACTTATCACAGGAAGCGCTGGAAAACTTTTTGTTGCTTTATTATTATTTTAGGGTTGTATGTTCACCTATTTTGTGTCAGTTGCTAAACAAATACAAAGCTTTTACTTTTTTCAAATTTTTAATTTTTCTTAATTTAGAGCATGGAGCAGAAACCGATCCTAAAATAACAAAAGGGGTGCAACCAGGGGCTGACTGCCAACTTTCAGCCCAGGGGGCAGGGACAAACCAGAGGCCCATGGTGCAGTGACTCACCCCCCCCCCCCCCCACCTCTTTTCTCTTTCTCCAGCTTCTTTTTCTCTCTTTCTTCACTCAAATAACTGATTTTTTGGGCAATGCTAAAATGTATTTGGTCCTCCCAATAAAGCTTAAGTTTCTATGGGAAGGGGGGTTGGTAATGGGTAATATAAAGGGAAAGGGCTGACTGGCAACTTTCAGCCCAGGGGCAAGTACAAACCAGAGGCCATAGGTGTGCGCAGGGGGTGTGCCTGGGCACACCCTAATCACCCCGTGTGGTGCAGATTCCCCCTGATAATATTAAACCAAAGCCCCCTAACAGGGCTTCTAAAAAAGATTGTAAAAAATAATAAAAAAATAAAATAATACAAATAAAAACTCACTGACACCAAACTCTGCCCTACTGACAAGTCTACTGCTCTACTGACACCATCCACTGCTCTGACACCATCCACGTTTTAATAAATTTGGGATGCACACCCTAATGCAAAAGGCTGTGCACACCTATGCCAGAGGCCCATGGTGCAGCAACTCAGCCCCCCTCACACTCTCTCTCTTCCCGGCCTCTTCCTGACCCCCATTGCAAGCTGAAGCTCTGCTCCAAGTACTCTTTACTCACTGGCCGAATCTGGTTTCCCGACCTGGCAAGCAGGGGCGGTTGAGGGGAGCTGGGACAGCTCGGTTGGGGCTGGCTGGAGGAGGAGAGTCTCCAGTGGGGTATGGAACCGGCCTCTGCTCAGACACAGCTTACACCATCCATGCTGGCAGTAGGTCAGCGGTGGGGACTTTTTACTTCTCTTCTCCAGGAATCCTTTAGGCATGTCTGTGGTAGAAGCAGTGCAGCCTTTTTATGGGGCATCAGAGTGTCCGGGGGCAACTGGCCCCTGTCCCTGGGTGTAACCCCTTTGTTATTTAGAAGCGATACATTCTCTGTTCTGTGGATGTGACCGGCACAGAGAACGAACCATAAAACAAAATTCCCCTTGGGGTGGGACTTTGAAGGCACTAAGTACTAAATAATGTGAATAAAAATCTGTTTTATTTAACCACTTTAGCCCCGGAGGATTTGGCTGCTCAATGACCAGGAACTATTTTGTGATTTGGCACTGCGTGAATTTAATGGACAATTGCGCGGTCGTCCGACACTGTACCCAAATAAAATTGACGTCCTTTTTTTCCCCCATAAACAGAGCTTTCTTTTGGTGGTATTTGATCACCTCTGCCATTTTTATTTTTTGCGCTATAAACAAAAAAAGAGCGACAATTTTGAAAAAAATAATATTTTATATTATATGAAATTCTCAAAAAAAATGTAAATATCAAAATTTAACATTTTAGGCCAATTTTTCTGCTACATATTTTTGGTAAAAAAACAAAAAAAAAAAAAAAAACAATAAGTGTATTTTGATTGGTTTGAGCAAAAGTTAATGCGTTTACTAACTACGGGAAAGATTTACGTTATTTTTGTTGTTTTTTTATTTTTTACTAGTAATGGCGGCGATCTGCGATTTTTTTGCGGGACTGCGACATTGCGGCGGACAGATCGGACCCCTAACTGACATTTTTGACACTTTTGGGGCTACCAGTGACATTACTACAGTAATCAGTGCAAAAAAAATGCATTGTTACTGTAAAAATGACACTGGCAGGGACGGGGTTAACAGTATTGGTGATCAAGGGGTTAAATGTGTCCCTAGGGGCTTGATTCCAACTGTGTGGGGCGTGCCTTGTCAAGTCATCACAGAGACATGCCATCCTTTATAGCAGGATCACATAGCCTCTGATCACTTCAGGGAGAATGACAGACGGCTGTGTTTACATCAGCCGTCTGTCCTCCTCTGTCAGCGGGGAGGAGATCGCGAGTGGGCGGCGGCCATCGGAGCCGTCTGTCACAGGCACTGGCTCCCCAGCTGACGAGCGGGGGCAGGAGCGTGTCGCTCGCCCCCTAGAGTCTCCGGAGCGAGCCACGCAGTACGGTTTGCCCAGGAGCGGCTGCCTGCCGCAGTGAATCTGCGGTGGGCGGTCGTCAAATGGTTAAGTTAGCATAAAAACACCAAAGCTATATGGACTTGGTTGTACATGGAATACATATACATAGTACACCAATGTTAGTAGGTGAAAAAGGATTGACGGCCTCCACCCGACGCGTTTCAGAGCTTTCACAGCTCCGTCTTCAGGGGTATGGTTGGCATCAAATAGATTACATTAGTGTATACAGCATTGCCATGTCAGCATTTAAAAACAAAATCTCAGGAAAGCTGCCACTTCGCCTAAGGAAATGATTGGCACTCAATGTATATACAAGGCTGTGAGGTAGGTATGGTTAGTAAGCAATACTTTGCCCGACCAGTGCGATTCTTGGCTACTGAGGCCCGACAGACCGGTCCTAGTATCAGTGAGCATATAATGTTACATAGTAGTTGAGGTTGAATAAAGACAATAGTCCATCCAGTTCCCCCTGTGTAGGTGTGTGTGGCCGTAATCATTTCCCATAGCCCTGAATGTTCTGATCCTTGAGATGTAAGTCTAAGAGTCTTTTGAAAGCCACCATACTTCCCGCAGAAACCACCTCTTGTGGTAGAGAATTCCACAATCCTGTAGCCCTGCTTCTCCTGAAGTTTGAAAGAACGAAGAGCAGGAGCTGCATGCTTCGATCTCTCTGCTGTCCCAATCCCCCTGCTCAGCTCAGAGCAGAGAAAGGAGGGTTGTAACCCTGTGCAGTCTCTGCTCGTGCTGTGTAATCACTGCACAGGCAGTGAAAGAGGACAAGGTGGTGGGCAGTCGTACCTGGCGGGCATCTATACGGAAAACTGCCGTATTCCCTGAGTTAATCGGGTAAAGACCCTATACCAGGTTCTATTTCACCAATAACCACTTGCCGACCAGCCGCCGCAGTTTTACGGCGGCAGGTCCCTGCGAATCACCGTACCTGTACAGCGGTCTGCGAGAGTGATCCTGGGGCCGCGTGCCCACTCGCCAGCATGGAAGCCGAGCCACAGGGCCAGCAGTTGCGATTGTTTCCCGTGAAGAGAGAACGGCGGTCTGCTGTTCTAAACACAACAAACTGTTCTTCTCTATGGTATCAATGCAGAGCTCCTGTGTTCCTCCTATTTAGGAACACAGGTCTCTGTGTTGATTTCACAAGCCCGACCCCCCCCCCCCCCCCCAGACACAGAACACTAGGCTCACACTTAACCCTTTGATATTAACCCCTTCCCTGCCATTGTCAGTACAGTGACAGTGCATATTTGTAGCACTGATTACTGTAGTAATGTCACTGGCACCCCCAAAAGTGTCAAAAATGTCAGTTAGGGATCCGATCTGTCCGCTGCAATGTCGCAGTCATGCTAAAAATTGCAAGTAAAAAATAAAAATGACATAACTTTTGTGCAAGCCAAAATACGTTTGTTGCAATTTTCTTTTGCCAGAAATATGTAGCAGAATACAAATTGGCCTAAAATGATGAAATAATTGATTTTTATTTTATTTTTATTTTTTTTGGGAATGTCATATAGCAGAAAGTGAAAAAAAAAAAAAAATGTGTATATATATATATATATATATAAATATATATTTTTTTTTTTTTCAGAATTGTCGCTCTGTATTTGTTTGAAGTGCAAAAAACAAAAATTGCAGGTGTGATCAATTACCACCAAAAGAAAGCTCTTATTTGTTGGGGAAAAAATAGGACATCAATTTTATTTGGACACGGCGTCGCACGACCGCGCAATTGTCCGTTAAAATAACTCAGTGCCGAATCACAAAAAAATGGCCTGGTCATTAAGGGGGAAAACCTTCCAGTCCAGAACTGGTAGAAAAACGACTTATTTTCTTGACCTACAGAATGGTCGGTGGGAGGAAAAGGTGATAACCGCGCTCCCCTGTATATATTTCTGGGATTGTACTGCTGGCAGGCACTGAGTGCGATTCCCCGATGCCGTCTATGTCACCTCTATTTGGATACAGATTCAATGCTTCCTCTCTGCATCACATTCAGGGCAATATTCCTCAGTACACGCCGCGGGGCCCCGGGATCTAACCACCTCTTCAGGGCAATATTCCTCAGTACACGCCGCGGGGCCCCGGGATCTAACCACCTCTTCAGGGCAATATTCCTCAGTACACACCGCGGGGCCCCGGGATCTAACCACCTCTTCAGGGCAATATTCCTCAGTACACGCCGCGGGGCCCCGGGATCTAACCACCTCTTCAGGGCAATATTCCTCAGTACACGCCGAGGGGCCCCGGGGTCTAACCACCTCTTCAGGGCAATATTCCTCAGTACACGCCGCGGGGCCCCGGGATCTAACCACCTCTTCAGAGCAAAATATTCCTCAGTACACGCCGGGGGGCCCCGGTATCTAACCACCTCTTCAGGGCAATATTCCTCAGTACACGCCGCGGGGCCCCGGGATCTAACCGCCTCTTCAAGGCCATTCCAGACAAGGACTGATCTACATTACAGACAAGTCAGGGGTTCAGGAGAAAGGACACTTACGGATCTCTTGCAGCAATCGCACTGCGTCTTTGATGGCGGGCTGGTCGGGACATTCCAACGCCTGTGAAAGGAATTCCACTGCCTGAAAATAAAAAAGGACATAAGTGACAAATGTCAGTAAGACGCGATGACAAACCAAACACAGGCCGCACGCCGCCCCATCTCACCGTCATCTCCGGGGTGTGTATCTTGGCCTGAAGAACCAGATTCTCCAGGGGTGTCCGCAGGATCTCCGGCACCTGGAAGTCAGCCATTTCTTGGTGCTGCCGGCGGGTGAAGAGATGGTAGGAGAATCCAGGCTGGCAGCGCCCCGCTCGTCCTCGTCTCTGAATCACGTTGGATTTAGACACCCAGGTGGTCTCCAGGCAGGAAACCTGAAGAAGTGAGATTGCATTCAGTACATGGCGGAGCACTACACATATATATATATATATATATCATCACAGGGGGCAGAGAACCATCAGAACTATCACTACAGGGGGTGGCGCTCCGGGTATACACCTCTATATACCGTCCATATATAACTACAGAGGGCGGAGCTCCAAGCATACACCTCTATATACCGTCCATATATCACTACAGAGGGCGGAGCTCCAAGCATACACCTCTATATACCGTCCATATATCACTACAGAGGGCAGAGCTCCAAGCATACACCTCTATATACCGTCCATATATCACTACAGAGGGCGGAGCTCCAAGCATACACCTCTATATACCGTCCATATATCACTACAGAGGGCAGAGCTCCAAGCATACACCTCTATATACCGTCCATATATCACTACAGAGGGCGGAGATCCAAGCATACACCTCGTCATTATGTCGCTGCATCTGGTCCTCGGTCAGCTTTGTGGTAAACTCCTGCATTTCAGTTGATTCTCCGACTCGGTCAGAGAAGCACCGGAGGGCATCGGGGGGGGGTTGTCCCCTCCTGCCCCCTGTAAGAACAATCAAGCGGCGAAACAGCCGCTATGATTGTTACGGTGCAGGGAATCGACAGCAGAAATTAATGATATCTAAATTATTCCTGCAGCTGCACCCATCATTCCGATATCACCAGTGGTTAATCCCAAACTTCTGTACTCAGTATTATCAAAAATGTAGATTTTGTAGGACAGTTCTCTGCCCAACCACAAGTCCCAGCGCACCAATTACCGCTATAGCAGAAAGAGGGAGCCGTTTAGCACCCACAAGGACTCACCACCCCCTCCTCAGATGCAGAGCCAGAGAGCCAGGATGCACGCCGTGCAGCCATCCAAGAGAAAGAGGAAGTTCAGGAACTGCCACTAGAGGCCCACTGCCGATTCACCACTCCATAGGCTTCAAAAACATGGCCGCCGTGTGATAGCAATGGGAAACTAAAAACATAAAAATGGCCGCTGGACTACACAAACATGGCCGCCAATTATACAGCAGCCATGCACAGCAAGATGGTGGCTACACGCAGCGCCCAAGAGGCTCCTGGGACCCCCAGGTACACTTGGCCAGTAAGGGGGGGGGGGGGGGGGAGACACCGCTAGGAACCCCCACAAGGACCACCCCCCCAAAACCGTGTTTTGCGCAACCGGCACCCTCCCTCCCCAGCTCAACACCCCCAAACAGAAAAAAAGGCATGGCCGCCCTGGGGAGGGGAGAAGTGGGGGGAGCTAGGCGTGGGTGAATGGGGGGGGGGGGGTGGTCCGCAGAGGGACCCCGATAGTTGGGGGGAGCCACATGAGGGAAGGAAGGGCACTCGGGGTCCGACCAACCCAGACAGGGCCGCAAGTCCACCCTGAAAAACCACCAGAAGAGAGGGGGAACACCTTGGGACTGGGTGGGCACCACTCCCGGCAGACCACCGCACCATCTTGGAATGGGGGTGCTGCGGGCCAGAGGCGTTTAACTCGCCCATCAGCCCCCGCCCAGTGAGCTATCTCATGGCCAACCTAGCTTGTAGCTAAGATCGGGTTGCGTTCGCTGGCCAGACTGGGAAGACCATGGGGATCTAGGATATCCATTCCATCCCCCTGTCCGGCAGTTGATTGTAGTTCTCACAGGAACAAAAAATAAGAAGAAGAAGAAAAAAATCAGTTTAAAAAAGGAAAAATTGCCAGGACCAGAGATCCCAGCAGGGAAATAGGTCCTTACTCCCGACTAGGCAGAAAAAACTGAGCACCTATAGCAGGAAGTGGGAGTATACTACCTGGGACTGCCCATAGGTGTGGTCAAACTTTTTTCTGCCTAGTGTCCTACCCCCTGTAGGGGGCAGTATAAACCAAGGGGTCAAGAAGATCTGGAGCTGTGTCCATCAATGAACGATAGAGAAATGTCGATTTTGTAGGGCAGTTCTCTGCCCAGAGCAGCTTTTGTAGAAAAGTCACTAAAAAGGAGGCAGAAGATAGGTCCATCGCAACCCCCCCCCCCCCCCCCCCCGATGTATGCACATTGGGTACCTTCGTCCGGAGGTCGTACTGCTGCTCCTTCTGCAATCCAGAATCCACAACATGAACAATGTCATCGATAGTCACCGAAGTCTCCGCGATGTTGGTGGCCAGGACGATTTTCCGCACGCCGGGGGGCGGACGCTGGAAGATGGACTGCTGGTCATTCAATGGAATGTTGGAATGAACTATAATGGGGGAAAAGGAAAGAAAAATCAGGAGGAGGGGCTAATGGGTACAGAGCCGTACAATATGGCAATTCCCCAGACATGTGTGAATCGTTTCCTTCCGAATTTAAACTGTATCTGCATTTCCGCATTACAATGATAACAAAATTTAAACGAATCCGAAATAACGAAAACAAAATCTTCAGATGAAATTCAAAATTTAAATTCTAATTGTTCACAAATCTAATTCGAATTTCCAGAAATAATTAAATAGAATAGACCATAAAGGGAAAAGAATAGATTATAATGGTGTAAAATAGAACAAAATAGAATAGAAAACAAAGAGATAGAAAATAAAATAAAAATAGAATAAAATAGAAAGAATATAACCATCTTCTGAAATTTGAATTTCAAATATAATAAATTTAAACAGAAAAAAAAACAAAATAAAAGAATATAATTGAAAAGAAAAGAAAAAAAAAAAAAAAAAAAGAAGAACAGAATATAACCTTCTAAAATTCGAATTTCAAATCGTATAAATTCAAATTTGAATAGAAAAGAAAATAATAGAATAAAAAAAAAAAATAGAAAGAATAAAACCATTTCCCAAAACTTGCATAGAATAATTTTGAATTTGAATAGAAAAGAATAAATTAGGATAGAAAATAAAACAATAGAATTGACTAGAATAGAAAAAAAAAAAAAAAAAAAAAAAACAATAGAATAGAATATAACCTTTTTTTTTTTTTTTTTTTTTTTACATAAAAGGGTTTTAAAAGGGGATCCCCCAACCACTCATAAACTAGGACTTTAATGGATTTGGGATTCTCACATAAGGATGATCACATCAATAATTAATCATTTGTATAAAAAGATACATTTTATTCACATACAAAGATAAAAATGCTCAATAAAAAAATGATTTCCTGTATATTTTGTATTGAGCATTTTTATCTTTGTATGTGAATAAAATTTATATTTTTATACAAATGATTAATTATTGATGTGATCATCCTTATGTGAGAATCCCAAATCCATTAAAGTCCTAGTTGATGGGTAGGGGGATCCCCTTTAACCCTTTTTTTAATTGTTTATGGTTCAATTTTAAGGATGTGGGATGTTGCTCCTAGAACTGATACATTCAAATTTTTAAATATAACCGTTTCCAAAATTTGAATAGAATAGGTTTGAGTAGAATAGAAAAGAATAAACAATAGAAAAGAATAAGCTCCTTCGATATATATATATATATATTTTTAAATTCTATTCTTTTATTTTCTATTCTATTATCTTCTGTTCTATTCAAAATTGAATTTACTCTATTTGAAATTCGAATTTCAGAAAAGGTTATATATATTATATACACACATACATATATACATACATGCATACATACATACATACACACAGTGCCTTGTGAAAGTATTCGGCCCCCTTGAACATTGCAACCTTTTGTCACATTTCAGGCTTCAAACATAAAGATATAAAACTGTAATTTTTTGTGAAGAATCAACAACAAGTGGGACACAATCATGAAGTGGAACGAAATTTATTGGATATTTCAAACTTTGTTAACAAATAAAAAAACTGAAAAATTGGGCGTGCAAAATTATTCAGCCCCTTTACTTTCAGTGCAGCAAACTCTCTCCAAAAGTTCAGTGAGGATCTCTGAATGATCCAATGTTGACCTAAATGACTAATGATGATAAATAGAAATCACCTGTGTGTAATCAAGTCTCCGTATAAATGCACCTGCACTGTGATAGTCTCAGAGGTCCTTTTAAAGCGCAGAGAGCATCATGAAGAACAAGGAACACACCAGGCAGGTCCGAGATACTGTTGTGGAGAAGTTTAAAGCTGGATTTGGATACAAAGAGATTTCCCCAAGCTTTAAACATCCCAAGGAGCACTGTGCAAGCGATAATATTGAAATGGAAGGAGTATCAGACCACTGCAAATCTACGAAGACCTGGCCGTCCCTCTAAACTTTCAGCTCATACAAGAAGACTGATCAGAGATGCAGCCAAGAGGCCCATGATCACTCTGGATGAACTGCAGAGATCTACAGCTGAGGTGGGAGACTCTGTCCATAGGACAACAATCAGTCGTATACTGCACAAATCTGGCCTTTATGGAAGAGTGGCAAGAAGAAAGCCATTTCTTAAAGATATCCATAAAAAGTGTTGTTTAAAGTTTGCCACAAGCCACCTGGGAGACACCAAACATGTGGAAGGAGCTCTGGTCAGAAGAAACCAAAATCAAACTTTTTGGCAACAATGCAAAACGTTATGTTTGGCGTAAAAGCAACACAGCTCATCACCCTGAACACACCATCCCCCACTGTCAAACATGGTGGTGGCAGCATCATGGTTTGGGCCTGCTTTTCTTCAGCAGGGACAGGGAAGATGGTTAAAATTGATGGGAAGATGGATGGAGCCAAATACAGGACCATTCTGGAAGAAAACCTGATGGAGTCTGCAAAAGACCTGAGACTGGGACGGAGATTTGTCTTCCAAGACAATGATCCAAAACATAAAGCAAAATCTACAATGGAATGGTTCACAAATAAACATATCCAGGTGTTAGAATGGCCAAGTCAAAGTCCAGACCTGAATCCAATCGAGAATCTGTGGAAAGAACTGAAAACTGCTGTTCACAAACGCTCTCCATCCAACCTCACTGAGCTCGAGCTGTTTTTCAAGGAGGAATGGGCAAAAATTTCAGTCTCTCGATGTGCAAAACTGATAGAGACATACCCCAAGCGACTTACAGCTGTAATCGCAGCAAAAGGTGGCGCTACAAAGTATTAACTTAAGGGGGCTGAATAATTTTGCACGCCCAATTTTCCAGTTTTTTATTTGTTAAAAAAGTTTGAAATATCCAATAAATTTCGTTCCACTTCATGATTGTGTCCCACTTGTTGTTGATTCTTCACAGAAAATTACAGTTTTATATCTTTGAAGCCTGAAATGTGGCAAAAGGTTTCAAAGTTCAAGGGGGCTGAATACTTTCGCAAGGCACTAATTATATATATATAACATATATAACATATATATATATATATATAACATATATAACATATATATATATATACATATATATATATATATATAACACATATATATATATATATATATATATATATATATATATATATATATATATATATATATATAAATATATATATATATATATATATATATATATATATATAACATATATATATATATATATATATATCTTTTTCTGAAATTCGAATTTCAAATAGAGTAAATTCTAATTTGAATAGAACAGAAAATAATAGAATAGAAAATAAAAGAATAGAATAAAAAAAAAAAAACAAACAAATGTAACCATTTCCCAAAATTTACATATAATAATTTTGAATGGAAAATAATAGATTAGAATAGAGAAGAAAATAAAACAATAGAATTGACTAGAATATAAAAAAAAACAATAGGGTAGAAAGAACATAATATAACCTTTTCCAAAACTCGAATAGAATAAAATTTGAATAGAATAGAAAAGAATAAGCGCCTCCGATAGCTCAGCTGGTAGAGCAGAGGACTGGAGAAAAAAAAAAAAAAAAAAAAATAATAGAATAAAAATATAACAATATAATCTTTTCTGAAATTTGAATAAAATTGGAATAGAATAGAAAATATTAGAATATAATACAAAAGAAAAGAGAATAAATTAGAATAGAAAGGAGATAACCATCTTACAAAATTGGAATTTCAAAAATGAAACAAATTTAACTAAAATAATTTGTGTAAATAAATCGAAAAAAAAAACATTTCCATTCTGCATGCGATTCCGGTGAAGGAGGTACAAGAGGACCATCACTGCTCAATAAGGACAACCCAGAGTCTCCTTCCTCATGTCTCCGATTCTGTCACAGAGTGTTGTAGAGCAGAATGATAGAATGAGGACCTTATTTATAAGTTCAACTCCAAAGGCTGCTCTGTGATTGGACAATGCAGATACTTATTCAAAATGGCCGCCCACAGAGAATTTAGTGTTCCATTGTATCAGTTATAAGATTTGTAGGAAATGTAACATTTATATGAAGTCCATGTCCTCTGCATACAGATTCCTTCCACATATCATTGCCACCAGATATCAGCTTGCCATGCCCAGGACCATCAACCAATCACCTCCATGCGATGTCCAGATGGCCCCTTCAGCAGTTCTCTCTCGTAGACAATCACTGACCTCTAAGCAGGGGTGGAGCTTAGTATTCTATGAAAAAAGGCATGGCTCCCCAAGCCCCTCCCCCACGCATCAGTTATAGCCCCTCCCCCACGCATCAGTTATGAGAACAATCTCCCCATATACGCTATTAGCACAAGTTGCCCTTCCAGGGCCGCAGGCTGTCCGCAATGTCTCCACCCACCTGGTAAGATAAGATGTTGTCCATCCTGGTAGGACAGCGCCTCCTGCAGCATCTGCTGGACTCCTCGGATCTCCTGCCAGCCAGGGAGGAAGCACAAAATGCTGCCTGCAAGACAATGACATCAACAATAACAGTGATCGCTGAATATATAGGGGACTATCCACCTCCTCTAGTTGTCCTGGTCACCACAGAAGAGGGGAAAAGCCAAAAGTATGGTTGTCACCAGAACAAGGATAAGAGATACATTCCAATGGGGACACCCTGGTTCAGTGACAATTCAAGACTGGAGTTCATCCTACTTCCTTTTGGGTTTTTAGCAAGAGCCAATGGACCCTGTTACTGTGACAACTGTTTAACCATTGCTGTACCTTGGACCTGCTACCTTCCCAAAATACAGGGGATGTGTTCAGCATGCCTTGTCCCTCCCCCCACTTCCCATATATGACAGCTGTGACTCTTACCGGGTTCTCCATGCTGGTCAATGTGACAAATTACTCTGCTAATCAGATCCAGATCGGGAAGGCATTCATCATTGGTCTGAAAGAGAGGAGAGGAGGCGGGGCAAGGTTACAGCACCAACATTGAAGAAAAAAAAAAAAAAATTACCCTTGACACCTCCTAAGCTCATTGGCCCACATGCACCTTTCCTGGGATGATGGGTCAATAGGCTTTCCTCACCCCTTGACACCTCCTAAGCCCATTGACCCACATGCACCTTTCCTGGGATGATGGGTCAATAGTCTGTTCCCACCCACTAATCCCATTGGCCCACATGCACTTTTCCTAGAATGATGGGTCAATAGTCTGTTCTCAACCCCTGACACCTCCTAAGCCCATTGGCCCACATGCACCTTTCCTGGGATGATGGGTCAATAGTCTGTTCCCACCCACTAATCCCTATAGCCCACATGTACCTTACCTAGGATGATGGATCAATAGTTTGTCCTCAACCCCTGAAACTGCCCAAGCCCATTGGCCCTCATGCATCTTTCATGGGATGATGGGTCAATAGTCTGTCCCCACCTCCCTCCCAAGCCCATTGGCCCACATTCACCTTTCCTGGGATGATGGGTCAATAGTCTGTCCTCAACCCCTGACACCTCCTAAGCCCAAAGGCCCACATGCAGCTTTTTCTAGGATGGTGGGTCAATAGTCTGTCCCCACCCCCTTGGCCCACATGCACCTTTTCTCTGATGATCGGTCAATAGGCTTTCCCCCCCCCCTGACACCCCCCCCCCCAAGCCTTTTGGCCCACATGCACCTTTCCTAGGATGATGGGTCAACAGTCTGTCCTCAACCCCTGACACCTCCTAAGCCCATTTGTCCACATGCACCTTTCCTAGGATGATGGGTCAACAGTCTGTCCTCAACCCCTGACACCTCCTAAGCCCATTTGTCCACATGCACCTTTCCTAGGATGATGGGTCAACAGTCTGTCCTCAACCCCTGACACCTCCTAAGCCCATTTGTCCACATGCACCTTTCCTGGGATGATGGGTCAATAGGCTTTCCTCACCCCTGACACCCCCTTCAGCCTCTTGGCCCACATGCTCTTTTCCTAGGATGATGGGACAATAGTCTGTCCTCAACCACTAACACCTCCAAAGCCCATTGGCCCACATGCACGTTTCCTAGGATGAGGGGTGAATAGTCTGTCCCCATCCCCTGCCACCCCCTAAGCCCATCGGCCCACACGCACCTTTCCTAGGATAATGGGTCAATAATCTGTCACCACCCCCTAAGCCCATTGGCCCACATGCACCTTTCCTGGGTCAATAGTCTGTCCTCACCCCACTGCCACCTCCTATGCCTTACTAGTGGCCCATTACTTTAACAGAGGGACTTCAGGACTAGCGAGGCTTTAAAGATTGGCAATTTCCCTTAAATTTAGTAGAAGGTGTTTTATTATGTTTACGTTTTATAGTCTAGGTGAGGTAAGTCGTGTTATGGTCAGCTATCAGGTTAGGTTGAAGTGTATCTCAAACCGCAACTTTTGTTTAAGTCTTGAACCCCTATTAGATTTTTATTGCTTGGGAAGTGGAAGAATGGTGTGGGATCTCTTTTAGGTGTTCTCAGTCAAGTCTGAGGCAATATAGATGGAACGACTCTCTGTAGGCAGCTCCCCCAGGTGTGGTGGCCAAAGGTGAGCTGTTTGGTCAAGTAAGGACTGGGTGTGCAAGGAGGAAAGCGCTACAAGCAGAATTTCTGATGTAATTCTATTCAAACTCATATCATAAAAAGCCAACATGTTTCAGGGTAGGCGCCCCCCTTCCTCAGGTCTTGGCACTGTTGAACTATGGGCTAATTTCGTTGGAGGGATCCAGAGGACGACTTAACTGGTATCTGGAGCAATTATACAAATCCTTAGGATCCCTCCAACTTTATCAGTCCAGAACGCAGTTTGATCAACAGAACCAAGCCTTGACGAAGGGGGATTCTTTGAACCCCTGAGACAGTTATTTATGGTAGAAGTGTGAATAAAATTTAAAATCTGGACTTTAGGCCTCATGCACATGGGCGGTTCAGCCAGTACAGCCTAAAAAACAGGCATTCCTGTGCAGCTGAGAGGCAGAGGTGCAGCGTACAGCCCGCTGCCTGCCAAAAATCAATGACAGGCTGAAATACGCTGCAGCTGGATGATGTTCCAAGCGGTCCTTGTGTGAAAGGGTCATGCGTGTACAGGGATGTATTCCCTGAATTCAGACTTTCTATAGTAAGGGCATACATACAGCCCTGTACATGAGCACCGCACGAGCGGCCGCCAGCTGCTGTGTATTCCAGCCCGTCATTGATTTTGACAGACTGCTGGTACACTGCAACCATGCCTCCCAAAAACACAGATTTTGAATGCTGTACGGGTCAAACCACCTATGTGCATGAATCCTTCCAGGGCTTGACAAATCTAGGAGCCAGCTAAAAATGTTACGAGCCAGTTTTTTTTTTGTTTTTTTAACAAAGCTTTATTTTCAGTGACAAACTCCTTCTTTATGTAGTCCTGATGTGAATCTTTACAGATGCACGACACAGGTTTACACACGGAGCAAACATCTGCTATGTGAAGGAAAAAAAAAAAGCTAAAGTTTTTTGTAGCTATTAACCCCTTCAATACCGGGCACTTTCCCCTTCTTCCTTCCCAGGCCAATTTTCAGCTTTTAGCGCTGTCGCACTTTGAATGACAATTGATCGGTCATGCAACGCTGTACCCATATTATTTTTTATCATTCTGTTCACACAAATAGAGCTTTCTGTTGGTGGTATTTAATCATCACTGGCTTTTCTATTTTTAGCTAAAAAAAAAAAAAAAAAAGACAAAATTTGGAAAAAAATTGTGTTAAAAATTGTTGCAAACAAGTCATTTTTTTTTCCTTCACTGATGTGCACTGATGGGGCAGCACTGATGGGCATTGATGAGGTGGCACTGAAGAGGTGGCAATAATGGGCACTGATGGGGCTGTATTGAGGTGGCACTGTTGGGGCTGCACTGATGAGGTGGCACTGCACTGATGTGATGGCACTGTTAGGGCTGCACTGATGGTCAATGATGAGATGGCACTGATGGTCCTTGAGGTGGCACTGATGGGGCTACACTGATGAGCGGGCACTGTTAAGGTGACACTGTTGAGGCTGCACTGATGGACACTGATGAGGTGGCACTGTTGAGGCTGCACCGATGGGCACTGATGAGGTGGCAATGATGGGCACTGATGGGCTGTACTGATGGGCATTGATGAGGTGGCACTGATGGGGCTGTATTGATGAGATGGCACTGTTGGGGCTACACTGATGAGGTGGCACTGTTGGGGCTACACTGATGAGGTGGCACTGTTGGGGCTACACTGATGGGCCTTGATGAGGCTACACTGATGAGCGGGCACTGTTGAGGTGGCACTGTTGAGGTTGCACTGATGATGTGGCACTGTTGAGGCTGCACTGATGAGGTGGCAATAATGGGGCTGTACTGATGGGCACTGATGAGATGGCACTGTTGAGGCTACACTGATGGGCACTGATGAGGTGGCACTGTTGGGGCTACACTGATGAGGTGGCACTGTTGGGGCTACACTGATGAGGTGGCACTGATGAGCACCGATACGTGGCACTGATTATCAGTGTAAATTTGGCTGTCAGAATTGCCGCTTACTTTCCGCACGCTGTGACAGCTGCTTCAGGAAAGGAATGATGATAACCGGCAAGTCTGTTTACAATGTTATCAGCTGTGATTGGCTGATCAAATAGTAAAGGGACGCTGTGACTGGCCGTTTACCTTGATCTGTGACCAGCTTTGTCAGAAGGACACAGCGATTCATAGGACACGCCCCGGGGGCAGGTCTCTGGGAGGACATCAATAGACGCCCTCCCAGAACTAACCGTCATTCGGCAGCTAGTTAAAACTAAATCAGCTTCCCGGAACTGCATGATAAACTGGAGAAGTAACTGCGCTAACCTCTGGTAGTGGGGGTTGTGCAGCCCCACTGCTTAGTATACCATAATAAATTATACGTGCTTATTAAACATATATGCTGTGTAATAAAAATTTCTCAAAAATGATAGCAGCATTAAAATGCACTTTATGGACGGTATTTACATACCTAGCCAGATACTTGCATAATAGTACATTGATGGGTACACTTTATTGTTGCTTCTATACACTGTTTATATGATATATAAATAGCACGTTTAATACATTTGCATAGATTATAATTATTGCACCGAGTTTTTATATCATTTTAGTCACATAATGCACTTTATGGGTGATATCTGCATACCCATCTAGTTATTTGCATTTTCATTATATTGATTGATACATTTTAATGCTGCTATAATTTTTGAGAAATTTTTATTACACAGCATATAGGTTTAATAAGCACGTATAATTTATTATAGTATACTAAGCAGTGGGGCTGCACAACCCCCACTACCAGAGGTTAGCGCAGTTACTTCTCCAATTTATCAGCGCGTATACAACTAGATATATAGTTTAACTTGCGGCTTACCAATTTGGAAACATATGCCAGAGGCGCGAGTGAATACTTATACATATTCCCTAAACTGCATGTCTGGGGCGTCGGGCAATAGGGATTGCTCACACCTGGGAATGGGCTGACAAAAGCCCAGGCGCCAGGATGCAATTTCTAGTTGCCATGGCGACCTGGGATTTAGCGAGCCCTGCCTTATCCATCTTGCTTCTGGTGCTTTTCATCCTTGCCAACCCAGTTTTTTAATACTGTGTCCCCACTAGGGAGATTTACCCCCCCCCCCACCTCTATTTCTCCTGGTCACCATGACAAAAACGCATAGAAAATCCAAACTTTTACAGCTGCCACCAGAACAAGAAGGGGAGGAGAGGGATCCTTCCAATGAGAACGGTCTAAGAGGAGATTACTCACTTTAGAGAAATTTCTTCTCGCTTTCTGTTGTGTCCCTAAGACAGGAAGTGAGAGGAAATCTCCACCAACATGGCCCAGACAGGAAAACAAAAAAAAAAAAAAAAAACTAAACATGGGTTTTAACCACTAAAGCCCCGGAGGATTTTGCTGCTAAAAGACCAGGGGGTATTTTGCGATTCGGTACTGTTTGAATTTAATGGACAATTGCGCGGTCATGCGCGCTGTACCTAAACGAATTTGACGTCCTTTTTTTCCCACAAACAGAGCTTTCTTTTGGTGGTATTTGATCACCTGTGCGATTTTTTGATCATGCGCTATAAACAAAAAAAGAGCGACAATTTTGCAAAAATAACAATATTTTTCACATTTTTTTATATGAAATTCCCCAAAAAAAAAAATGTAAAAATCAAAATTTT
Organism: Pelophylax lessonae; assembly: GCF_965119305.1. Lineage (NCBI taxonomy): Eukaryota > Metazoa > Chordata > Amphibia > Anura > Ranidae > Pelophylax > Pelophylax lessonae. The sequence goes on from NC_138772.1 coordinate 557,721,597, forward strand.
TTAACATTTTCGGCCAATTTGTTTTATCCTACCTATGTTTGGTAAAAAAAAAAAAAAAAAAAAAAAAAAAAAAAACCACGCAAAAAGCGTATTTTGATTGGTTTGCGCAAAAGTTATCGCGTTTACTAACAAAGGGAAAGATTTTTGTCATTTTTGTTGTTTTTTTTTTAACGCATAATGGCGGCGATCTGCGATTTTTTTTGCGGTACTGCGACATTGCGGCGGACAGATCGGACCCTTGACTGACATTTTTGACACTTTTGGGGTTACCAGTGACATTTCTACAGTAATCAGTGCTATACATATGCACTGTTACTGTAAAAATACACTGGCAGTGAAGGGGTTAACTTTTTTTTAAAGGGCGGGGCTATGTGTGTCCCTAGGGGGCGTGCTTTCTACTGTGATTGGCTGTGGCTTGAGCTGTAAGGACACTGATCAACGGATCTACATAGTAGATCCGTCTGATCAGTGTTTTTACACTGAGGAGAATGACAGGTGGCTTGTTTACACTAGCTGCCTGACATTCTCCCTCTTCCCCGCCGATCGCCGAGTGGCCGGCGGACATCGGGTCCGCCGGTCACACGCGGGGGGGGGGGGGGGGGGGTCCGTGACCGCGCGGGCTCGCTCCCCAGACCCTCCCAGACTTGTGACGTTAATTAACGTCACTCTGCCTGGCCGGGGCTGACCGCCGCAGTAAATCTACTTGCGGCGGTCGGCAAGCGGATAACAATTACTTTTGTATACTCCGAAATAAAACAAAAATAAAAAAAAAAAAATTTAAAAAAAGTTTGGCTTTCAATACCCTTTCAAAGTATGTACCGGAATCCCTATTGCTGAACACCCCAATGCAATAGACTCTTGTAGATAAACACAATATAATGTGAACTATGACTGGCTTGGCAGGCCCTTGGATGTGAGATAAAGGGCCCAGAGCGGAGTCACTTCTAATGAGCCAAGTTTTCTATTCCGTAACAATGTTGTGTCTGTTCACGGTCTGAAACCAGATAAGACGAAAGCATAAATGGTATGAAAGTCTTATCTATGGAAATAAACATACAACAGGAGCACCGGGCCAAAGGGTAAGAGGCCAAATTTCCTCAATCATACAAATAATCACAAAAAAAAAAAAAAAAAACGCGTTTCGAGCACTAACAATGCTCCTAATTCATCAAGGCTCAGCAGACTTTACCCAGTTCCGGACCTGATGATTTACCCGCCTTAGTGACCAGGCCATTTTTTTGCGATTCGGCACTGCGTTACTTTAACGGAAAATTGCACAGTAATGCGACGCTGTACCCAAATAAAGTTTATGTCTTTTTTTTTTCCCCACAAATAGAGCTTTCTTTTGGTGGTATTTGATCACCTCTGCAACTTTTATTTTTTGCCCTATAAAAAAAAAAAATATATATTTTTCACTTTCTGCTATAGAACATTCTCAAAAAAAAAAAAAAAAATTATTTAAAAAAAAAAAAAAAAAATCGAATTTTTTCATCATTTTAGGCCAATTTGTTTTCTGCTACATATTTTTGATAAAAAAAAAAAATACCAATAAGCGCATTTTGATTGGTTTGCGCAAAAGTTATCGCGTCTACAAACTAGGGAAAAGATTTGTCATTTTTATTTATTTTTTTTATACTAGTAATGGCGGCAATCTGCGATTTTTAGCGGAACTGCGACATTGCGGCGGACAGATCGGACACCTGACATTTTTTACACTTTTGGGGGGACCAGTGACATTACTACAGTAATCAGTGCTAAATATACACTGAACTAATGACACTGGCAGGGAAGGGGGTTAACCCTGGGGTGATCAAAGGGTTAAATGTGAGCCTAGGGGGTGTTTCCTAACTGTGGGGGGAGGGACTTCAACACAGGGACCTGTGATCCTAAATAGGAGGAACACAGGAGCTCTCTTGATTGCTGAGAAAACAACAATCTGCTGTGTTTAAAACAGCAGACCGCCGTTCTCTCTTCACAGGGAGCGACCGCGGTCACCGGCCCCATGGATCAACTTCCCTGCTGGCGAGTGGACGTGTGCACCCCTAGGATCGCTCCTGTGATATATGTACGGCAATTCGCGGGGAACCTGCGGCGGTTGGTCAGAAAGTGGTTAATTCTGAGCTCCAGGTAGGGATTTTATTGCATAGTTACAATAGTCCAGCTTGAACCAACGTAGGACTGCCAATATCATACCTGAAGGACTGCTGTGGAAGCAGATCATCCCTGTACTAGTCACTGCTACTACAGCCATCGCCATGGTCCTCCAGGACCTGTGACCTTCTGCATGGTGAACACAAGAAGTTCCTCACTGGACACAGCCTCCATTCTCAGGACGCTTTTTTTTTTTTGGCAATGAAAAAAAACGGATATGACACCACCACCCCCTCCCTCCAACTCGTCCAATCAGGGAACACCTCGTATTCAATGATAAAAATCCAAGGTGTTCTGTGAATGGTGCTCATGCCAAGCAGACAACCCCCTGTGTTCACTATGCAGAACGGGAGCTGCTGGCCACAGGACCTGGAAAATCACTGTAGTAGCAACTACTGCTACAGCGACTGCTTCCACAGCTGTCCCTTAGGTACGATATATGTACTCAGAAAAACCTTTTTATATGGACTATAATGAAGGAATTATAAATGGTTGTGGAAGGAATCATCTGAGTTTCCATTATTTCTTACGGGGAAATTGGCTTTGATATACGAGTGCTTTGGATTACAAGCATGTTTACGGAACGAATGATGCTCGCAATCCAAGGTTTTACTGTACTTCCATTGGTCACATTACAAGTCAGAGAGCTGTATTCATGAATATCTGGAGTTCACCTGGAACAGCGCTTGGATGGACCTTTCCTGGGGTGGGGGGTCAACAGGAAGTCAACTGCTTTTTGCAGTCTCTGCTCATACTGTATTTGTGTCATTCCTCAGCAAATAAATATCTACACGGTGGGGAAAATAATTATTTGATCCCTGCAGATTGTGTAAGTTTTCCCACTTACATAGAAATGGGGGGGTGTATAATTTTTATCATAGGTGTATTTTATAGGATAGAGACAGAATATCAACCAAAAATCCAGAAAAAAAAACACACATGATACAAAATGTTATTAATTGCGTAAAATAAGTATTTGATCCCCGAACAACCAACAATAATTCTGCCTCCCACAGACTGGCTACAGTAGGGGCCCATGTAGTCACAGATTAGTCCTGTCAATGTAAGAAGGTTCTCCTAATGACACCTCGTTATGTGTATAAAAGACACCTGTCCACAGAATCTCTTTCCTCCAATCACAGCTCACCATCATGGGAAGACCAAAGAGCTGTCAAAGGATGTCAGGGAGAAGATTGTAGATCTGCACAAGGCTGGAATGGGCTACAAGACCATCAGCAAGAAGCTTGGAGAGGAGACAACTGTTGGAGCGATTATTTGCAAATGGAATACAAAATAACCATCAATAGGCCTCAGCCTGGAGCTCCATGCAAGATTTCGCCTCATGGGGTGAGGATGATGAGAAAAAGTGAGGAATCAACCCAGAACTACACAGGAGGAACTTGTTAATGATCTCAAGGCAGTTGGGACCACAGTCACCAAACAAACCATTGGTAACCCAATACTCCTCCATTGATTGAAATCCTGCAACGCCCGCAAGGTTTCCCCCCCTCAAGAAGTCACATGTACAGGCCTCAAGCTTAGCCTACAGCACCAGGCAGTCTCCAATCCAGGTACTAACCAGGCCCGACCCTGCTTAGCCTCAGAGATCAGACGAGACCGGGGCGAGATCAGACGAGACCGGGGCGAGATCAGACGAGACCGGGGCGAGATCAGAAGAGACCGGGGCGAGATCAGAAGAGACCGGGGCGAGATCAGAAGAGACCGGGCGAGATCAGACGAGACCGGGCGAGATCAGACGAGACCGGGCGAGATCAGACGAGACCGGGCGAGATCAGGGTGATGTGGCCGCAGTCTGAAGTTTGCCAATGAACATCTAAAATGATTCAGAGAAGGATTGGGAGAAAGTGCTGTTGGTCAAATGAGACCAAAATAGAGCTCTTTGGCATTAACTCGACTCGCCGTTTTTGGAGGAAGAAAAATGCTTACTATGACCCTAAGAACACCATCCCTACAGTCACCGTCCCTACAGTCACCGTCCCTACAGTCACCGTCCCTACAGTCAAGCATGGAGGTGGAAACATGATGCTTTGGGGCTGTTCCTCTGCTAAAGATACAGGCCGACTTCACCGCATTGAAGGGCCAATGGCTGGGGCCGTATATTGTAAAATCTTGGAGAACCTTCTTCCCTCAGCCAGAACACTGAAGATGGGTCATGGATGGGTCTTCCAGCATGACAATGACCCAAAACATACCGCCAGGCAACAAAGGAGTGGCTCAAGAAGAAGCACATTAAAAAAGGTCATGGAGTGGCCTAGCCAGTCTCCAGACCTTAAGCCTATAGAAAATTTATGGCGAGAGCTGAAACTTCGAGGTTGCCAAGAGACAGCCTTAAGTAATCTTAAGGATTTAGAGAAGATCTGTAAAGAAGAGTGGACCAAAATCCCTTCTGAGATGTGTGCAAACCTGATCACCAACTACAAGAAACATCTGACCTCTGTGCTTCTAACAAGGGTTTCTCCACCGACTACTAAGGGGCTCAAATACTTATTTTACTCACTGAACTGCAACTCCATTTATAACATTTGTATCATGTGTTTTTTCTGGATTTTTGGTTGATATTCTGTCTCTATCATATAAAATACACTTATGATAAAAATTATAGACCCACCATTTTTTTTGTAAGTGAGCAAACTTAAAAAAACTGTAGGTGATCAAATACTTATTTTACTCACTGTATCAGATTATCCATCTAATCCTTGTTAAAGTTCTCGGAGCCCTGATGAAGTGGGGTGTTTGCCCCCTGAAACGTGGCATTTTCTTCTTTTTTTTTTTTTAAAGTGATCTTATGATGAACAATTACAGCATTCTGGACTCCTTCACATTAGGCCTGGAGCTCCTGTTGTATCTTTTAGGCTTTGAACTTTTTGGGTTCCCATTAGAGAGGAACCTTCCAGAGCAAGTCAGCTCCTTTTCCTTCTTCGCCCTCCTGAAGGAATAAGTGTTGGGAGTCTCACCTCTGGTGGCTTATAGGACATCCCCATCATGGCAAGGACATCCTCCAGGTAATGCTGCTTCACAGGATACATAAACCCCGGCACCCGGACAATCGGACAGTCCCCGAAGTACTTAGAGATGCGCTCATTATCACCCGTGGCGCTCATGAGAATCACTTTGATGTTGGGGTTCAGTTTCTGCATCTGCTTGACCAGGATAAGCAGGAAGTCTGTGCTGACGTCCCTCTCATGGACCTCGTCCACTATCACGTGGCTGACCCCCTCCATGGCGGCATTAGTCTGCAGTTTCTTTAACAGCACGCCCACTGTACAGAAGAGCAAGGCACCACCACGGGGGGGAAGCATGCTCTCCAGCCGGACCTGGAAACCCACATTACGGCGTAGGGTCGGACCCAATTCCTGGGCAACGCGGTGACACACTGACACAGCGCTGATCCTACGTGGCTGAGTGATGAGTATATTACAGTTGGCTCCCCACCCGCTGAGAATGGCGTCCTCTAGGATGAAGCGTGGAATACGCGTGGTCTTCCCGCATCCTGTGTCCCCGGCTATCACCACTACGGGATTGCTGTCAATGGCCGCCAAAATGGCCGCTTTATGGTCATCAGCTGGTAACGCCTGTAGAGGTTTCCCCTGGCTGCTCTGCCATTTGTCATCCAGCGAGCGACTGATCTGATCTGCTTGGTCCTCAGATAACGGGGTGTATCGTTGGCCGGTAATGGGGTCGCTGATTGTATCATAGTCTGACCAAACGGATGTTGACTCCATCTGTGAGGTGGAATATTCCTGAATGTCAGTTTCCATCTCCAATGCTGACTCCAAGGGGAACTGCAGTAGAGAAAAGGGACATCATATTATAAAAGGATATAAACTTCAATCTCTTAACATTCTACGAGGAGCTGAGCTGTGAGTTTAATAGGGGCAGACCAGTGGATGTGGTGTACCTGGATTTTGCTAAGGCGTTTGATACAGTTCCCCACAAACGCTTAATATATATAATAAATTCTGCAGGCATCGACCACAAGGTGTGCTCTTGGATACGGAACTGGCTAAAAGGGCGTGTCCAAAGGGTGGTAATAAACAGCGCATACTCAGACTGGTCTGAGGTAGTAAGCGGGGTCCCCCAAGGCTCAGTCCTGGGACCAATTCTGTTCAATTTATTCATAAACAGCATTGAGGACGGGATCAGTAGTTCGTTATCAGTTTTTGCAGATGACACAAAATTGGGCAGGGCAATAACTGCACAGCATGAAGCAGATATCCTACAGAATGACCTGGACAAAATAACGGAGTGGGCAACGACATGGCAAATGAGGTTTAATGTGGAGAAGTGTAAGGTTTTGCACTTGGGGACTAAAAACATAAAAGCACAATACACTTTAGGAGGGGAACCCTTGGGGGAATCAAAAATGGAGAAAGATCTGGGAGTATTGGTTGATGATAGATTAGGCAACAGCATGCAATGTCAAGCGGCAGCTGCCAAAGCCAACAGAATATTAGCATGCATAAAGAAAGGGATGCATTCCAGAGATAAGACTATAATCCTTCCACTTTATAAAACTCTGGTCCGACCGCATCTGGAGTATTCTGTCCAGTTCTGGTCGCCAGTCCTCAGGAGGGATGTGTTGGAGCTGGAGAGAGTCCAGAGAAGGGCAACTAAACTAATTAGGGGATTGGAGGACCTTAATTATGAAGAGCATCTGCAATCGCTTGATTTATTCTCCCTGGAGAAGAGACGCCTGAGGGGGGACATGATAGCAATTTACAAATACCTCAATGGTGATCTCAGCATAGAAAAAAAGCTATTCAGTCAAAAGGATTACATGAGCACTTGAGGGCATACAATGTGATTAGAGGAGAAGCATTTTAACCTCAGGCAATGCAGGGGGTTCTTTACTGTTAGGGCTACAAGATTGTGGAATTCTCTACCACAAGAGGTGGTTTCTGCGGGAAGTATGGTGGCTTTCAAAAGACTCTTAGACTTACATCTCAAGGATCAGAACATTCAGGGGTATGAGAGATGATTACAGCCACACACACCTACACAGGGGGAACTGGATGGACTGTTTGTCTTTATTCAACCTCAACTACTATTTAACTATGAGGAGATTTCCTGCAGTAGTTTGTGTCTCTGCCCCTCCCACAATGGTGAGATTTCCTGCAGTAGTTTGTGTCTCTGCCCCTCCCACAATGGTGAGATTTCCTGCAGTAGTTTGTGTCTCTGCCCCTCCCACAATGGTGAGATTTCCTGCAGTAGTCTGTGTCTCTGCCCCTCCCACAATGGTGAGATTTCCTGCAGTAGTTTGTGTCTCTGCCCCTCCCACAATGGTGAGATTTCATGCAGTAGTTTGTGTCTCTGCTCCTCCCACAGTGGTGAGATCTCCTGCAGTAGTTTGTATCTCTGCCCCACCCACAATGGGGAGATTTCCTGCAGTAGTTTGTGTCTCTGCCCCACCCACAATGAGGAGATCTCCTGCAGTAGTTTTTGTCTCTGCTCCTCCCACAATGAGATTTCCCTGCAGTAGTTTGTGTCTCTGCCCCTCCCACAATGAGGAGATTTCCTGCAGTAGTTTGTGTCTCTGCCCCTCCCACAATGAGGAGATCTCCTTCAGTAGTTTGTGTCTCTGCCCCTCCCACAATGAGGAGATTTCCTGCAGTAGTTTGCGTCTCTGCCACTCCCACAATGGTGAGATTTCCTGCAATAGTTTGTGACTCTACCCCTCCCACAATGAGGAGATTTCCTTCAGTAGTTTGTGTCTCTGCTCCTCCCAAAATGGGGAGATTTCCTTCAGTAGTTTGTGTCTCTGCCCCTCCCACAATGAGATTTCCTGCCCCTCCCACAATGAGGAGATTTCCCTGCAGTAGTTTGTTTCTCTGCCCCTCCCACAATGCTGAGATTTCCAGCAGTAGTTTGCGACTCTGCCCCCCCCCCCCCCCCCACAATGGTGAAATTTCCTGCAATAGTTTGTGTCTCTGTTCCTCCCACGAGATGATTTCCTGCTGTAGATTGTGTCTCTGCCCCTCCCACAATGGTGAGATTCCCGCCCTGTGTTTGGGCCTTGAAAAGACGTGCTCTCACATGTGGAATACCCCCTGTGATTTCTCACATTAAGGGAAGTATTTTTAAAAATAATTGCCCAGTTATTCATCCTGTGAATCTGCATGTTTATTTGTTCTGTTGAGTGGTGGCAGAGTCGAATGTTATTATGCTATTTTCTCTCCCAGTTGAATGTTATTCATTCATACAAAATTGAGAAAAACAGGATTACAATATGGCCACTAGATGGAGCCGGTGATCATAGGATAAGCAATGAATAATTTGTTTACGAAGATCGTCAGCTCCATCTAGTGGCCATCATGAGGCATATTCCGAAACCACTCTATTTTTAGTGAGCAAAAACATTCGACCTGTAGAGAATATAGCTTAATAACATCCGATTTCCCCCCCCCCCCCCCCCCCTGCGCACAGAATAAATACATTTGGAGTTTCCAAGAACAAACAGCTTTCCATTGTTATATGAACACGCCCCTTGGTGGGCAGCTCACCCTCCACGCCGCCCCCCACCCGGGAACAGAAGGCACCCATTCACATAGAGGACTCACCTCCTGAAAGTAATTCTCCATTCTAATTAACAAGTCTTCCGGAACCTGAAACCGCCTCGCCTTCCGCTGCTTCTCTCGTAACTTCTGTACGGCGGAGAGGTGGTACATGGCGTGCGTCAACGGCTTGTTATTTGGGTCCAGGAGGCCGAGATCCTGAAAAGAAAGGGGGCGAGGGGGGTGCAGAACAACTGTCAATTCCACTAAAGAGAAGAACTGCAGAGGGTCAGAGCAGCGGCAGTCAAATGTTCTCAGGCTGTATTCTCTGCAGATTTGAATGTTATTCATTGTAAAAAAAAAAAAAAAGGCTGTGTGAATGGGGAAAATACTGCAATATGGCCACTAGATGGCACAGTGGAGCACTGAAAATAATATGGTCCTCAGCTCCATCTAGTGCCTGAATTACAGTATTTTCCCCCATTCATGCTTTTCTTTTCCCAACGAACATTTGATCTGTAGAGAATACAGCCTGAGGACATTCGATTATCCCCCAATTTTACAGGCAGTTTTGACAAAAAGCTATGCAAACATTTTATAAATACACCCTCAAGTGACAGAAAGATGCGGAATCCTCTCTCACCTTCAGTTTCTGACAGCCCAGGGCAGCCGCTTTCTTTTCCGCTTCAGTGCGCCGCAGGCCGCGAGCGACGAAGGTGAAAGGCTGTGGCCAGCTGATGGTCAGACGACAGGTCTTGATGTGCCCCCCCACGTGCTGGTAATGGACGAAGTTCTGGAAGGAGCGATGAGAAATCGGGTCTAAAAGAAAAAATAACTTCTCCAACCTGCATCCCCCCCCCCTCCTTTGCCAGATTTAAAGATGGCGTCTCATTGGAGAGAAGCCGCATACCTTGCAACCGGGAGAGGAGGTGGCCACCTGGATGACGGAGGACAGGAGTTGCTTGGGATTTGGAAACTCCTTGAGGGCATTCATGGCTTCCAATTCTTCGGGGCTATCCAGACAAGCGTGTCTGCGGAGAAGAGAGAATCCTACTAAATATCATTGAAAGTACAATGGCCCCGTTCCTGCCAGGAACGTGGAGTCTCCACAACATCCCAGATCCTGCCAGGAACGTGGAGGCTCTGCAACATCTCAGAACCTGCCAGGAACGTGGAGTCTCCGCAACATCCCAGATCCTGCCAGGAACGTGGAGGCTCCGCAACATCCCAGATCCTGCCAGGAACGTGGAGGCTCCGCAACATCCCAGATCCTGCCAGGAACGTGGAGGCTCCACAACATCCCAGATCCTGCCAGGAACGTGGAGGCTCCACAACATCTCAGATCCTGCCAGGAACGTGGAGGCTCCACAACATCTCAGACCCTGCCAGGAACGTGGAGGCTCCACAACATCTCAGATCCTGCCAGGAACGTGGAGGCTCCACAACATCCCAGATCCTGCCAGGAACGTGAAGTCTCCACAATGACACCCCGTTCCTGCCAGGAACGTGGAGTCTCCACGATGACACTCCCGTTCCTGCTAGGAACGTGGAGTATCCACGACGGCCCCGGCCCCGTTCCTGCCAGGAACGTGGAGTATCCACGACGGCCCCGGCCCCGTTCCTGCCAGGAACGTGGAGTATCCACGACGGCCCCGGCCCCGTTCCTGCCAGGAACGTGGAGTATCCACGACGGCCCCGGCCCCGTTCCTGCCAGGAACGTGGAGTATCCACGACGGCCCCGGCCCCGTTCCTGCCAGGAACGTGGAGTATCCGCGACGGCCCCGGCCCCGTTCCTGCCAGGAACGTGGAGTATCCGCGACGGCCCCGGCCCCGTTCCTGCCAGGAACGTGGAGTATCCGCGACGGCCCCGGCCCCGTTCCTGCCAGGAACGTGGAGTATCCGCGACGGCCCCGGCCCCGTTCCTGCCAGGAACGTGGAGTATCCGCGACGGCCCCGGCCCCGTTCCTGCCAGGAACGTGGAGTATCCGCGACGGCCCCGGCCCCGTTCCTGCCAGGAACGTGGAGTATCCGCGACGGCCCCGTTCCTGCCAGGAACGTGGAGTATCCGCGACGGCCCCGTTCCTGCCAGGAACGTGGAGTATCCGCGACGGCCCCGTTCCTGCCAGGAACGTGGAGTATCCGCGACGGCCCCGGCCCCGTTCCTGCCAGGAACGTGGAGTATCCGCGACGGCCCCGGCCCCGTTCCTGCCAGGAACGTGGAGTCTCCGCGACGGCCCGGCCCCGTTCCTGCCAGGAACGTGGAGTCTCCGCGACGGCCCCGGCCCCGTTCCTGCCAGGAACGTGGAGTCTCCGCGACGGCCCCGGCCCCGTTCCTGCCAGGAACGTGGAGTCTCCGCGACGGCCCCGGCCCCGTTCCTGCCAGGAACGTGGAGTCTCCACGACGGCCCCGTTCCTGCCAGGAACGTGGAGTCTCCACGACGGCCCCGTTCCTGCCAGGAACGTGGAGTCTCCACGACGGCCCCGACCCGTTCCTGCTACATGTATGAACCATCAACGAGGAAAACCTGAATACACTACCTTCTGTTCTGCATTACCTGGGGTCAGTCCTAGCTGCAAGGACCTTCTGTGCTCCCCTTCCGCCATCCTCTTCTGCCAGGGACTGTGTACTGAGCGGAGCTTTGAGTTTTTTGGGCCGGAACTTCCTCCCCGAGCCCAGCAAGCCGAGATCCTACAAAAGGAGAGGAACCCGGTCACTGAAGAGTGTCTTGGATCTTAATGTACGCTTGATGCACAAGTGAACAAGGAGAACAGCGTGCACGGCTTTCCGCCATTGGTGCATGGAAATCCGCGCACCGCCGTTATACAAATAAACCCACGTGTAGCGGAATTCGCACCCAACAATGAAACTAGTGTGTAGAACCGTGAACACTGCTCTGATCAAACTCGTGCATGCATTCCCACCACTACTACTGGCGTGAATCCCACTCAGCAAGGCTCAGAGAACGATGTCTAATAGGATGATACTACTGTTCCCATAGACATGAGGCTATCTGCAGGGAAAGAGCCATGCTGTTTCCACTATGATGATCAGGCACAGTAGAAGGACATGAGCGTGTATCCCTTCATAATAGCAGATAGATATCAAAATGATATTGACTTCACAGAGCAAACATCTCCCCGCTGAGGGAACAAGTCTGTACATTATACAAAGGGGCCCCGCTGGGGTCATATCCTTGCTACTTTATCCTTGAATTCCGCACCGCAATACACATAGATCTCTTCCGGAAAACAGACCCGCGCATATCGCATGGAGTGTTCGCCGGTGGAGATGTCTATGTAAAGCGAATGCGTCTACACATCTAACGGAAGGTTTTCACTGCCAGTAGTCTTTCCTTAATGCCGGTTCACCCGTACACGCTCTAATGAGTGTATTGCAAGCAAACCGACAACAGGAGCCAGAATGACAATCTAAATAAAACACATCCTGAAAAATGTCTACACTAATACTGATACAATTTCCACAACAAGAGTCATCCATAGATATATACTGGGGGTTATACCCCAAATACTGCCCTACAGTATATGTCAGAGCTATATAATTGTATAATAATAGTGTGTGACTGTGGGGGAGGGGACATTAGAGTGTAAGCTCCTCTGGTACAGAGACTGATGTGACTGTGGGGGAGGGGACATTAGAGTGTAAGCTCCTCTGGTACAGAGACTGATGTGACTGTAAGGGAGGGGACATTAGAGTGTAAGCTCCTCTGGTACAGAGACTGATGTGACTGTGGGGGGAGGGGACATTAGAGTGTAAGCTCCTCTGGTACAGAGACTGATGTGACTGTGGGGGAGGGGACATTAGAGTGTAAGCTCCTCTGGTACAGAGACTGATGTGACTGTGGGGGGAGGGGACATTAGAGTGTAAGCTCCTCTGGTACAGAGACTGATGTGACTGTGGGGGGAGGGGATATTAGAGTGTAAGCTCCTCTGGTACAGAGACTGATGTGATTGGCTCAGTGATCTCTGTACAGCACTGCGGTATATGTCAAGAGCTATATAAATGTATAATCATGTATGTGACTGTGGGGGGACATTAGAGTGTAAGCTCCTCTGGTACAGAGACTGATGTGACTGTGGGGGGAGGGGACATTAGAGTGTAAGCTCCTCTGGTGCAGAGACTGATGTGACTGTGGGGGAGGGGACATTAGAGTGTAAGCTCCTCTGGTACAGAGACTGATGTGACTGGCTCAGTGATCTCTGTACAGTGCTGCGGTATATGTCAGAGCTATATAAATGTATAATAATAATAATAGTGTGTGACTGTTGGGGGACATTAGAGTGTAAGCTCCTCTGGTGCAGAGACTGATGTGACTGTGGGGGAGGGGACATTAGAGTGTAAGCTCCTCTGGTACAGAGACTGATGTGACTGGCTCAGTGATCTCTGTACAGCGCTGCGGTATATGTCAGAGCTATATAAATGTATAATAATAATAATAGTGTGTGACTGTTGGGGGACATTAGAGTGTAAGCTCCTCTGGTACAGAGACTGATGTGACTGTGGGGGAGGGGATATTAGAGTGTAAGCTCCTCTGGTACAGAGAATGATGTGACTGTGGGGGAGGGGACATTAGAGTGTAAGCTCCTCTGGTACAGAGACTGATGTGACTGTGGGGGAGGGGACATTAGAGTGTAAGCTCCTCTGGTACAGAGACTGATGTGATTGGCTCAGTGATCTCTGTACAGTGCTGCGGTATATGTCAGAGCTATATAAATGTATAATAATAATAATAATAGTGTGTGACTGTTGGGGGACATTAGAGTGTAAGCTCCTCTGGTGCAGAGACTGATGTGACTGTGGGGGAGGGGACATTAGAGTGTAAGCTCCTCTGGTACAGAGACTGATGTGACTGGCTCAGTGATCTCTGTACAGCGCTGCGGTATATGTCAGAGCTATATAAATGTATAATAATAATAATAGTGTGTGACTGTTGGGGGACATTAGAGTGTAAGCTCCTCTGGTACAGAGACTGATGTGACTGTGGGGGAGGGGATATTAGAGTGTAAGCTCCTCTGGTACAGAGAATGATGTGACTGTGGGGGAGGGGACATTAGAGTGTAAGCTCCTCTGGTACAGAGACTGATGTGATTGGCTCAGTGATCTCTGTACAGCACTGCGGTATATGTCAGAGCTATATAAATGTATAATCATCAGAAAAACCCTGGCTTTTTTTGTGGGCTGCTCTATTCAGGGTGGCACCAGCAGAGGGCACTGTTTATACCGAATTTACCCAAAAATAAGACAGGGTCTTATATTAATTTTGCCACCAAAAGACACAGTAGGGCTTAAATAGGTAGGTCTGATGTAATGTGCGGTCTCCTCCCCCCCCTCTCCCTGTCAGCAATCCCCAGTGTGAAATGGTTGTAAAATCCCAGAATCCACTCTATTACAGTATTATATAATGTCCAATGTGTGTTTCTGTAATATAATTGTGCCGCTTGATGCTTCCGTGACCCGCCGGAGCGCTCTTCCTCGCACTGGAGAGGGAGGGGCCAAGATCCCCCTCTGAGTGCCGGTTCACACTTATGCGATGCGGGAAGGCTGCGAATTCGCAGCCTGTTCCCGCATCGCACACGCACCCCCGGCAGTTCACACTGCCATATGCGATACGCTGGGGGTGTCAATGTAATCTTAACGACACCCCCAGTTTGATCGCATATCGCAGTGCGATCGTGCAGTTCGCACAGGATCGGATCGCACAAGTGTGAACCGCTGTGCGATCCGATCCTGATGCGGCTGCAAAAATGCCTCCTGTGCGTGTTTGCTGCGGGTGCGATGCGAATTTAGCCATAAAAACTGTATGGCTAAACTCGCACCGCACAGCCGATCGCATGTAATGAAGGAGAAGTGCGCTCCGATATTACATGCGAACCCCGCACTCGCAGAAGTGTGAACCGGCACTGACAGTCCTGAACTCTCCACATAGCGCACCCCTGAACTCCATGCTCTGCACATAGCGCACCCCTGAACTCCATGCTCTGCACATAGCGCACCCCTGAACTCCATGCTCTGCACATAGCGCACCCCTGAACTCCATGCTCTGCACATAGCGCACCCCTGAACTCCATGCTCTGCACATAGCGCACCCCTGAACTCCATACTCTGTACATAGTGCACCCCTGAACCCCATACTCTGTACATAGTGCACCCCTGAACTCCATGCTCTGCACATAGTGCACCCCTGAACTCCATACTCTGTACATAGTGCACCCCTGAACCCCATACTCTGTACATAGTGCACCCCTGAACTCCATACTCTGTACATAGTGCACCCCTGAACTCCATACTCTGTACATAGTGCACCCCTGAACCCCATACTCTGTACATAGTGCACCCCTGAACTCCATACTCTGTACATAGTGCACCCCTGAACTCCATGCTCTGCACATAGTGCACCCCTGAACTCCATACTCTGTACATAGTGCACCCCTGAACTCCATACTCTGTACATAGTGCACCTCTGAGCTGTGCACTATGTACGTAGCACACCCTTGAACTCTGCTCTCTTTACATAGCACTCCCCTGAACTCTGCACTATGTACGTAGCGCACCCCAATTCTGCCACACCCACCCTTATATGTAGTTTGGCAGGGGGGGGGGGGGGGGAATGCGCGGTTGAGTTCCTGCACCTATTCTCTGAGAAGAAAAGCCCTGGATACATTTATATAATCTTACAGATACAACCGGCCCTTTGAGGTCATCGATAATGCTGATGCGGCTCGCAATGACACCCCTGCTTTACAATGGTAAATACCGTATTTGTCCACTAGATGATGCCAAGTATAACTACCAATTTCTTCAGAGATGTATTGCCATCTAGTGGCCAGATGCGGTATGTCTTCATTTGAAATCAAAGAAAAACATTCAGCCTGCACAGAAAATAACCTAATAAGCTTTTATTTTTCCCCATTTGCAAAGAAAAAAAAAAAATCTATGTTCACTTTCAGTGAGTAATTCAGACACTCCCTCGCAATCATACTGGTGGTAAATAGATACGATGCGTATTGATGGATACAATTTATTAGAACAGAACAGAATTTATTATCAGTCATGTTTCTGTTTAGACTGGAATCCATCTCGAACAGCACAGATGGCAGGAAGAGGAAGATCTGGCATACCTGAAATATTTTGCACGCTTGCGCGGCTGCATGACGCTCTGCTTCGATTTTCCGCTCACCGCAGCCTTCCACTTCAATGGGTTTCGGCCACTTGATCCGCAGGACGCTCCTCTAGAATGGAAAGGAAACAATGTTTACAGAAATTAGAGATGGTGCATGCGCATGTCCAGACAGTTTTTTTGTTTTCCATCTTGGATGGAGAGGGGAAGTATTAGACCCCCTGTCAGGTCTTTACTACTCCATAATGACTCGTTTCCACTGAGTGGTAATCAGAGATGTATAGTGACTAAGTAGAACTACTTCACTACTGTACTTAAGTAGCGAAAGGCGGTATCTGTAATTTCCTAGAGTATAAATTTTTTCTCCTACTTCCACTTTTACTTCTCTACATTTTTTCAATGATTTCAATACTTCTACTCCGATATTTTTTTTTGTGCTGCATAGTTACTCATTATTATAAAAATTACCACTGCCTGAACAGTAGATGGAGGTTTCATGAAGCTCAAAACATAAAACATTGTGTATTATCAGAGCATACGAAAATAAATGCTACTGTATGTATAAATAAAAGCTGTATTTGAAATAATAAAAAACAATATGATGTTCAAACTTTTCATTTCTTTCTTTAACCACTTGCCGACCGCCGCACGACTATCTACGGCGGCGGTCAGCCCCTCACAGGCAAAGTGACGTAGGTCTACGTCGCTCGCCTGTGAGGGTTTAGGGAGCGAGCGCGCACCGCCGGAGGCGCGCTCCCGCTCCCGCGTGGTCACAGACCCCCCCGCGCGTGTGACCGGCGGACCCGATCGCCGCCGGCCACTCTGCGATCGGCGGGGGAGAGGGAGAATGTCAGGCAGCTTGTGTAAACAAGCTGCCTGTCATTCTCCTCTCTGTATGAGAGATGATCACATGGATCTACTATGTAGATCCATTGATCACTCTGCATACAGTTGAAGCCACAGCCAATCACAGTTAGAATCACGCCCCTAGGGACACACACAGCCCCTCCCTCTCAAATAAAGTTAACCCCTTCACTACCAGTGTATTTTTACAGTAACAGTGCATATATATAGCACTGATTACTGTAGAAATGTCACTGGTAACCCCAAAAGTGTCAAAAATGTCAGTCAAGGGTCCGATCTGTCCGCCGCAATGTCGCAGTACCGCAAAAAAAATCGCAGATCGCCGCCATTACGCGTTAAAAAAAAAACAACAAAAATGACAAAAATCTTTCCCTTTGTTAGTAAACGCAATAACTTTTGCGCAAACCAATCAAAATACGCTTTTTGCGATTTTTTTTACCAAACATAGGTAGCATAAAACAAATTGGCCGAAAATATTAAAAAATTTTGATTTTTACATTTTTTTTGGGGGGAATTTCATATAAAAAAAAGGGAAAAATATTGCTATTTTTGCAAAATTTACGCTCTTTTTTTGTTTATAGCGCGTGATCAAAAAATCGCACAGGTGATCAAATACCGCCAAAAGAAAGCTCTGTTTGTGGGAAAAAAAGGACGCCAAATTCGTTTAGGTACAGCGTCGCACGACCGCGCAATTGTCCGTTAAAGTCACGCAGTGCCGAATCGCAAAATACCCTCTGGTCGTTTAGCAGCCAAATCCTCCGGGGCTTAAGTGGTTAATAACTACATAACACAGTACTTGTACTTTTACTTTCAGTACTTGAGTAGCAACATTTTAAAAAAAAACTACTTGCAATACTTAAGTACAAAAAATGTTGAATACTTTAGTACTTCTACTCAAGTCACTTTTTGATCGAGCATTTGTACTTTTACTCAAGTATGGGTTTTGAGTACTTTATACAACTCTGGTGGTACGGTTCGGTACGGTACACCTTGCGTTTCCACTGCCAATAGTACCCTTTCATGATAGGCGTGGTGTAGCCGAAAAGCTGTGCTGGACGATTCTCTGTCAACCAAAGATCTACAGAGTGTAGCTCCACCCTGTTGGTACAGTACTAATGTGCTTGGCACCCTAACGAAAGGGTACCAAAAAAGTGGTACGGTACGGTTCGGGATTAGGGTACCATTCAAAATGGAAACGGCAAAAATTGTGTACCGTACCAAACCGCTCAGTGGAAACGAGCCTTAACCACTTGCCGACCGCTCACTCGAGCTCTGCTGCGGCAAAGTGGTTAGTTATCGTCCAGCGACGTAGACTCCTCCCCCTGTAGGCGGCGCTCACGCGCCGCCGGAGGTGCGCTCCTGCTGTTTTCAGTCACAATCGGGCCAGGGGAGGAGCCGAGGCGATTGCCGCTGCTCTTCCCCGATCGTCGGGGAATCGAGTTTGGAGATCCGCCCGCTTGTGTAAACAGAACGGGCGGAGCTCCTCAGTGACAAGGAGTCACAGCTTGCAGTGTTCAGCATAGCTGAACCTGCGATCTGTCCTTGTGTCACTCAGTCACCTCCCCCCCACACGTTGTAGGCACCAGGCATACATAAACCCCTCCCTCACCAATAAAATTAACCCCTTCCCTGCAAGTGTCATTTTTACAGTAACAGTGCATATATATAGCACTGATTACTGCAGTAATGTCACTGGTAACCCCAAAAGTGTTAAAAATGTCAGTCAAGGGTCCGATCTGTCCGCCGCAATGTCGCAGTCCCGCAAAAAAAAAAAAAAAAAAAAAAAAAAATCACCAAAAATGACAGAAATCTTTCCCTTAGTTAGTAAACGCAATAACTTTTGCGCAAACCAATCAAAATACGCTTATTGTGATTTTTTTTACCAAACATAAGTAGCAGAAAACAAATTGGCCAAAAATTTCAAAAATTTTTTATTTTTACATTTTTTTGGGGGGAATTTCATATAAAAAAAATGTGAAAAATATTGTTATTTTTTCAAAATAAACGCTCTTTTTTTGTTTATAGCGCAAAAAGTAAAAAAATCACACAGGTGATCAAATACCACCAAAAGAAAGCTCTGTTTGTGGGGAAAAAAGGACGTAAATTTTGTTTGGGTACGGCATCGTACGACCGCGCAATTGTCAGTTAAAGTCGCACAGCACCGAATCGCAAAAAGTGGCCTGGACGTAAGACAGCAAAATCCTCCGGTGGTAAAGTGGTTTAGAGAGCTTTCCCCTCACTGCTGACATTTCACCAGACACCAAGAGTGTGAAACAAAATTCACATACAATGGGGGGGGGGGGGGGAATAATGATTTGATCCCCTGCAGATTGTGTAAATTTGCCCACTTAGAAAGAAATGGCGGGTGTATAATTTTTATCATAGGTGTATTTTATATGATAGAGACAGAATATCAACCAAAAATCCAGAAAAACACATGATACAAATGTTATAAATGGAGTTGCAGTTCAGTGAGTAAAATAAGTATTTGATCCCCGAACAACCAACAATAATTCTGCCTCCCACAGACTGGCTACAGTAGGGGCCCATGTGGTACACAGATTAGTCCTGTCAATGTAAGAAGATCCTAACAACACCTCGTTATGTGTATAAAAGACACCCGCCCACAGAATCTCTTTCCTCCAATCACAGCTCACCATCATGGGAAGACCAAAGAGCTGTAAGGACATCCGGTAGAAGATTGCAGACCTGCACAAGGCTGGAATGGGCTACAAGACCATCAGCAAGAAGCTTGGTGAGAAGGAGACAACAAAATAACCATCAATAGCCCTCAGTCTGGAGCTCCATGTAACATTTCCCCTCATGGGAGACAACTGTTGGAGCGATTTTTTGGCAAATAGAATACAAAATAACCATCAATCGGCCTCAGCCTGGAGCTCCATGTAAGATTTCGCCTCATGGGGTGAGGATGGTCATGAGAAAAAGTGAGGGATCATCCCAGAGCTACACAGGAGGAGCTTGTGAATGACCCCAAGCCAGTTGTGGACCACAGTCACCAAACCATCCATTGGTAACCCAATACTCCGCCATGGATTGAAATCCCGCAGCACCCACAAGGTCCCCCTCCTCAGGAAGGCACATGTACAGGCCTCAGGCTTAGCCTACAGCACCAGATGGTCTCCCATCCAGGTACTAACCAGGCCCGACCCCGATTAGCCTCCAAGATAGACGAGATTGGGCGCATTCAGGGTGATGTGGCCGCAGTCTGAAGTTTGCCCATGAACATCTAAAGCACAGGTGTCAAACACAAGGCCCGCGGGCAGAATGCGGCCCCCCCCAGGCCATTTTAAGTGGCCCTTGCACCTCTACTGCACCTGCGGCACCCCCTTGTTTCTGCCCCCACCTTGTCTCTGTAGATGGCAACAGAGAGGACAGAACTCCTTTGCAAGATCATGCACTCCTCTGTGCAGCTACAGAAAGGCTCATCTTTGATCACCCCCCTCCTCAGCAGTCTGCAGCAGAGGAGGGCAGAACGAATCCTACAGATCCTGCACCTCTCTGTGTAGCCGCAAAACCACATTGCCTTTGCCTCCCCTTGTCTCAGCATTCAGCAGACACTGGAAGCTGACTCCAGCCCTCCTCTGGTTCTCCTCCAGACCCTGCACTTCTTCCCAAATCCTCCTGCATCTTCTTCCTGGCAGCAGCACAAGGTAAGGGGGTGCATTGTGATGTAAGGAAGG
Organism: Pelophylax lessonae; assembly: GCF_965119305.1. Lineage (NCBI taxonomy): Eukaryota > Metazoa > Chordata > Amphibia > Anura > Ranidae > Pelophylax > Pelophylax lessonae. The sequence goes on from NC_138772.1 coordinate 557,741,961, forward strand.
GTGGGTGACTCGACTTCTGATGGTAGGGGGGCTATTGACATCTCATGTAAGGGTGTAAGGGGGCGTGGGGTGCTTCGGACATTTAATCCTACAGATATAACTGGCCCTTTGAGGGCAACCATAATGCTGATGTGGCCCGTGATTAAACTGAGTTTGACAACCCTGTAAAGGATTCAGAGAAAGATTGGGAGAAAGTTCTGTGGTCAGCGGAGACCAGAATTGAGCTCTTTGGAATTAACTTGAGGAAGAAAAATGCTGACTAGGACCCTAAGAGCACCGTCCCTGCAGTCGCCGTCCCTGCAGTCGCCGCCCCTGCAGTCGCCGTCCCTGCAGTCACGCACGGAGGTGGAAACATGATGTTTTGGGGTTGTTTCTCTGATAAAGGTACAGGCTGACTTTGCCGCATGAAAGGGCCAAGGGACGGGGCCGTATATGGTAAAATCTTGGATGAGAACCTTCTTCCCTCAGCCAGAACACTGAAGATGGGTAATGGATGGGTCTTCCAGCATGACAATGACCCAAAACATATCACCAAGGCCACAAGGAAGTGGCTCAAGAAGAAGCACATTAGAGTCATGGAGTGGCCTAGCCAATTTCCAGACCTTAATCCTATAGAAAATCTATGGAGGGAGCTGAAACTTCGAGTTGCCAAGAGACAGCCAAGAAACCTTAAGGTTTTAGAGAAGATCTGTAAAGAAGAGTGGACCAAAATCCCTCCTGAGATGTGTGCAAACCTGGGGGCCAACTACAAGAAATGTCTGACCTCTGTGCTTCCAACAAGGGTTTCTCCACCAACTACTAAGTCATGTTTTGCTTGGGGATCAAATACTTATTTTACTCACTGAACTGCAACTCCATTTATAACATTTGTATCATGTGTTTTTTCTGGGTTTTTGGTTAATATTCTGTCTCTATCATATAAAATACACCCATGATAAAAATTATTCACCCGCCATTTCTTTGTAAGTGGGCAAACTTATAAAATCTTCAGGGGATCAAATAATTACTTACCCCACTGTAGCTGTTCATCCATCACAACTGTGTGTACATTTTTTCTTTACGAATGGGGCAAAATCAAATATTCGGTGGCTACATTTTCTGCAAATTGAATGTTTATATGAAGAAAATACTGAATAACGGCCACTAGAAGGCGCTATAAGAACAAAGTATTCTCCGCAGCGCCATCTAGTGGCCAGAATGCAGAGTTTTCTGCATTTACACATTCCATTTGCAGAGAATATAGCCTGAGAACATTTGATTTTTGCCCAATTCGTACAGAACTTTTACTTGCTGTGATGAACGCCCCTTGGCCTGGATTTTCACCACGGCGTCTGGAGAATTGTGGAGGCTAGCCTCCTGCCTACTGACTAAGGGCCCTGGCTTTTAGGGGAACCCTACTGTGATGGGAGTGACTTTGGTTGGAGGGGGCCTGTGGAACCCAGCTTACCTTAGAGTGGTTGAGGAATTACTCTCTCAGCCCCCTAGGCCCCTCTTCTGTGTAAATCACCCTTTCTCTATTATGGGCTCAAGGTGACAGAGAAAATGATGGACAGCTACTTATTAGACTGAATATGGTTTGGATTACTTCAAATGGGACAGTAATATTTATCAACAACATCCCTCAAGAAATCTATGATACATTAATTCCACTGTATCAGAATGATAGAACATTGTATGAGCTTTGCCTCAGACTATTGTAGACCGTTGCCATGAAGTCTGTGACTTCTAAATAATCAAAGCATTGCTTATATGTGGATTCCATGTACTTCAATGTAGGAGACGGACAGACTGATACAGGGGTCCCGCTGGAGAGGGAGAAAGGCAGGCGGCTTTGTTTACATCAGCCGCCTGCATTTCTCCCTCTCCAGCGGGAGATCGCAAGTGACCGGCGGACATCGGCGGTCGTTATGTGGTTAAACAGACAATAGCCAAAGACCCCAGTATCAGTACGTCCGTCTCCTACATTGAAGTACATGGAATACACATCTAAGCCAGGGTTCGACAATCCCCGGGCGCCAGGTCACATGTGTGACTAGAATTAGCGACCTGGCGCCTGGGGTGCCCTGCAGGAGGTGTCCTGTCCCTTTTGCGCCCCCCACCTCCTCCTCGAGTGCACGGACTTCCGCACCGTCCAAAAATTGAGGCCCCGGCTTTTCGGCCTTCTTCTGTGAGATGAGAGGCTAGGGGAACTGGCGCCCTCTTGTGGTGGCCGAGAGTAATGCATGCTCTCAATGCCTTCCCATCTCCTTCCAAAGAGGAGAAGAGAGGGAAGTTTTTTTAAGGCTTCATCTCTCTGTCCAGTTACCTTTGCTTAAAGGTAAATGGACAGGGAGTGTGGTTATTAATTAATTTTCTAAATGTAAAAAAAAATATATTTTTTCTTTTTTTTTTTTTTTTTATTATTAAAAAAAAAAATAAACTTTTTTTTTTCCGATTCTTATTATTAAAAAAAAAAAAAAAAAAACATATTACACACACACACACACACACACACACATATACATATATATATATATATATATATATTTTTTTTTTCCTCATCGCCGTGCCACAGCCGAAGGCCCCTTTCACACGGGCTGTCTGATCAGGTCCGCCTGTCAGTATTTCAGGCAGACCTGATCGGACCCTTCATTCTCCTCTATGGAGCAGTAATCTGCCGCCATCTGATCCTGTCTGCCAAAAACAGACGGATGGTGGTTCTATTTTCTATCCATCCCGTGGATCGGATCAGATGGCATCGGATGGAAAGAGACAGACAGTCGGTGGTTTCCATCCAATTGCACTATAGAGGAGAGTGGGGTTCTAGTCGTATTTATATGTAAAATTTAGTATCCGTTTTTATTAAATAAAGCTTGGTTGTTAGTTTAAAAAAAAAAAAACTGGCTCCAAACTTTTTTAGCTGGCTCCTAGATTTCAGGCAAATTTGTCAAGCCCTGATCTAAGCAATGCTTTGATTAACTGCAGAGATCATACGATCCTGCTATGTAGGATCCTATGTCTCTGTGGTTACATCACAAGCCACGCCCCCCCACAGTTAGAATCACGCCCCTAGGAACACATAACCCCTTTGTTCACAAATAAAGTTTACCCTTTCCCTGCCAGTGTAATTTTTACAGTAACAATGCATATTTATAACACTGATTACAGTAGTATTGTCACTGGTACTCCCAAAAGTGTAAAAAAATGTCAGTAAGAGGTCCGATCTGTCCGTCGCAATGTCGCAGTCCCGCAAAAAAAAAAAAAAACCTTTCCCGTAGTTAGTAAACGCAATAACTTTTGCGCAAACCAATAAAAATACGCTTATTGTGATTTTTTTTTTTTACCAAAAATATGTAGCAGAAAACAAATTGGCCTAAAATTGTATAAAAATTTAGATTTTTACATTTTTTTTGAGAATTTTATATAAAAAAAAAGAAAGTGAAAAATATTGTTATTTTTTTCAAAATTTTCGTTCTTTTTTTGTTTATAGCGCAAAGAATAAAAATCGCACAGGTGATCAAATACCACCAAAAGAAAGCTCTGTTTGTGTGAAAAAAAGGACGTCAATTTTGTTTGGGTACAGCATCGTACGACAGCGCAATTTTCTGTTAAAGTCACGCAGTGCCGTTTCGCAAAATAGGCCCTGGTCTTTGAACAGCCAAATCCTCCGGGGCTTAAGTGGTTAAAGTGGAGTTCCACCCTATTTTTATACTTACCTCCATCTTCTCGCTCCGGGTCACCTGAAAAAGAAATGGATAATCGCATATTTTTTTTTTTTTTACTTACCTCGTAGCGAAGAAAATATACTTACCTTACTTCCTTCTTCCTCCTTCCTCGGCCGCGGCCCGTCGTCACTTCCTGGCTCTGCAATGATTCCTGGGAGCTGGACGTCATCGCTCCCAGGAATCATTGCGCCTGCACCGGCCCCGACGTCAGTTCCGGGTCGCGCGCGTCATCCCCTTCTAAACAGCTTCTGGGCATGCCCAGAAGCTGTGGAGGGGTGACGCGCGCGACCCGGAAGTGACGTCGGGGCCGGCGCAGAGCATCGTGGGACCACAGAAGGCGGAAGAAGACGCCGAAGAGGACGCGCTGGCTTCAAGCTGCCCACATCTGAGATGGCAGCGCTGGACAAGACGTTTGCAAGGTAAGTATTTTGTCTTGCAGGTAAGTGCAACCCGGGACAGATCAGAGGCTAGCCATTGTGGAATGCACTAGCCCTGACTGTCCCGGGGGTATTAAAAAAAAAAAAAAAAAAATCCACGGTGGAACTCCGCTTTAATAAGATGTTCTGTGTTTATACATAGGATAATGTGCAATGTAATTTTTTTTAGCCTTGTTGCAGTGCTGAGTTAATTAGCATGTTAATTATAACATTGTCTACGTATGGATTCCCATTCACCTATTGTTTCTGTCCAGATTAGCTCAGGTTAATTATGTTTCTGTATACAAATTTCATCTGAATACGATAATGTAATCAGGCTAACCTGACCTGGTGTGTTTATGGGAGTGTCACGGGGGTGTTTACTGTGTATCTGTATTGTATAAAAGTGGGCCATTGAGCCTGGATTAAAGAGATTTGTTTTACCCTTTATTAAGTCTAGGCTGATGTTTGGGGAATTGGGGGGATAGACTCACTACATCACTTGGGATTTGGGAGAATTACATTGGATATACTCAGCCGGAGTATTGGGGATCCGTTACATTTGCTGTTTAGGATGAACGGCTGACACACAGTGAGGGAATTGTAAGGCAAAGAAATGAAAATGATTTTCTTCGGTAGAGTTGGGGGGGGGGGGGGGAGGGAGTTTAAAATCTCTGTCATGTTTTTACTAATCAAAGTTACAGCTGTGCAATTGCTTCCAGTCACCCGGAGAACATTTGCCCCTGCCATACGTTCTGGGTTCTGCTTTCCCATCAGCGGACCTGGGACTGGCACAGCGGGTGGTGCAGGATAGCGAGGGGAAGACCAGTTCAGATTTCTCATCATTAAATGTAACAGGGTCACTAGGACAAGGAAGGGGGGGGGGGGGGGTGCTCACCGAGACAGGAAGGCATGGACAGTAATAAAACATTGTCAGGAGTTCTGACCTTTCCCCGCTCCATTGGCAAAGTGTTCTCTATCTGTGTCCCCGCTGCAGAGATTTCCTCTCACTTGCTCTTCTGACAGGAAGTAAAAGAAAAATCACCCCTACAGGAACACAGAAAAAAAGGCTCCACCACCAACAAAATAAAACATCCGGTCTGGAGGGGTTCAGTTCAGGCAGATGGGGGTAGGTCTGGAGTGGGGTAGTTCTAGCAGATGGGGGTAGGTTTGGAGGGGGGCAGTTCTAGCAGATGGGGGCAGGTATGGAGGGGGGCAGTTCTGGCAGATGGGGGCAGGTCTGGAGGGGAGCAGTTCTGGCTGATGGAGCAGGTCTGGAGGGGGGCAGTTCTAGCAGATGGGGGTAGGTTTGGAGGGGGGGCAGTTCTGGCAGATGGGGGTAGGTCTGGAGAGGGGCAGTTCTGGCTGATGAGGCAGGTATGGAGGGGGGGTAGTTTTGGCTCATGGGGCAGTGCTGCTGGATGGAGCAGGTCTGGAGGGTGGGGCAGGTCTGGAGGGTGGAGGATGGGGAAGATGGAGTCCTTACAAAGTCATGGTTGGAGCCGGTGTTGATGTAGGTGAGTTTGTCTTTGATGTCGTCGCACCGCAGGGCGTGGCTGATGACGTTGTGAAGGAGTTCCTTCGGCCTCGGGAATTGCTTCAGAAGATCCCGAGAATCTAAAGAAAAAAGAGAAAATCCGACATCAGCCAAGTCTGAGATCCGGAGTCTGCGCTACTGCAAGAGAGAAGGGGACAGAGCACACCTGATGGGGGGGGGGGGGGAAGAGGGGGGGACAGAGGACACCTGATGGGGGGGGGGGAGGGGAGAGGGGGGACAGAGGACACCTGATGGGGGGTAAGGGGGAACAGAGGACACCGACACCTGATGAGGGGAGAAGGGGGAACAGAGGACACCGACACCTGATGAGGGGGGAAGGGGGAACAGAGGACACCGACACCTGATGGGGGGGAAGGGGGAACAGAGGACACCTGATGGGGGGGGGAAGGGGGAACAGAGGACACCGACACCTGATGGGGGGGAAGGGGGAACAGAGGACACCGACACCTGATGGGGGGGAAGGGGGAACAGAGGACACCTGATGGGGGGGGGAAGGGGGAACAGAGGACACCTGATGGGGGGGGAGGGGGAACAGAGGACAGCGACACCTGATGGGGGGGGAGGGGGAACAGAGGACACCGACACCGGATGGGGGGGGAGGGGGAACAGAGGACACCGACACCTGATGGGGGGGGAGGGGGAACAGAGGACACCGACACCTGATGGGGGGGGAGGGGGAACAGAGGACACCGACACCTGATGGGGGGGGAGGGGGAACAGAGGACACCGACACCTGATGGGGGGGAGGGGGAACAGAGGACACCGACACCTGATGGGGGGGGAGGGGGAACAGAGGACACCGACACCTGATGGGGGGGGAGGGGGAACAGAGGACACCGACACCTGATGGGGGGGGGGGGGGAACAGAGGACACCGACACCTGATGGGGGGAAGGGGGAAAAGAGGACACCTGATGGGGGGGAAGGGGGAACAGAGGACACCGACACCTGATGGGGGGGGGGAGGGGGAACAGAGGACACCGACACCTGATGGGGGGGGGGGGAACAGAGGACACCGACACCTGATGGGGGGGGGGGGGGAACAGAGGACACCGACACCTGATGGGGGGGGGAAGGGGGAACAGAGGACACCGCCACCTGATGGGGGGGGGGAAAGGGGGAACAGAGGACACCGCCACCTGATGGGGGGAAGGGGGAACAGAGGACACCGACACCTGATGGGGGGGGGGAGGGGGAACAGAGGACACCGACACCTGATGGGGGGGGGGAGGGGGAACAGAGGACACCGACACCTGATGGGGGGGGGAGGGGGAACAGAGGACACCGACACCTGATGGGGGGGGGGGGGAGGGGGAACAGAGGACACTGACACCTGATGGGGGAACAGAGGACACCGCCACCTGATGGGGGGGAAGGGGGGGAAGGGGGAACAGAGGACACCGACGCCTGATGGGGGGGGGGGAGGGGGGAACAGAGGACACCGACACCTGATGGGGGGGGAAGGGGGAACAGAGGACACCGACACCTGATGGGGGGGAGGGGGAACAGAGGACACCGACACCTGATGGGGGGGTGAGGGGGAACAGAGGACACCGACACCTGATGGGGGGGGGAGGGGGAACAGAGGACACCGACACCTGATGGGGGGGGGAGGGGGAACAGAGGACACCGACACCTGATGGGGGGGGGGGAACAGAGGACACCGACACCTGATGGGGGGGGGGGGGAGGGGGAACAGAGGACACCGACACCTGATGGGGGGGGGGAAGGGGGAACAGAGGACACCGCCACCTGATGGGGGGGGGGAAGGGGGAACAGAGGACACCGCCACCTGATGGGGGGGGGGGGAAGGGGGAACAGAGGACACCGCCACCTGATGGGGGGAAGGGGGAACAGAGGACACCGACACCTGATGGGGGGGGGGAGGGGGAACAGAGGACACCGACACCTGATGGGGGAACAGAGGACACCGCCACCTGATGGGGGGGAAGGGGGGGAAGGGGGAACAGAGGACACCGACACCTGATGGGGGAACAGAGGACACCGCCACCTGATGGGGGGGAAGGGGGGGAAGGGGGAACAGAGGACACCGACGCCTGATGGGGGGGGGAGGGGGAACAGAGGACACCGACACCTGATGGGGGGGGAAGGGGGAACAGAGGACACCGACACCTGATGGGGGGGAGGGGGAACAGAGGACACCGACACCTGATGGGGGGGGGGAGGGGGAACAGAGGACACCGACACCTGATGGGGGGGGGAGGGGGAACAGAGGACACCGACACCTGATGGGGGGGGAAGGGGGAACAGGGGACACCGACACCTGATGGGGGGGGGGAAGGGGGAACAGGGGACACCGACACCTGATGGGGGGGGGGGAAGGGGGAACAGGGGACACCGACACCTGATGGGGGGGGAAGGGGGAACAGAGGACACCGACACCTGATGGGGGGGGAAGGGGGAACAGAGGACACCGACACCTGATGGGGGGGGAAGGGGGAACAGAGGACACCGACACCTGATGGGGGGGAAGGGGGAACAGAGGACAACGACACCTGATGGGGGGGGAAGGGGGAACAGAGGACACCGACACCTGATGGGGGGGGGGAAGGGGGAACAGAGGACACCGACACCTGATGGGGGGGGAAGGGGGAACAGAGGACACCGACACCTGATGGGGGGGAAGGGGGAACAGAGGACACCGACACCTGATGGGGGGGGGGGAGGGGGAACAGAGGACACCGACACCTGATGGGGGGGGAGGGGGAACAGAGGACACCGACACCTGATGGGGGGGGGAGGGGGGAACAGAGGACACCGACACCTGATGGGGGGGGAAGGGGGAACAGAGGACACCGACACCTGATGGGGGGGGGGGGAAGGGGGAACAGAGGACACCGACACCTGATGGGGGGGGGGGGAAGGGGGAACAGAGGACACCGACACCTGATGGGGGGGGGGGGAAGGGGGAACAGAGGACACCGACACCTGATGGGGGGGGGAAGGGGGAACAGAGGACACCGACACCTGATGGGGGGGGGGAAGGGGGAACAGAGGACACCGACACCTGATGGGGGGGGAAGGGGGAACAGAGGACACCGACACCTGATGGGGGGGGAAGGGGGAACAGAGGACACCGACACCTGATGGGGGGGGAAGGGGGAACAGAGGACACCGACACCTGATGGGGGGGGAAGGGGGAACAGAGGACACCGACACCTGATGGGGGGGGAAGGGGGAACAGAGGACACCGACACCTGATAGGGGGGGGAAGGGGGAACAGAGGACACCGACACCTGATGGGGGGGGGGAAGGGGGAACAGAGGACACCGACACCTGATGGGGGGGGGAAGGGGGAACAGAGGACACCGACACCTGATGGGGGGGGAAGGGGGAACAGAGGACACCGACACCTGATGGGGGGGGAAGGGGGAACAGAGGACACCGACACCTGATGGGGGGGGAAGGGGGAACAGAGGACACCGACACCTGATGGGGGGGGGAGGGGGAACAGAGGACACCGACACCTGATGGGGGGGGGAAGGGGGAACAGGGGACACCGACACCTGATGGGGGGGGGAAGGGGGAACAGGGGACACCGACACCTGATGGGGGGGGGGAAGGGGGAACAGGGGACACCGACACCTGATGGGGGGGGGGAAGGGGGAACAGGGGACACCGACACCTGATGGGGGGGGAAGGGGGAACAGGGGACACCGACACCTGATGGGGGGGAAGGGGGAACAGAGGACACCGACACCTGATGGGGGGGGAAGGGGGAACAGAGGACACCGACACCTGATGGGGGGGGGAAGGGGGAACAGAGGACACCGACACCTGATGGGGGGGGAAGGGGGGAACAGAGGACACCTACACCTGATGGGGAGGGAAGGGGGGAACAGAGGACACGACACCTGATGGGGGGGAAGGGGGAACAGAGGACACCGACACCTGATGGGAGGAAGGGGGGGGGGACAGAAAACACCGACACCTGATGGGGGGAGGGAAGGACAGAGGACACCGACACCTGATGGGGGGGACACTGACACCTGATGGGGGGAGGGAAGGACAGAGGACACCGACACCTGATGGGGGGGGGACAGAGGACACTGACACCTGATGGGGGGGGGGGGGGAACAGAGGACACTGACACCTGAGGGGCAGAGGACACTGATACTGGGGGGCAGAGGACACTGACACCTGATGGGGGGGGACAGAGGACACTGACACCTGATTGGGGGGGGGGACAGAGGACACTGACACCTGATTGGGGGGGGATACAGAGGACACCAATACCTGATGGGGGGGACAGAGGACACCGACACCTGATAGGGGGGAAGGGGGAACAGAGGACACCGACACCTGATGGGGGGGGGGAAGGGGGAACAGAGGACACCGACACCTGATGTGGGGGGGGAAGGGGGAACAGAGGACACCTACACCTGATGGGGGGGGGGGAAGGGGGAACAGAGGACACCGACACCTGATGGGGGGGGGGGAGGGGGAACAGAGGACACCGACACCTGATGGGGGGGGGGAAGGGGGAACAGAGGACATCGACACCTGATGGGGGGGGGGGAAGGGGGAACAGAGGACACCGACACCTGATGGGGGGGGGGGGAAGGGGGAACAGAGGACACCGACACCTGATGGGGGGGGGGAAGGGGGGAACAGAGGACACCGACACCTGATGGGGGGAAGGGGGGAACAGAGGACACCGACACCTGATGGGGGGGGAAGGGGGGAACAGAGGACACAGACACCTGATGGGGGGGAAGGGGGGAACAGAGGACACCGACACCTGATGGGGAGGAAGGGGGGAACAGAGGACACCGACACCTGATGGGGGGGAAGGGGGGAACAGAGGACACCGACACCTGATGGGGGGAAGGGGGGAGCAGAGGACACCGACACCTGATGGGGAGGAAGGGAGGAACAGAGGACACTGACACCTGATGGGGGGGAAGGGGGGAACAGAGGACACCGACACCTGATGGGGGGGAAGGGGGGAACAGAGGACACCGACACCTGATGGGGGGGGACAGAGGACACCGACACCTGATGGGGGGGACAGAGGACACCGACACCTGATGGGGGGGGACAGAGGACACCGACACCTGATGGGGGGGGACAGAGGACACCGACACCTGATGGGGGGGACAGAGGACACCGACACCTGATGGGGGGGACAGAGGACACCGACACCTGATGGGGGGGACAGAGGACACCGACACCTGATGGGGGGGACAGAGGACACCGACACCTGATGGGGGGGGGGGAACAGAGGACACTGACACCTGAGGGGCAGAGGACACTGATACTGGGGGGCAGAGGACACTGACACCTGATGGGGGGGACAGAGGACACCGATACCTGATGGTGATGGGGGGACAGAGGACACTGATACCTGATGGGGGGACAGAGGACACCGACACCTGATGGGGGGGGGGGGGACAGAGGACACTGATACTGGGGGGCAGAGGACACTGATACTGGGGGGCAGAGGACACTGATACTGGGGGGCAGAGGACACTGATACTGGGGGGCAGAGGACACTGACACCTGATTGGGGGGGGCAGAGGACACTGATGCTGGGGGGGGGGGGGGCAGAGGACACTGACACCTGATGGGGGGAGGAGGGCAGAGGACACTGACAACTGATGGGGGGAGGGAAGGAAAGAGGACTCTGACACCTGATGGGGGGAATGGAGGACACGGACACCTGATGGGGGGGGGGGGCAGAGGACACTGACACCTGATGGGGGGACAGAGGACACCGACACCTGATGGGGGGGACAGAGGACACCGACACCTGATGGGGGGGACAGAGGACACCGACACCTGATGGGGGGACAGAGGACACCGACACCTGATGGGGGGGGGACAGAGGACACCGACACCTGATGGGGGGGGGACAGAGGACACCGACACCTGATGGGGGGGGGACAGAGGACACCGACACCTGATGGGGGGGGGACAGAGGACACCGACACCTGATGGGGGGGGGGGACAGAGGACACCGACACCTGATGGGGGGGGGGGGACAGAGGACACCGACACCTGATGGGGGGGGGGACAGAGGACACCGACACCTGATGGGGGGGGGACAGAGGACACCGACACCTGATGGGGGGGGGGACAGAGGACACCGACACCTGATGGGGGGGGGACAGAGGACACTGATACTGGGGGGCAAAGGACATTGACACCTGATGGGGGGGGGAAGAGGACACTGACACCTGATTGGGGGGGGGGGCAGAGGACACTAATGCTGGGGGGGGGGGCAAAGGACACTGACACCTGATGGGGAGGAAGGGGGGAACAGAGGACACCGACACCTGATGGGGGGGAAGGGGGGAACAGAGGACACCGACACCTGATGGGGGGGAAGGGGGGAACAGAGGACACCGACACCTGATGGGGGGGACAGAGGACACCGACACCTGATGGGGGGGACAGAGGACACCGACACCTGATGGGGGGGGGGGGAACAGAGGACACTGACACCTGATGGGGGGGGGGGGGGGAACAGAGGACACTGACACCTGATGGGGGGGGGGGGGAACAGAGGACACTGACACCTGAGGGGCAGAGGACACTGATACTGGGGGGCAGAGGACACTGACACCTGATGGGGGGGACAGAGGACACCGATACCTGATGGGGGGACAGAGGACACCGATACCTGATGGTGGGACAGAGGACACCGATACCTGATGGGGGGACAGAGGACACCGATACCTGATGGGGGGACAGAGGACACCGACACCTGATGGGGGGACAGAGGACACCGACACCTGATGGGGGGGGGACAGAGGACACCGACACCTGATGGGGGGGGGGACAGAGGACACCGACACCTGATGGGGGGGGGGCAGAGGACACTGATACTGGGGGGCAGAGGACACTGACACCTGATGGGGGGGGGGGCAGAGGACACTGATGCTGGGGGGGGGGCAGAGGACACTGACACCTGATGGGGGGAGGAGGGCAGAGGACACTGACAACTGATGGGGGGAGGGAAGGACAGAGGACACTGACAACTGATGGGGGGAGGAGGGCAGAGGACACTGACACCTGATGGGGGGAATGGAGGACAGAGGACACCGACACCTGATGGGGGGAACAGAGGACACTGACACCTGATGGGGGGACAGAGGACACTGACAACTGATGGGGGGAGGAGGGCAGAGGACACTGACACCTGATGGGGGGAATGGAGGACAGAGGACACCGACACCTGATGGGGGGAACAGAGGACACTGACACCTGATGGGGGGACAGAGGACACCGACACCTGATGGGGGGGGGGGGGGGGGGGACAGAGGACACTGATACTGGGGGGCAAAGGACATTGACACCTGATGGGGGGGGGGGGGGAGAGGACACTGACACCTGATTGGGGGGGGGGCAGAGGACACTGACAACTGATGGGGGGAGGAGGGCAGAGGACACTGACAACTGATGGGGGGAGGAGGGCAGAGGACACTGACAACTGATGGGGGGAGGAGGGCAGAGGACACTGACAACTGATGGGGGGAGGAGGGCAGAGGACACTGACACCTGATGGGGGGAATGGAGGACACTGACACCTGATGGGGGGAATGGAGGACACTGACACCTGATGGGGGGGGGGGGGGGCAGAGGACACTGACACCTGATGGGGGGAATGGAGGACAGAGGACACTGACACTGGGGGGGATGGTGGAGTCTCACCTTTCCTCATCTCTCCGCCTGTCTCCGGTCTCACCCGGTAGCCTCCCGCACACAACACCCGAATTTGTTGCCCTAACACCCGGGACAGCAGCCGGCTAAAAAGCGGCATGACAGTCCAGGGCGCCGCCATGTCTGCGGAGTCATAGAGGAGGGGAGCGACCAGAGCGGCCGAACAGACACAGCGCCACCGGTGAGAAGCGGCCGCCAGGAGAACTACAAGCAGAGAGATCAGGGAACAGCACAGAGGAGTGCTGCGATCAGGGAGCTCAGATGTGGGGAACCAAAACTTACAAGAAACTAGCAGCAACACATTTTCTTTCAGAATTAGATTTCTAAGGTGCCCAGACACAACACAAACAATTAAAAGGCGCAAGAAGAAAAAAACATTATTTCCCTAAAAACACTCAATAACCCATTACATGCGGATCTACTAGAAATCCCTCCCATACATTACATCCCCCTGGAATGTCCCGTGTCACCTATGTACACATTACATATTTGTATCAATGAATCATTAAGTAGCAATATGCCGATTTAAGAACAGAATGATGCGCTAAAAATATCTAAACGGGAGATTAATGAACTTGACGCGTTTCACGGGGGCACCCCACTTCCTCAGGAGGCTGTAGATAATATTACTCCATTTAGTGACATCACTTTTCTACCATTGTGATTTCTACTTGCAGCTAGCAAGGTTTCCCCCTCATTCCTCCTGATGAAGTGGGGTGCTTTCACGAAACACGTGAATAAATCCCTGTTTGGATATTCCCAGCGCATCGTTCTGTTCTTAAAGCGGAGTTCCAGCCTAACACACTCACCTGTCCAACGGTCCAGCGATGCGGCCGCCCGAAGCCTCGCTCTTCTCCCTCTCTGCTCTCCGGCATCACTGGTGTGGGCACCCGACTGTGACAGTTTGCGGCTTCACAGCTGGGTACGCACTGCGCATGCGCGACTTGCGCTACGCGTCGTGATTGGCCGGCAATCTTCTGGGACCTCTGACATGTCCCAGAAGATTGCAGGGAGGGAGGGGGAGAGGAGAACTTCCGCTCAGGGCGCCGCGGCGCTCCGAGCAGGAGTGGGAGCGGGTACCTGTCAAAACTAGGTACCCGCCCCCCCCCCCCCAAAAAATGACATGCCAAATGTGGCATGTCAGGGGGTTAGCACTACCTAAAGCGGAAGTTCCACTTTTGGGTGGAACTCCGCTTTAAATATTACTACCTAATGATTTATTGAATATGTAGCACCCTCCTAGTCAGGTGCGAGGTAAGAGAGAGTAGTTTTGGCTCTCTCTGCTCATCATAAGAGCAGCAGGCAAAATATTTGTGCACTCAGCTTATCAGGGGGGCAGCAGGATTTGTATTCAAGTCTACTCAGTGTGCCCAGTGTGTGAGTCATCTGGTCTCAGGGAGCGTCCCCAGCTGATCCAATGGGGAGGCACGTTGGATGCTGGAGGAAACCTGACCAATGACACACAGGCTTTTGGTACTGTCCCAGGGGTTGGCACAGATAGTGGTGGATTATGGGACAGGGTATAAAAAGCCATGGGCACATGAGGTAGAGGTCTTTGGGCGGGAAGCAGAGTCCCAGAAGGAGGGTGGCGGCTGCCTCCTCTTCTGCAACAAGTTGGTGGTGGTCACAGGGAGTTTGCCTGGTGTGCCGGTGGCGTGAGGCTGAACCCAGAGGTCCAGGAGAAGCTGACTACAGGAGTTGGGGCATTGGAGAGTCTGGAAAAACAGTTTCGTGAGTACAGAGGAACTTGCCCAGGGGTCTGCCCAGGAAGGAGACCACTCCGAAGTGTAGAGTCAGTGGACGGGGTGTCAGCTAGCCCAGAGAGAAAGGGGGTACTAGGGGAGTACCCTGAAGAGAAATGCTATAGGAACACTTACAGTACCTCATCTTCATTCAAGTGGCAGGATTAACCACTTGCCGACAGCCTAACGTCTATCTACGTCAGCAGTCAGCCCCTCACAGGCAAAGTGACGTCGATCTACGTCACTAGCCTGTGAGGCTCTAGGGAGTGAGCGCACGCCGCCGGAGGCGCGCTCCCGCTCGCTCACGGACCCAGGGGCGTAACTACAGGGGTTGCAATTGCAACCGGGCCCCATGCTCCAGGGGGCCCATGCAGCTCCCCTGTACACCTGAATAGGAGGAGCGGTGGGGCAGCATGTAGATAAATCACTGTCCTCCTTTTTCCTTCTGTAGCTGCAGGAGGAAAATGGAGGAGATTGGTTCCTCTGTATGCTGCCCCCGCCCCTCCTCCTATCCAGTTCACTTATGTTCTGCTGTCTCTGGGCCCCTGTGTGCTCCCCTGGTCCCCCCCCCTACTGTGCTGCCAGGGGTCCGGGGGGCCCTTTATGGTTTCTTGCACCGGGGCCCTGAAGGTTCTAGTTACGCCTCTGCACAGACCCCCCCGGCGCCTGTGAGCGGCGGACCTGATGTACGCCGCTCACCCGCGATCATCGGTTACATCGGGAGAAAGGCAGGCGGCTAATGTAAACAAAGCCGCATGTCATTCTCCCCTATGTAACAGCAGAGATCATACGATCCTGCTATGTAGGATCGTATGTCTCTGTGGTTACATCACAAGCCACATCCAATCACAGTTAGAAACACGCCCCTAGGGACACACTTAACCCCTCCTTCTCAAATAAAGTTAACCCCTTCCCTCCCAGTGTCATTTTTACAGTAACAGTACATATGTATAGCACTGATTACTGTAGTAATGTCACTTGTACCCCCAAAAGTGTCAAAAATGTCAGTCAAGGGTTCGATCTGTCCGCCGCAATGTCGCAGTCCCGCAAAAAAAAAAAAAAAATGGCAGATCGCCGCCATAACTCGTTAAAAAAAAAAAAACAATAAAAATGACAAAAACCTTTCCCTTTGTTAGTAAACGCAATAACTTTTGCACAAACCAATCAAAATACGCTTTTTGCGATTTTTTTTTTACCAAGCATAGGTAGCAGAAAACAAATTGGCCTAAAATGTTAAAAAAAATTTGATTTTTACATTTTTTTGGGGGGGAATTTCATATAAAAAATTTGAAAAATATTGTTATTTTTGCAAAATTGTCGCTCTTATTTTCTTTATAGCGCATGATCAAAAAAATCGCAGAGGTGATCAAATACCACCAAAAGAAAGCTCTGTTTGTGGGGAAAAAAAAGGACATCAATTTCATTTGGGTACAGCGTCGCACGACCGCGCAATTGTCCGTTAAAGTCACGCAGTGCCGAATCGTAAAATAGGCCCTGGTCAGGAACGGGGTAAAATCTTCCGGGGCTTAAGTGGTTAAGTAGCGGCCTTGCTGCATTCTCAAGTTAGAAGTCCTCAGCATTGTGAATAGTTAACAGTTGGAGTATCCCACTCATCCCTTCTTCCATCCCAATTTAAATAAAACCACAAAAACAACATCCCCTGGACTGATCTTTGACTGAGCCTGTTACGTTTTCTGCAAATAGTTGCTACGGGTAACCCAGGGGAATCCCTAAAGTGTAATATCCAGCGGTCCTCTAGGGGGCAGTGCTACATTTGGGGGCTCGTCCGGGATATCGCCCTGGGTTTCCGGAATTTTTGCAAACTGAAACGGCCGAAAAATTTTGTCTAAAAACGTCATTCCTTCTCAAGAAATGTGCTGGAGTGCTCAAGCGGAGATTGAGGCCTGCACTACAGGAGATAGGGAGAACGGGATGAAGAATCAAAGTTCACTGTGATGGTTGCCAGTGGCAACAGAGGGACTTTTGTCGGGACTGTGATTTGTTCTCTGAAGAAATGTGCAGGAGAGTTGGAGAAGGAGAGTTGCATCACGCTGAGAAAAAGGACTGTGTCTGCTTAACAGTGAAGGGTGGGAGTGTGGACGGGAAACATGAGGGCCCAGAGCACGTGGATCGGTGTTCCGGGGGTCATGTTTGTGCCAGTACTATACAGAAAAATGTTGACCGTGCAACTAATGACAGCAGGACACTTTTCCAAGACAGTGTGGCAGTTGTTGACTGTGCAAGTGCTGTGAAGAGAAATGCCGGCCGTGCAATGCCTGACAGCGATACAATTCTACTAAATACCAAAGAGGGTCAGCTGGCCTGGAGACATGGAGGTGCAGCTGGGGCCCTGGTACAGACAAGGATGGCGGATGCGTGCGGATTGAAGAGCACAGTCCGCTTTACAGTGACTTTCATGCTGGCTGAGCAGAGATGGAGCGGCATTGAAAAGGTTACTGTACCGTGCGGGGAAAGTGCGCACTGGAGGTATCTGCCTAGCAGGAGGAGCCACCTCAGCTAATATGGAGACGTGGGTGGAGACGCCGCTCACGCACAGCCAATCCGGGAAAGAGGAAGGGAGCCTATAAATGACTTCCGCTTTTGGGTGGAGCTGAGAGGGGGACACGTGTGTGGAGGAGCAAGATGGAGAGAGCCGGAACGAGGAGGCTATCCTACCTACACCTACCTATCCTACTACCTAGGGTAGTTCACCAACCTATCCAACTACATAGAGGAGTACACCAACCAATCATTGGATTTGAGCACAGTCATAACTTATATCTACAACTACGCAGAGGGGTATACTAACATATCCAACTACACAGAGGAGTACACCAACCTATCCTACTACACAGAGGAGTACACCAACCTATCCTACTACACAGAGGAGTACACCAACCTATCCAACTACACAGAGGAGTACACCAACCTATCCAACTACACAGAGGAGTACACCAACCTATCCAACTACACAGAGGAGTACACCAACCTATCCAACTACACAGAGGAGTACACCAACCTATTCAACTACACAGAGGGGTACACCAACCTATCCAACTACACAGAGGAATACACCAACCTATCCAACTACACAGAGGAGTACACCAACCTATCCAACTACACAGAGGAGTACACCAACCTATCCAACTACACAGAGGAGTACACAAACCTATCCTACTACACAGAGGAGTACACCAACCTATCCTACTACACAATGGGTACACCAACCTATCCAACTACACAGAGGGGTATACCTACCTATCCAACTACACAGAGGGGTATACCAAACCTATCCAACTACACAGAGGAGTACACCAACCTATCCTACTACACAGAGGAGTACACCAACCTATCCTACTACACAGAGGAGTACACCAACCTATCCTACTACACAGAGGGGTATACCAACCTATCCAGCTACACAGAGGAGTACACCAACCTATCCTACTACACAGAGGGGTACACCAACCTATCTTACTACACAGAAGGGTATACAAACCTATCCAACTACACAGAAGAGTACACCAACCTATCCAACTACACAGAGGAGTACACCAACCTACCCTACTACACAGAGGGGTATACCTACCTATCCTACTACACAGAGGAGTACACCAACCTATCCAACTACACAGAGGGGGTACACCAACCTATCCTACTACACAGAGGGGTATACCAACCTATCCAACTACACAGAGGGGTACACCAATCTATCCTACTTCACAGAGGGGGTACACCAACCTATCCAACTACATAGAGGAGTATACCTACCTATCCAACTACATAGAGGAGTATACCTACCTATCCAACTACACAGAGGGGGTACACCAACCTATCCTACTACACAGAGGAGTACACCAACCTATCCAACTACATAGAGGAGTATACCTACCTATCCTACTACACAGAGGGGTATACCAACCTATCCTACTACACAGAGGGGTATACCAACCTACCCAACTACACAGAGGGGGTACACCAACCTATCCTACTACACAGAGGGGTATACCAACCTATTCTACTACACAGAGAGGTACACCAACCTATCCAATTACACAGAGGAGTACACCAACCTATCCAATTACACAGAGGAGTACACCAACCTATCCAACTACACAGAGGAGTACACCAACCTATCCAACTACACAGAGGAGTACACCAACCTATCCAACTACACAGAGGAGTATACCAACCAATCCTACTACACAGAGGAGTACACCAACCTATCCAACTACACAGAGGGGTACACCAACCAATCCTACTACACAGAGGAGTACACCAACCTATCCAATTACACAGAGGAGTACACCAACCTATCCAACTACACAGAGGGGTATACAAACCTATCCAGCTACACAGAGGAGGACACCAACCTATCCAATTACACAGAGGGGTATACAAACCTAACCAACTACACAGAGGGGTATACCAACCTTTCCAACTACACAGAGGAGTACACCAACCTATCCAACTACACAGAGGAGTACACCAATCTATCCAACTACATAGAGGAGTACACCAACCTATCCAACTACACAGAGGAGTACACCAATCTATCCTACTACACAGAGGAGTACACCAACCTATCCAATTACACAGAGGGGTATACACAGGGCCGGTGCTTCCACTAGGCAAACTAAGCAGCCGCCTAGGGCGCATTGCAACCTAGGGGCGCAGCCATGAGTTGGCACTCTCTGTCCATCATGAATGATCCTTGTATGCTGAGGGGAGGGGGCGGCAGTGGGGGAGGAAGGATGGACAGAGGAAGATGCCAGGTGTCTGGAGAAGTGGGTGAACTACCAGGCCCTGGCTTTCTACCACTGTTGGAGGGGGGCCCAAGAGGCAGGAAGGGAGCCCACAGGAGTGCTGCCTGCATGATGATCCTTTTTGGCTGGAGCTGAATGGTGTAAACCCTGGGCAGGAAGTGACTCTCTGCACTGAGCTGATGGGCAGCCGTTCATTTCCCTGGGTCGGTATTAAGCAGGAAGCAGAGGAGAGCTGAACCTAACCCCAAGCTTGGCACTGGAGGGTGGCACCTTTACTGGAGCAGAAACGACGAGGCACCGGAATGGTCTGAGGAGGTTTGGGATTAGGGAGGTGCGGAGTTCTCGGACTGCTGCTTCTCCCTTAACCAGTAACCGGTTGGAGCTGTGGTGAGCACTGTGGTCCAGGAGAGGAGCGTCCTAGAAGAAGGAATTAGCAAGATCAAGGTGAAGGAGGGAAGAGTGCGGGCCACTCTCTTCATACCGCCCAGTGAGTGTCCCCAGAACAGGGGATCAGGGTCCCTGGTTGTGACATGGAGGTTCCCTGGTGTGAAAGGGAATCAGGGTCACCAAGTGTGCCATGGGGGATAGGGGTCACCTGGTGTAACAGGGTTTCGGGGTTACCAGGTGTGCAATGAGGAATTGGGGTCCCTGGGTGTGCCATGGGGGACTGAGGTCCCCAGGTGTGACATGGAGGAACATCAGGGTCCCCAGGTGTGACATGGAAAAACATCAGGGTCTCTGGGTATAACATGGAGGAACACCAGGTGCCCCTGGTGTGACATGGAGGATCATCGGGGTCCCTTGGTGTGGCATAGAGGGACATTAGGGTCCCCAGGTGTGACATGGAGGAATATGGGGGTCACTGGGTAAGACAGCATAACATAGAGGAGCCATCAGATCAGGGTCACTGGGTATGACATAGAGGAGTTTTTAACCCCTTCTCTTTTTATTTTTTTGGGGGCGTGGGCGCAAGTAGCTGGTCTTGCCTAGGGCGTAAAATAGTCTAGCATCGGCCCTGGACATGGACAACACACGGACTCCTTCTGGTTGACTGCTCCCATTGAAGTTGCAGTGTAACCCTTCCAGACTACCAAATTTTCCCACCGAGATGGAGGAATTCACCAGAATCCTCTCTCTATCCTGATGGTAACACATTGTGCTTCCAATGTTATTGGGGTCTATTTATAAAAAAAAAGATAGCCATTCATTCATTGAATCTTCATTGTAAATTTGTTTTGGGCCTTTGGCTACATTTATTTGCTTATTCCCTCTAGTGTTCTCTAAGTTTGTTACATTGTATCTCTAGCTACAATAACCTATGCTTTTCCTATGCTCCTCAGCTCCATCTTGTGGCCATAATGGGGTATTTTACTACCACAAATAATAAAAAAAAATTCTTGTTCAAAAGAAAAAAATAACCTAAAGAACGTTTGTTTTTGCCCAATTACCTCCGAACGAATGTACATGCAGAGTCACTGGACGAATAGCTATGCAATTTATTATTATTTTTTTATAACTAGATCCAGCATTGTCTCTTTATCAGGCATTTTTTATTTCTCCAGAATTCGAAGCCAGTTCAGGTTGGGATTATGAGAAATGACAAAGAAGATCGCGAGAAGACACCGGGACAAGATGGGGGATGGGCACCTGACCAGAATGTGGGGTCACAAGGCCATAACGAAAACGTGAAGGCAATGGTGTTGACACCCCCCTAACTGTTGCTTCAAAGCAGGCCTGTCTGCCAACAACGGAGTCGCAAGGGGAGAGAATCAATCTGTGGATGAAACAATAGCGGTGCCAGGAGGTGGCAAGATGGCGGGCGAAGCGTCAAGAACACCCATCAATGGAAGCCAAGAGCGTGATTGTCCATCCTCTGACATCCAGCTTTATCCTCCATGTGGTGGTCGTGGTTATGGAGCACTCCAAATTATAGATTCAAGATTACCTCCTCGTCCTCCTCCTCGGCCCTAATTGATCTTTATTGATACAAAGGGCAATAAAAGTACAATTATTGGATGGAATCTAAACTCCCACTCTTGCTTGAAACACCCAATCAACAAAATGTTAACATTTCCCCTTTAAGCTGATTGGAGTATCATCAAAATCCTCTCCATCGGGAGGTGGTGGGAAAGGGTTAACCTGTATGTTATATAATCGATGATTATCTCCCGTTTGGTGCAATTGTTTCGTCATTCGCTGATTCGCTAATATCCCAAAATCCTTAACTGGCAGATCTGATGCTATTTAACCACTTACCTGCCGGGCACCCCCCCCCCCCTTCCTGCCCAGGCTGATTTTTTAGCTTTCAGCGCTGTCACACTTTGAATGACAATTACACAGTCATGAAACGCTGTACCCAAGCGTCTTTTTTTTTACAGAAATAGAGATTTCTTTTGGTGGTATTTAACTCACGTTGACTGTACTGCGGCAAAGTGGCTCGTTCCCATCGTAGACCTACCTCGCTGGATTCCTCCCCTCGTGGGTGGCGCGCGCGCGCCGCCGGAGGCTCGCTCCCACTGTTTTCAGTCACAGCGGGAGTCGGGCCAGGTGATCACCGCCGCTCTTCCCCGATCGTCGGGGATCGAGTGTGGAGATCCGCCCACTTGTGTAAACAAAGCGGGTGGATCTCCTAAGTGACAGGCAGGGTCAGATTGCAGGGTTCAGCATAGTTGAACATCCGATCTGTCCCTGTGTCACTCAGTCCCCTCCCCCCACACACGTCAGTAAGCACCAGGCATACATTAACCCCTCCCTCTCCAATAAAATTAACCCCTTCCCTTCCAGCGTCATTTTTACAGTAACAGTGCATATGTATAGCACTGATTACTGCAGTAATGTCACTGGTACCCCCAAAAGTGTCAAAAATGTCAGTCAGGGGTCCGATCTGTCCGCCGCAATGTCGAAATCCCGCAAAAAAAATCGCAGATCGCCGCCATTACTCGTTAAAAAAAAACACCAAAAATGACAAAAATCTTTCCCTTAGTTAGTAAACGCAATAACTTTTGCGCAAACCAATCAAAATACGCTTATTGTGATTTTTTTTACCAAACATAGGTAGCAGAAAACAAATTGGCCAAAATTTTTTAAAAAATTTGATTTTTACATTTTTTTGGGGGGGAATTTCATATAAAAAAATGTGAAAAATATTGTTATTTTTTCAAAATTTAATCTCTTTTTTTGTTTATAGCGCAAAAAGTAAAAATTGCACAGGTGATCGAATACCACCAAAAGAAAGCTCTGTTTCTGGGGAAAAAAAGGACGTAAATTTTGTTTGGGTACACGACCGCGCAATTGTCAGTTAAAGTCGCACAGTGCCGAATCGCATAAAGTGGCCTGGACGTAAGACAGCAAAATCCTCCGGTGGTAAAGTGGTTAATTCCCACTGGGTGTTTTTTTTTTTTTTTGCTAAACAAACTTAAAATAAAGACCAAAAATTAAAAAAAAAAAAAAACGTAAAAAAAGTTTTTCATAGTTTGTTAAAAAAATTAGCAAACAGGTAATTTTTCTCCTTCATTGATGTGGCGGCACTGGTGGGAACTGATGAGGAGGCACTGATGAAGCTGCACTGATAGGTGACACTGATGGGCACTGATAGGCGGCACTGTAAGGGGGCACAGAAGGGCACTGATAGGCGGCACTGATGAGTACTGATTGACAGCACTGATGGGCACCGATTGGAAGCATTGACGGGCACTGATTGGCAGCACTGGTGGGCACTGTTTGGCAGCACTGATGGACACTGATTGGCATCACTGGTGGGCACCGATTGGCAGCACTTAAAGGCACTGATTGGCAGCACTGGTGGGCACAGACTGGCAGCATTGGTAGGCACAGATTGGAAGCACTGATGGGCACTGATTGGCAGCACTGGTGGGCACTGATTGGCAGCACTTAAGGGCACAGACTGGCAGCATTGGTAGGCACAGATTGGCAGCACTGATGGGCACTGATTGGCAGCACTGGTGCGCACAGATTGGCAGAACGTATGAGCACTGATTGGCAGCACTTGTGGGCACTGATTAGCAGCACTGGTGGGCACCATTTGGCAGCAATAGTGGGCACAGATTGGCAGAACCTTTGGGCACTGATTGGCAGCACTGATATGCACTGATTGGCAGCGCTGGTGGGCACTGATTTGCAGCACTGGTGGGCACTGATTGGCAGCACTGATGAGTACAGATTGGCAGCACTGGTGGGCACAGATTGGCAGCACTGGTGGGCACTGATAGGCAGCACTGGTGGGCAGCACTGATTGGCAGCACTGATGAGTACAGATTGGCAGCAACTTCTGGGACTGCACTGATAGGTACCCTAGGTACACTAATGGGTGCCCTGATTATCAGTGTAGCTGTCCCCACAAGCTGGTTATCAGCTCTCCTCTCCTCTCCTCATGCTGTCAGCGTGAAGAAAGAAATGCCGATAACCGGTTTGTGTTCACATCTGTAATCAGCTGTCATTGGACACAACTGATCACGTGGTTAAGGGCCTCTGTGATTGGTCCTTTACCCTGATCTGTGATCAGCTTTGTTCTGAGGATGCAGCCATCACAGTGGTTGCCGTCCGCATGCCGCAGGGGGGGCAACGCAATCACAGGAGGACGTCCATGCAAAGTAAGGGCGCACTGTGGCCGTCTTTCGTCTATAGCCCAAGCAGGAACTGGTTAACCCCCTGCCAACGGCTCTCAGTAACTATACTGCAAGCGGGCAGCAGGTGCGGGCACGCGTGCGCTCCCGGCTTGCTCCCCGGGTTTGGGGCGCACATGCAACCCATGCTGTGATTGGACGCAGCACGAGTTTGGCAGAAGATTTCAGCCGGTGATTTTGACTGAAGTCAGCTGATCGGCTGTGTCCAATCACAGCACAGACTTCTGTGTTTACAAACACACAGGGCTCTGGATGCTGTGAACAGAAATTTCCAGAGAAATTAGTTCCCGAGAGGCAGAACGGCAGTCTGTCTATGTAAACGAGGAAGATTTGTCGTTCTGTAACAGGGGAAGACAGAGATCCTGTGTTTCTGCTAAGCAGGAACAGAAATCTCCATCTTCCCCACAGTTAGAAAGCACTCCCTAGGCATGCATTTAACCCTTTAATTGCCCCCTGATGTTAACCCCTTCCCTGCCAGTGTCATTAGTACAGTGACAGTGCATATTTTATTAGCAGTGATCACTGTATCGGTGTCACTTTTCCCCAAAAAGTGTAACTTGGTGTCCGATTTGTCCACCGCAATGTCTCAGTCCCGCTATAAGTCGCTGATCGCCGCCATTACCAGTAAAAAAATAAATAAAATAAATAAAAATTCCATAAAAATATTCCATAGTTTGTAGACGTGATATCAGCCAATATACGCTAAATGGGCTAACATGTAGCAGAATACATATTGGTCTAAACTGATGAAGAGATTTGATTGTTTACATTTTTTATTGGATCTCTTCTATAGCAGAAAATAAATAATAAATAGTTTTTTTTTTTTCCAAATTGTTGGTATTTTTTTGTTTATAGCTCAAAAAAAAAACAGCAGATGTGATTAAATACCACCAGAGAAATCTCTATTTGTGGGAAAAAAGGATATCAATTATTATTTGGGTACAGCGTCGCACGACCGCGCAATTGTCAGTTAAAGTAACGCAGTGCCGTATCGCAAAAAATGGCCTTGTCATGAAGAGGGGGCAGGGCCGCTGGTAGGGGGGGGGGGGGACCATCAGCCGTCCTGTAGGGGGCCCGGGCACACAGGGGGGGCCCCAACATCACGGAGAATCGGTGCGGTCCGGCAGAGGGGCAATTACAGCCCTGTGCAGCTCTCTACAGCAGCCGAAAGCCAGTTTCTCCCCCTCCTGCCAGCTTTCAGCTGCTGCAGGGAGAGACACAGACACAGGGCATCGTTCCTGTAATTGCTTCTCCGACACCGATCCCCCTCCCTGTTCTGCCTGCTGCTGACCCCCCCCCCCCCCTGTGTACCCCCCTTTCATTTTGCCGCCTCCCTCCCGCAGTGCTGCAGGCTTGCCTGTCCTGTAAAAAAATAACAAATTAAAAAAGAAAAAAAAGTAAACATTAAAAAATTTCCCTTCTTAATTCAGATGTGAAGATATATATATATATATAGATATAGATTAGCTACTATTATCCCCTCACTAATAAAACACGACCAATTGGGCTTTGTGAGAGAAAGGCAGCCCTCCGATGCCACAAGACGGATTCTAAACTTGATTCACCACGCTGGGGTCAGCCGAACGCCTTCTCTGCTGTTGTCCATCGACGCAGAGAAGGCGTTTCATAGGGTGGATTGGCGCTACATGTCAGAAGCTTTGACCAGTTTTGGTTTTCAGGGGGCTATCAAGTCGGCCATCATGGCTCTGTATTCTTGCCCTTCTGCTCAGGTGTACACGCCAGGTCTCCTTTCCAAGCCCTTCCAGATTTCTAATGGCACCAGACAGGGGTGTCCGCTCTCACCCACTATCTTCAATCTCATGATCGAACCACTTGCGGAGACGATCCGCCAACATTCTCAAATCACGGGGGTTTCAAGTGGGAGCCGAAAAACCAACTGGTCAACCTTTTTGCTGACGATGTGATTCTCTTCCTGACTGAACCGAAAATATCACTTCCCCAAGTTCTGCAAACGCTGCAACTCTTTTACTCCATCTCCTTTTACAAAGTAAACGTCTCTAAATCCCTCATATTGAACCTAGGGGTAGACCCCTCCACTGTAACTCTCCTCCAACGCACCTTACCTTTTACCTGGGCGAAAGATAGTATCCCCTACTTAGGTATTACCCTCACCTCTAGCCTCGGGACCCTAATGCGAGCTAACTATGAACCCTTAATACGTGACATACATACCCAATCGACGTCCTGGCCCACGAAACACCTATCATGGACTGGTAGACTAGCGGCATACAAAATGTCCATCCTCCCACAAATCTTATACCATTTTAGAGTGCTCCCTGTACCACTACCACACAAATATGTTAACCTGCTCACAAGTTCATTGTCCAAATTCTTGTGGACACAAAAAACCAAGATGTTAAATTCCTCATAGCCCATAAATCAGTGGGAGGGATGGGTCTCCCTGACCTCAACGACTATAGATGGGCAACGATCTTAGATCAACTGCAACATTGGTTCCACACGCAGGATAGACCGCGCTGGGCTTCTCTGGAAGGGGTACTGACAGAGACCCCAGACCTGACATCTCTCCTGTATATGGACTCGTTGAGGCCAAGGGACATCCTATCCTTCCCCCCAACTGTACGAGCATCCATACTAGCATGGCGACACCTTCGCCATAACTCAATTAATGAACCCCCCATTGACATCCCGCCAATCCCAGTTCATGCTCTTTCCTCCAGGATACCCTTCTTATACACTAAACCCCTTGTAAAACATGGAATTGTCCATGTACAAGACTTTTTAGATAAAAATAAACCTCGCCCCTGGACTGACATGAGAACGAAATTCTCCTTGCCGCCATCCCTATTTTTTTCCATGGTACCGAATTTCGCATTTCCTCTCCATGAACCCTATTCACCCCTTACACATACCTTCAGCAGTATGGACCTATCCGATGTTAAGGTACTAGTGAATCGCAACTATATCTTTGAGCCCTACTAGTTATCAATCAAGGGACATGTAAATCCTTTGACGAACGCTGGAACGAGTGGCTGACCCTTAATAATATTGTGAAAATGTGTTGAATGTATTTTTCTTACCCCTTCATGGTTGCTGGCTGGGGTGTGCGCCCTCCCACCCCCCATACTGTTTGCACCCAGATGGGGTGTGGGGGGTGGGAGGCGTGGACCCTACCGTTCAGCCTCTCCAAGGTCATGAATCCCATGCTATGAAGAAATAATATAATGGCAATCTTTCCTTCTTTACATAATGTGGCTGTTGTTTGTATACCTTTGAAAATGTTCGCAGTCAGTGCCTGTTGCATTGGCGCTCTTCCCTGTGTATGTTTTTTTGAAAATCAATAAAAACTTATTGTTCAAAAAAAAAAGGACTTACTGGTACATCCTTGGGTTGAAACTGTTATCCCCGGACCATGGATGCAGCTGCAGTCATGGCCCCGGTATCATTTTTTTTTTTTTTCAGCCGGCGATGCTGAATAAAGTAAAAGCGATCCGAGTGGATAAATAGACACTGGATCGCTTTTACATGTGACGGAAGGAGGCTTTACCCTTTCAGCAAGGCGCCAGGGACTGAACCCAGCAGTTCAGCTTGCTGACCATAGAGATGAAGGAGGACTGGAATGTCCCTGATCATCTCTATGGTCTAAGACAGTGGTTCAAAGCCTCAGTCCTCAAGTACCCCCAACAGGCCATGTTTTCGGATTTTCCTTTACTTTGCACAGCTGCTTTAAATCAATATCAATGGCATGGTATTGATAAGAGCTATTTTATCTAAGGGAAGTTCCCAAAACATGGCCTGTTGGGGGTATTTGAGGACTGAGGCTGAGAACCATCGGTCTAGGAAACTGGAAACGGCGAGTATTTTGTCACTTCCGGTTTTGGTCCGATCTAAACAAACCTGTGAAAGGGTCGGATCAAACCGATATATGTAACGTTATAACGTTTGTAAGTTTTTCATATGAAATGTTATTTCTGTTTTATCATTTTATGGTCAGACCGCGTCTGATTGACACTCCGGATGGAACCGCCCACACTGTACTGTCAGGGAGGGGGCGGAGTCACTGCTCAGACTTATTCCAATCTAAATTTAGTCTGAAAACTTTTGAGCTCATAGTAAAAAGCCGGCTTTTTTTCAGCCAAGCTGCTAAGGAGAACCAAGAAAATACCTAAAAAAGAGCCGAGTGCTCCACCTACTGGCTGAAAATGAGAATACAAAGTAATCAGATCCCCCTGCAAGAAAAATATTATTAAAAAGGTTTGGGAAAATACATGTAAAGTACAACACATTCACTTCATTCGTTTTGGTTAAAATTTTATTATATTGCTAATATATAGTGCTCTTCTCCCTGGGGTCTCAATGCACTTAGCAGGTGAAGCCGCCATCTTGGCAATTGCGTTGGCCGGGGATCGAACCCGGGTCAGCTGCTGGGATAGCAGCTATGCTCACCACTGCAACACCAACGCAGGGGCATGTCTTTGGTGTGGGAGGAAACCGGAGTACCCGGAGGAAACCCACGCAAGCACAGGAGGGAGAACATGCAAACTCCATGCAGGTAGTGTCCTGGTCAGGATTTGAACCAAGGACCCTAGTGCTGCAAGGCTAACCACTAAGCCTCTGTGCTGCCCATATATGGCCTTTGTTCTCTAAGGCCTGCCCCCGCTGAGCGGGGTAAATCAGTTATGTCCAATAGAGCTTAGAGGTGATGCCTTTAGCTCTACATTGTCACATGGACGGGTTAGGTGACATCGTCCATCTTATATCCCTTCTGAGTGTCCTGTCTGGGAAGATGAGGAGAACTCTTCTTCTGTAATGTTGGTCTGGGGAATAGCGATGTAAAAAACGTTTGATGTTCATGCCTATCGAAGGACTCCAGTGCTGCAAGGCAAAGCACTAAGCCTCTGCACTGCCCATATGTGATCTCTGTTCTCTAAGGCCCGCCCCCGCTGAGCAGGATAAATCAGTGATGTCCATTGGAGCTTATGCTGACCATACATGGATCAAAATTTATCCGATTCAGCATGGGCTATGTGTGCCCGCTGTGGTTAAACAAAGATGGGGGGGGGGGGGTGCTGAGGTGCTGAAGAGGGACAGAAGAGGTCAACTCACTGTGGGGCGGTGAAGGGGGACAGAGGAGGACAAGCTACTGTAGAGGGTGAAGGGGGACATAGGAGGACAACCTAATGTGGCGGGGTTAGGAAGGACAGAAGAGGACTACCTACTGCGAGGAGGTGAAGAAAGCAGAGGAGGACAACCTACGGGGGACAGGGGAGGACATTTCTGTAGGGGGTAAAGGGGGGCAAAAGACACCATACCCCCCAGCATGGTGTCTTCTGTCCCCCCTCACCTCCCCACACATTGTCCTCTGCCCCCCCTTCATCTCCCCACAGTAGGTTGCCATCGTCTGTCTCCCTTCACCCCCCCCACCTCACAGTAGGTTGTCATTGTCTGTCTCCCTTCACCCCTCCACCTCACAGTAGGTTGTCATCGTCTGTCTCCCTTCACCCCCTACAGTGAGCTGATTTCCTCTGCCCTGCTGACACCAACCACTGCTCTACTGACACCATCTTGCTTCCCTGGCCATGTCCAGTGCTCTGTTGATTCTTTCCTCTATCTCACTGCTACTCTCCATTTCCCAAATCAAAAAATCTAGTATGCCATCGACACTGTCCACTGCTCTACCAACAGTGTCTGCTGTCCATACACCGTGCATTGTCCACACACTGTCCGCTGCTGTACTGACAGTGTCCTCTGCTGTACTGACAGTGTCTGCTGCTGTACTGACAGTGTCTCCTGCTGTACTGACAGTGTCTCCTGATGTACTGACAGTGTCTGCTGCTGTACTGACAGTGTCTCCTGCTGTACTGACAGTGTCTCCTGCTGTACTGACATTGTCTCCTGCTGTACTGACAGTGTTCCCTGTCAAAACATCGCCTGCTGCTGTACTGACAGTGTCTGCTGTCCACACACTGTCCTCTGATGTACTGACAGTGTCTCCTGCTGTACTGACAGTGTCCGCTGTCCACACACTGTCCCCTGCTGTACTGACAGTGTCCGCTGTCCACACACTGTCCCCTGCTGTACTGACATTGTCCGCTGTCCACACACTGTCCGCTGCTGTACTGATACCATCCACTGCCCTATTGACATTGTCCACTGCTGCAGTGTCCCAATTAACTGCCCTACTGACACCGTCCACTCCACACCGCTCATTCAGCCGGGGTGAAGCACTTGATGGTAGATTGCTGTTATCACATGGTGGGGTGATGGGACGGGTGATGGGATGGGGAATGGCACTGGGTCGCCCAAGCCTGCTGCTGTTCCTGAGTTCATTTATCCGGGGTGAAGCACTTTTTGGCGGGGTGCTGTTATCACATGGTGGGGTGATAGGACGGGTGATAGGATGGGGAATGGCACTGGGTCGCCCAAGCCTGCTGCTTTTCCTGAGCTCATTTATCCGGGGTAAAGCACTTTTTGGTGGGGTGCTTTTACCACGTGGTGGGGTGATGGGACGGGTGATAGGACAGGGAATGGCACTGGGTCGCCCAAGCCTGCTGCTGTTACTGAGTTCATTTATCCGGGGTGAAGCACTTTTTGGTGGGGTGCTGTTATCACATGGTGGGGTGATGGGACGGGTGATAGGATGGGGAATGGCACTGGGTCGCCCAAGCCTGCTGCTTTTCCTGAGCTCATTTATCTGGGGTAAAGCACTTTTTGGTGGGGTGCTTTTACCACGTGGTGGGGTGATGGGACGGGTGATAGGACAGGGAATGGCACTGGGTCGCCCAAGCCTGCTGCTGTTCCTGAGTTCATTTATCCGGGGTGAAGCACTTTTTGGTGGGGTGCTTTTATCACATGGTGGGGTGATAGGACGGGTGATAGGACGGGGAATGGCACTGGGTCGCCCAAGCCTGCTGCCTTTCCTGAGATCATTTATCCGGGGTGAAGCACTTTTTGGTGGGGTGCTTTTATCACATGGTGGGGTGATGGGACGGGTGATAGGACGGGGAATGGCACTGGATCGCCCAAGCTTGCTGCTTTTCCTGAGTTCATTTATCCGGGGTAAAGCACATTTTGGTGGGGTGCTTTTATCACATGGTGGGGTGATGGGACGGGTGATAGGACGGGGAATGGCACTGGGTCGCCCAAGCTTGCTGCTTTTCCTGAGTTCATTTATCCGGGGTGAAGCACTTTTTGGTAGGGTGCTTATATCACATGGTGGGGCGATGGGACGGGTGACAGGGCGGGGAATGGCACTGGGTCGCCCAAGCTTGCTGCTTTTCCTGAGCTCATTTATCCGGGGTAAAGCACTTGTTGGTGGGGTGATGCCATCCGTCTTTCGTGAGGTGATAGGATGAGGAATAGCACTTGGTCGTCTGAGCCTAATGTTTTTCCTGAGCTCATTTATCCAGAGTGAAACACTTGTTGGTTGGGTGATATCACTTGTTGGTGGGGTGATATTATCATTTGTTGCTGGGGTGATATCACTCATTGATGGGCTGACACCCATCTTTCGTGGGGTGATAGGAGGGGGAATAATTCTGGGACGCCTGCTGTATTTCCTGAGCTCATTTATCCGAGGTGAAGCACTTGTTGGTGGGGTGATATCACTTGTTGGTGGATTGCTGTTATCACATTGTGGGGTGATGTCATCCATCTTTTGTGCGTTCATAGGACGAGGGATGGCACTAAGTAGTCTGAGCCTGATCTTTTCCTTGAGCTCATTGACCCAGAGTGAAGCACTTGTTGATGGGGTGATATCACTCGTTGATGGGGTGATATCACTTG
Organism: Pelophylax lessonae; assembly: GCF_965119305.1. Taxonomy (NCBI): domain Eukaryota; kingdom Metazoa; phylum Chordata; class Amphibia; order Anura; family Ranidae; genus Pelophylax; species Pelophylax lessonae. Next base: position 557,774,242 of record NC_138772.1, read on the forward strand.
TTGCTGGGGTGATATCACTTGTTGGTGGGGTGATATTATCACTTGTTGCTGGGGTGATATCACTTGTTGCTGGGGTGATATTATCACTCGTTGATGGGGTGATATCACTCGTTGATGGGGTGATATTATCACTTGTCGGTGGGGTGATATTATCACTTGTCGGTGGGGCGATATCACTTGTTGCTGGGGTGATATCACTCGTTGATGGGGTGATATTATCACTTGTTGCTGGAGTGATATCACTCGTTGATGGGGTGATATTATCACTTGTTGCTGGGGTGATATCACTCATTGATGGGGTGATATCACTCATTGATGGGGTGATATCACTTGTTGCTGGGGTGATATCACTTGTTGGTGGGGTGATATCACTCGTTGATGGGGTGATATCACTTGTTGGTGGGGTGATATCACTCGTTGATGGGGTGATATCACTTGTTGGTGGGGTGATATCACTTGTTGGTGGGGTGATATTATCACTTGTTGCTGGGGTGATATCACTTGTTGCTGGGGTGATGTTATCACTCGTTGATGGGCTGATATCACTCGTTGATGGGGTGATATTATCACTTGTTGCTGGAGTGATATCACTCGTTGATGGGGTGATATTATCACTTGTTGCTGGGGTGATATCACTCATTGATGGGGTGATATCATTCGTTGATGGGGTGATATTATCACTTGTTGCTGGAGTGATATCACTCGTTGATGGGGTGATATTATCACTTGTTGCTGGGGTGATATCACTCATTGATGGGGTTATATCACTTGTTGGTGGGGTGATATCACTTGTTGGTGGGGTGATATCACTCGTTGATGGGGTGATATCACTCGTTGATGGGGTGATATCAATCGTTGATGGGGTGATATCACTCGTTGATGGGGTGATATCAATCGTTGATGGGGTGATATCACTCGTTGATGGGTTGATATAAATCGTTGATGGGGTGATATCACTTGTAGGTGGGGTGATATCACTTGTTGATGGGGTGATATCACTTGTTGATGGGGTGATATCACTTGTTGATGGGGTGATATCACTCGTTGATGGGGTGATATCACTTGTTGATGGGGTGATATCACTTGTTGATGGGGTGATATCACTCGTTGATGGGGTGATATCACTTGTTGGTGGGGTGATATCAATCGTTGATGGGGTGATATCACTTGTTGATGGGGTGATGATATTAATGCAACCCCTAGGAGGTGCTATGCTGGGTCTCACCTCCTGAGAATTGATTGGCTGGATTCTGTCCTCTCTTGATGTTGGGGAGAATCGGTTGAACGCCTTGAAATATAATACCAGCAGTGCCTGCAGTATTACAAGCAGCACCAGCAGCATGGCTGGCAGCACCGGCTGTATCATGACAAGCCCCAGAGAGTATTCTGACCAGATCTCAGCCACAATATTTATAAGCAGGGGCGGGCCTGTGTTGTCTAAGACCAGCCCCCCGCTGAACCAGCAGAAATCGAATTGGACCAAAACTTCATAAAAGAATTCCGTCAGCTGCAGGAGCATCAGAAATTCTCCTATTTTGGTGGCCAGGACATTTCTGGGCAGGATGTAATTCAGAATGATAACACTTATCCAGAGTGTCATCTTTACCCAGAATGCAGTGCTGGCCAGTAATGAGAACCAGCTGGAGGGTTCCAGTGGCTCGTTTGCCATTTCTCTGACTGGTTCTAATGTAGGTTCCTCCATTGACTCGATGGCCGCGTTCCTACTTGGCATGAAGATCTCCGGAGGAACGTTTTCCATTGCCCTGACCAGTTCTTCCACTGGTTGGTCCGTTCTTCTGATGGTCGCCCCCTTATCCAGCATGTGGATGTCTGGGGGGTCTATGCTGACATTTCGTTTTCCTCCCCATGGGAGTAAAAACATGAGAATTATGCTGAGGATTTCGTTCCTCATTATTATATGAATAGTAACTGACACTAAAAACAATTACTACAGCAAATCTAGAGAGAAATCAGCTATTGCCGATCGCTATCAATCAAAGGGAATCAGTTGACAACCAATCACTGGAGTTCAAATAGAATGAAACACACAGTAATCAGAGAGAGCTTTCTACAGACAACCTGTCTCTACAGAGAGCAAACATCAACTGACACCTGGCTGAGGGCGCACTCCAATTTATAGGCTGGGGAGGTCATGTGACCATTGGCCAACTGCCAAGATTTCCTGATAGAAGATTGTAACTGTCAAAAGGCGGGGGAAGGTAATCAGGGGATTTCCAGGCTGGGGAGGTCATGTGACCATTGGCCAACTGCCAAGATTTTCCTGATAGGGATATTGTAACTGTCAGAAGGTGGGGGAAGGTAACCAGGGGATTTCCAGGCTGGGGAGGGGACTGTCATTAACTACTTGCTGACTCAGCATTTTCTGGCACTTTTTGTTTACAAGTTTAAATCATTATTTCAGAACCCCCAAACATTAGATATTTTTTTTCTTTTTAGCAGAGACCCCAGAGAATGAAATGGCGATCATTGCAATTTTATTTATATCACGCGGTATTTGTAATCCGGTATTTCTTTTTTTTTCAATGATAAATTTTATTAAGGGTTTGTAGTAAGGCTGTACAAACACAGGAGAAACAGAAAAGAAGAAACACACACCATATAGTCATATGATTTCACAATAAAAATAAGATTCTTATTTCCTCAAAACGAATACAAGTATCTAACGATCGGGGTCTCCTCTCTCCTCTTATCTACCCCTAAATCTGTCTATTCCTCTATCCTTCCTATAATCTCCTCTTCATAGCATAACTACTGATAGCACCGCCTCTACCCTCCCTGTCTTTTCTATTTTTATATATTAACCAAAGTAACCCGAAAAATAACACAACCCCCCCCCCCCAAAAAAAAGGGGGGGGGGGAACAAAAAAGAAACCTATATTTTCCCTCTCTTGCCGAGTCATCGCACAATTGTAATTCGGTATTTCAAATATAATTTTGTTTTGAAAAAAATATACTTTAATAAAAAATAAAAAAAAACACACAATATATTCCCGGATTTGTTATGTAAAGTATAAAAGATGGCGTTACGGCGAGTAAATAGATACCTGACATGTCACGCTTTAAAATTGCGCACCCTGGAGGAAAGGCGACAAACAGCGATACATAAAAATCTCCATAGTGGGCGCTTTATAGAATGTTAGCGGTCACCGGTTTGGAGTTACAGTAACATTGGCGGCGATTCCTCGCATGTGCGGTGGGAACGCCGTTTACATACGCATGCGGGGTTTAGTTATGCGTTCCCTTCTGCAGGAGAGCACGGGGGAGGGGGGGGGGGCACTTTAATTTTTTCTTTTCCTGTTTATTTTTACACCGTCCCTTTATTTCTTTATGTTTGGAATGTAAAGATCCCTGGTGATAGAAATCAGGGTGAGCGCTCCTCTTTATGGAGAGATCCGCCATCTATAACACCCCAAATACACAAATCTCTTCTTTACATTTCCATCCAAAACATCCAAAAAAACATTTTCTTCAATGAAATCCATTTAAGTAATAAAATCCGACCAATCAGGGTGCAGATTTCAGGAGCTCCTCCCCTCTATGGACCACTTTGGCCAGCAGGGGGCTCTGTGTATGGACTACATCTCCCAGCATGCCCCGCTCTCCCCATAGAGCTCTGCGTATGGACTACATCTCCCAGCATGCCCCGCTCTCCCCATAGGGCTCTGTGTATGGACTACATCTCCCAGCATGCCCCGCTCTCCCCATAGAGCTCTGCGTATGGACTACATCTCCCAGCATGCCCCGCTCTCCCCATAGGGCTCTGTGTATGGACTACATCTCCCAGCATGCCCCGCTCTCCCCATAGGGCTCTGTGTATGGACTACATCTCCCAGCATGCCCCGCTCTCCCCATAGAGCTCTGTGTATGGACTACATCTCCCAGCATGCCCAGCTCTCCCCATAGAGCTCTGCGTATGGACTACATCTCCCAGCATGCCCCGCTCTCCCCATGGGGCTCTGTGTATGGACTACATCTCCCAGCATGCCCCGCTCTCCCCATAGAGCTCTGTGTATGGACTACATCTCCCAGCATGCCTCGCTCTCCCCATAGAGCTCTGTGTATGGACTACATCTCCCAGCATGCCCCGCTCTCCCCATAGGGCTCTGTGTATGGACTAAATCTCCCAGCATGCCCCGCTCTCCCCATAGAGCTCTGCGTATGGACTACATCTCCCAGCATGCCCCGATGTCCCCATAGAGCTCTGCGTATGTACTAAATCTCCCAGCATGCCCCGCTCTCCCCATAGAGCTCTGCGTATGGACTACATCTCCCAGCATGCCCCGCTCTCCCCATAGAGCTCTGTGTATGGACTAAATCTCGCAGCATGCCCCGCTCTCCCCATAGAGCTCTGCGTATGGACTACATCTTTCCCTGCCAGCTGTATACTGCACATCCCCCACCTGTATACTGCACATCCCCCCACCTGTATATTGCACATCCCCCACCTGTATACTGCACATACCCCCCCACCTGTATACTGCACATCCCCCCACCTGTATACTGCACATCCCCCACCTGTATACTGCACATCCCCCCCACCTGTATACTGCACATCCCCCCCACCTGTATACTGCACATCCCCACCTGTATACTGCACATCCCCCACCTGTATACTGCACATCCCCCCCCCCCTGTATACTGCACATCCCCCACCTGTATACTGCACATCCTCCCACCTGTATACTGCACATCCCCCCACCTGTATACTGCACATCCCCCACCTGTATACTGCACATCCCCCCCACCTGTATACTGCACATCCCCCCACCTGTATACTGCACCCCCCACCTGTATACTGCACATCCCCCCCACCTGTATACTGCACATCCCCCCCACCTGTATACTACACATCCCCCCACCTGTATACTGTACACCCCCCCACCTGTATACTGCACATCCCCCACCTGTATACTGCACATCCCCCCACCTGTATACTGCCCCCCCCCACCTGTATACTGCACATCCCCCCACCTGTATACTGCACATCCCCCACCTGTATACTGCACATCCCCCACCTGTATACTGCACATCCCCCCCACCTGTATACTGCACATCCCCCCCACCTGTATACTGCACATCCCCACCTGTATACTGCACATCCCCCACCTGTATACTGCACATCCCCCCCCCCTGTATACTGCACATCCCCCACCTGTATACTGCACATCCTCCCACCTGTATACTGCACATCCCCCCACCTGTATACTGCACATCCCCCACCTGTATACTGCACATCCCCCCCACCTGTATACTGCACATCCCCCCACCTGTATACTGCACCCCCCACCTGTATACTGCACATCCCCCCCACCTGTATACTGCACATCCCCCCCACCTGTATACTACACATCCCCCCACCTGTATACTGTACACCCCCCCACCTGTATACTGCACATCCCCCACCTGTATACTGCACATCCCCCCACCTGTATACTGCCCCCCCCCACCTGTATACTGCACATCCCCCCACCTGTATACTGCACATCCCCCACCTGTATACTGCACATCCCCCCACCTGTATACTGCACATCCCCCCACCTGTATACTGCACATCCCACGAGGCTGAAGTTGGTTTCTTATTCGGCAGTTTCTTATACATTACTATGACAAATAAACCTTTTTTCCTCTTATTCCTCTGCAGTAAATCTGTTTTCTTCTACATAAATGTTAAATATTATTTGTGAACAATCAGATTAATAAAAAAAAAATCTATTATTTGTGTTTTTACTGAAAAAAACGATAGTGAAAAATGGATGAAAAAATATGCATTTTGAATAAGTAACTGGGGAATTTAAGGGGTTAAACGCTGTTGGGCCACTAATCTAACGGTGGAAATACAAAGAGTAAGGACCCCTCCATAATACCCAACTGTACCCAGCCTGGCCCAAACTGTGGATTGGCATTAAAACAGGTGCCAACCTTGCCAACTATATATATTTTCAGCATTTTGAATAAGTAACAGGAATTTAAGGGGTTAAATGCTGTTGGGCCACTGTATATAGTTGGCAAGGTTGGCACCTGTTTCCATGTCAATCCACAGTTTGGGCCAGGCTGGATACAGTTGGGTATTATGGAGGGGTCCTAACTCTTTATATTTCCACCCTTAGATCAGTGGCCCAACGGCATTTAACCCCTTAAATTCCTCAGTTACTTATTCAAAATGCTGAAAATGTATATAGTTGGCAAGGTTGGCACCTGTTTTCCTGCCAATCCACAGTTTGGGCCAGGCTGGATACAGTTGGGTATTATGGAGGGGTTCTTATTCTTTATATTTCCACCGTTAGATCAGTGGCCCAACAGCGTTTAACCCCTTAAATTCCCCAGTTACTTATTTAAAATGCATATTTTTTCATCCATTTTTCACTATCGTTTTTTTCAGTAAAAACACAAATAATAGATTTTTTTTTTATTAATCTGATTGTTCACAAATAATATTTAACATTTATGTAGAAGAAAACAGATTTACTGCAGAGGAATAAGAGGAAAAAAGGTTTATTTGTCATAGTAATGTATAAGAAACTGCCGAATAAGAAACCAACTTCAGCCTCGTACCCATCCCCCACCTGTATACTGCACCCCCACCTGTATACTGCCTATCCCCCACCTGTATACAGCACCCCCCCACCTGTATACTGCACCCCCCACCTGTATACTGCCCATCCCCCACCTGTATACTGCACCCCCCCACCTGTATACTGCACACCCCCCCTGTATACTGCACATCCCCCCTGTGTACTGCACATCCCCCCACCTGTATACTGCCCCCCCGTATACTACACATCCCCCTCCCACCTGTATACTACACATCCCCCACCTGTATACTGCACATCCCCCCACCTGTATACTGCACATCCCCCCCACCTGTATACTGCACATCCCCCCCCTGTATACTACACACCCCCCTCCCACCTGTATACTGCACACCCCCCCACCTGTATACTGCACATCCCCCCACCTGTAAACTACACATCCCCCACCTGTATACTGCCCATCCCCCCCACCTGTATACTGCCCATCCCCCCACATGTATACTGCACATCCCCCCCACCTGTATACTGCACATCCCCCCCACCTGTATACTGCACACCCCCCCACCTGTATACTGCACATCCCCCCACCTGTATACTGCACATCCCCCACCTGTATACTGCCCCCCCACCTGTATACTGCACATCCCCCACCTGTATACTGCACACCCCCCCACCTGTATACTGCACATCCCCCCACCTGTATACTGCCCATCCCCCCCACCTGTATACTGCCCATCCCCCCACCTGTATACTGCACATCCCCCCCACCTGTATACTGCACATCCCCCCACCTGTATACTGCATACCCCCCCACCTGTATACTGCACATCCCCCCACCTGTATACTGCACATCCCCCACCTGTATACTGCCCCCCCACCTGTATACTGCACATCCCCCACCTGTATACTGCACACCCCCCCCACCTGTATACTGCACATCCCCCCACCTGTATACTGCACATCCCCCACCTGTATACTGCACACCCCCCCCCTGTATACTGCACATCCCCCCACCTGTATACTACACATCCCCCACCTGTATACTACACATCCCCCACCTGTATACTGCCCCCCCACCTGTATACTGCACCCCCCCCTGTATACTGCACATCCCCCCCACCTGTATACTGCACATCCCCCCCCCTGTATACTACACACCCCCCTCCCACCTGTATACTGCACACCCCCCCCTGTATACTGCACATCCCCCCACCTGTATACTACACATCCCCCACCTGTATACTGCACATCCCCCCCACCTGTATACTGCCCATCCCCCCACCTGTATACTGCACATCCCCCCCACCTGTATACTGCACACACCCCCACCTGTATACTGCACATCCCCCCACCTGTATACTGCACACCCCCCCACCTGTATACTACACCCCCCACCTGTATACTACACCCCCCCCACCTGTATACTGCACATCCCCCCCACCTGTATACTGCCCATCCCCCCACCTGTATACTGCACATCCCCCCACCTGTATACTACACCCCCCCACCTGTATACTACACCCCCCACCTGTATACTGCACATCCCCCCCACCTGTATACTGCCCCCCCACCTGTATACTGCACATCCCCCACCTGTATACTGCACACCCCCCCCCCTGTATACTGCACATCCCCCCACCTGTATACTACACATCCCCCACCTGTATACTGCACATCCCCCCATCTGTATACTGCACATCCCACCTGTATACTGCACATCCCCCCACCTGTATACTACACCCCCCCCCACCTGTATACTGCACATCCCCCCCACCTGTATACTGCCCATCCCCCCACCTGTATACTGCACATCCCCCACCTGTATACTGCACATCCCCCCACCTGTATACTACACCCCCCCACCTGTATACTGCACATCCCTCCACCTGTATACTGCACATCCCCCCCACCTGTATACTGCACATCCCCCCCACCTGTATACTGCCCATACCCCCACCTGTATACTGCACATCCCCCACCTGTATACTGCACACCCCCCACCTGTATACTGCACACCCCCCCTGTATAATGCACATCCCCCCACCTGTATACTACACATCCCCCACCTGTATACTGCACCCCCCCCACCTGTATACTGAACACCCCCCCACCTGTATACTGCCAATCCCCCACCTGTATACTGCCCATCCCCCCACCTGTATACTGAACATCCCCCCACCTGGATACTGCACATCCCCCCACCTGTATACTGCACATCCCCCACCTGTATACTGCCCATCCCCCACCTGTATACTGCACATCCCCCACCTGTATACTGCACATCCCCCACCTGTATACTGCCCATCCCCCCACCTGTATACTGCACATCCCCCACCTGTATACTGCCCATCCCCCCACCTGTATACTGCACATCCCTCCCCCCACCTGTATACTGCACATCCCCCACCTGTATACTGCCCATCCCCCACCTGTATACTGCCCATCCCCCACCTGTATACTGCACATCCCCCACCTATATACTGCACATCCCCCACCTGTATACTGCACATCCCCCACCTGTATACTGCCCATCCCCCACCTGTATACTGCACCCCCCCACCTGTATACTGCACATCCCCCCACCTGTATACTGCACATCCCCCCCACCTGTATACTGCCCATCCCCCCACCTGTATACTGCCCATCCCCCCACCTGTATACTGCACATCCCCCCCACCTATATACTGCACATCCCCCCACCTGTATACTGCACCCCCCCCCCACCTGTATACTGCACATCCCCCACCTGTATACTGCACATCCCCCACCTGTATACTGCACATCCCCCCACCTGTATACTGCACATCCCCCCCCCACCTGTATACTGCACATCCCCCCACCTGTATACTGCACCCCCCCCCCACCTGTATACTGCACACCCCCCCCCACCTGTATACTGTACATCCCCCCCACCTGTATACTGCACATCCCCCCCACCTGTATACTGCACATCCCCCACCTGTATACTGCACATCCCCCCCACCTGTATACTGCACATCCCCCCACCTGTATACTGCACATCCCCCCCACCTGTATACTGCACATCCCCCCACCTGTATACTGCACATCCCCCACCTGTATACTGCACATCCCCCCACCTGTATACTGCACATCCCCCCCACCTGTATACTGCACATCCCCCCCACCTGTATACTGCACATCCCCCCACCTATATACTGCATATCCCCCACCTGTATACTGCACATCCCCCCCACCTGTATACTGCACATCCCCCCACCTATATACTGCATATCCCCCACCTGTATACTGCACATCCCCCCACCTGTATACTGCACATCCCCCCCCACCTGTATACTGCACATCCCCCCACCTGTATACTGCACCCCCCCCCCCACCTGTATACTGCACACCCCCCCCCCCACCTGTATACTGCACATCCCCCCCACCTGTATACTGCACATCCCCCCCACCTGTATACTGCACATCCCCCCACCTGTATACTGCACCCCCCCCCCACCTGTATACTGCACACCCCCCCCCCACCTGTATACTGCACATCCCCCCCACCTGTATACTGCACATCCCCCCCACCTGTATACTGCACATCCCCCCACCTGTATACTGCACATCCCCCACCTGTATACTGCACATCCCCCACCTGTATACTGCACATCCCCCCACCTGTATACTGCACATCCCCCCACCTGTATACTGCACATCCCCCACCTGTATACTGCACATCCCCCACCTGTATACTGCACATCCCCCCACCTGTATACTGCACATCCTCCACCTGTATACTGCACATCCCCCCACCTGTATACTGCACATCCCCCCACCTGTATACTACACATCCCCCCCACCTGTATACTACACATCCCCACCTGTATACTGCACACCCCCACCTGTATACTACACATCCCCCCCACCTGTATACTGCACATCCCCCCCACCTGTATACTGCACATCCCCCACCTGTATACTGCACATCCCCCCACCTGTATTACACACCCCCCGCCTTCACCTGTATACTGCACACCCCCACCTGTATACTGCACACCCCCCCCCACCTGTATACTGCACATCCCCACCTGTATACTGCACATCCTCCACCTGTATACTGCACATCCCCCCCACCTGTATACTGCACAGCCCCCACCTGTATACTGCACATCCCCCGCCTTCACCTGTATACTGCACACCCCCACCTGTATACTGCACATCCCCCCACCTGTATACTGCACATCCCCCACCTGTATACTACACACCCCCCGCCTTCACCTGTATACTGCACACCCCCACCTGTATACTGCACACCCCCCCACCTGTATACTGCACATCCCCCACCTGTATACTGCACATCCCCCCACCTGTATACTGCACATCCCCCACCTGTATACTGCACATCCCCCACCTGTATACTGCACATCCCCCCCACCTGTATACTGCACATCTCCCACCTGTATGCTGCCCCCCACCTGTATACTGCACACCCCACCTGTATACTGCACACCCCCCACCTGTATACTGCCCCCCCCACCTGTATACTGCCCATCCCCCACCTGTATACTGCACATCCCCCACCTGTATACTGCACATCCCCCACCTGTATACTGTACACCCCACCTGTATACTGCGCATCCCCCCACCTGTATACTGCACATCCCCCCACCTGTATACTGCACATTCCCCACCTGTATACTGCACATCCCCCCACCTGTATACTGCACATCCCCCACCTGTATACTGCAAATCCCACCCACCTGTATACTGCACATCCCCCACCTGTATACTGCACATCCCCCACCTGTATACTGCAAATCCCACCCACCTGTATACTGCACATCCCCCCACCTGAATACTGCACATCCCCCCCACCTGTATACTGCACATATCCCCACCTGTATACTGCACATCCCTCCCCCCACCTGTATACTGCACATCCCCCCCACCTGTATACTGTACACCCCCCACCTGTATACTGCACATCCCTCCCCCCACCTGTATACTGCACATCCCCCCACCTGTATACTGCACATCCCCCCACCTGTATACTGCACATCCCCCCACCTGTATACTGTACACCCCCACCTGTATACTGCACATCCCTCCCCCCACCTGTATACTGCACATCCCCCCCACCTGTATACTGTACACCCCCCACCTGTATACTGCACATCCCTCCCCCCACCTGTATACTGCACATCCCCCCACCTGTATACTACACATCCCCCCACCTGTATACTGCACATCCCCCCACCTGTATACTACACATCCCCCCACCTGTATACTACACATCCCCCCCACCTGTATACTGCACACCCCCCCCACCTGTATACTGCACACCCCCCCACCTGTATATTACACCCCCCCACCTCCACCTGTATACTGCACCCCCCACCTGTATACTACACATCCCTCCCACCTGTATACTGCACATCCCCCCACCTGTATACTGCACCCCCCACCTGTATACTGCACATCCCCCCCACCTGTATACTGCACATCCCCCCCACCTGTATACTACACATCCCCCCACCTGTATACTGTACACCCCCCCACCTGTATACTGCACATCCCCCACCTGTATACTGCACATCCCCCCACCTGTATACTGCCCCCCCCCCCACCTGTATACTGCACATCCCCCCACCTGTATACTGCACATCCCCCACCTGTATACTGCACATCCCCCACCTGTATACTGCACATCCCCCACCTGTATACTGCACATCCCCCCCACCTGTATACTGCACATCCCCCCCACCTGTATACTGCACATCCCCACCTGTATACTGCACATCCCCCACCTGTATACTGCACATCCCCCCCCCCTGTATACTGCACATCCCCCACCTGTATACTGCACATCCTCCCACCTGTATACTGCACATCCCCCCACCTGTATACTGCACATCCCCCACCTGTATACTGCACATCCCCCCCACCTGTATACTGCACATCCCCCCACCTGTATACTGCACCCCCCACCTGTATACTGCACATCCCCCCCACCTGTATACTGCACATCCCCCCCACCTGTATACTACACATCCCCCCACCTGTATACTGTACACCCCCCCACCTGTATACTGCACATCCCCCACCTGTATACTGCACATCCCCCCACCTGTATACTGCCCCCCCCCACCTGTATACTGCACATCCCCCCACCTGTATACTGCACATCCCCCACCTGTATACTGCACATCCCCCACCTGTATACTGCACATCCCCCCACCTGTATACTGCACATCCCCCACCTGTATACTGCACATCCCCCACCTGTATACTGCACATCCCCCCACCTGTATACTGCACATCCCACGAGGCTGAAGTTGGTTTCTTATTCGGCAGTTTCTTATACATTACTATGACAAATAAACCTTTTTTCCTCTTATTCCTCTGCAGTAAATCTGTTTTCTTCTACATAAATGTTAAATATTATTTGTGAACAATCAGATTAATAAAAAAAAAATCTATTATTTGTGTTTTTACTGAAAAAAACGATAGTGAAAAATGGATGAAAAAATATGCATTTTGAATAAGTAACTGGGGAATTTAAGGGGTTAAACGCTGTTGGGCCACTAATCTAACGGTGGAAATACAAAGAGTAAGGACCCCTCCATAATACCCAACTGTACCCAGCCTGGCCCAAACTGTGGATTGGCATTAAAACAGGTGCCAACCTTGCCAACTATATATATTTTCAGCATTTTGAATAAGTAACAGGAATTTAAGGGGTTAAATGCTGTTGGGCCACTGTATATAGTTGGCAAGGTTGGCACCTGTTTCCATGTCAATCCACAGTTTGGGCCAGGCTGGATACAGTTGGGTATTATGGAGGGGTCCTAACTCTTTATATTTCCACCCTTAGATCAGTGGCCCAACAGCGTTTAACCCCTTAAATTCCTCAGTTACTTATTCAAAATGCTGACAATGTATATAGTTGGCAAGGTTGGCACCTGTTTTAATGCCAATCCACAGTTTGGGCCAGGCTGGATTCAGTTGGGTATTATGGAGGGGTTCTTACTCTTTGTATTTCCACCGTTAGATTAGTGGCCCAACAGCGTTTAACCCCTTAAATTCCCCAGTTACTTATTTAAAATGCATATTTTTTCATCCATTTTTCACTATCGTTTTTTTCAGTAAAAACACAAATAATAGATTTTTTTTTATTAATCTGATTGTTCACAAATAATATTTAACATTTATGTAGAAGAAAACAGATTTACTGCAGAGGAATAAGAGGAAAAAAGGTTTATTTGTCATAGTAATGTATAAGAAACTGCCGAATAAGAAACCAACTTCAGCCTCGTACCCATCCCCCACCTGTATACTGCACCCCCACCTGTATACTGCCTATCCCCCACCTGTATACAGCACCCCCCCACCTGTATACTGCACCCCCCACCTGTATACTGCCCATCCCCCACCTGTATACTGCACCCCCCCACCTGTATACTGCACACCCCCCCTGTATACTGCACATCCCCCCTGTGTACTGCACATCCCCCCACCTGTATACTGCCCCCCCGTATACTACACATCCCCCTCCCACCTGTATACTACACATCCCCCACCTGTATACTGCACATCCCCCCACCTGTATACTGCACATCCCCCCCACCTGTATACTGCACATCCCCCCCCTGTATACTACACACCCCCCTCCCACCTGTATACTGCACACCCCCCCACCTGTATACTGCACATCCCCCCACCTGTAAACTACACATCCCCCACCTGTATACTGCCCATCCCCCCCACCTGTATACTGCCCATCCCCCCACATGTATACTGCACATCCCCCCCACCTGTATACTGCACATCCCCCCCACCTGTATACTGCACACCCCCCCACCTGTATACTGCACATCCCCCCACCTGTATACTGCACATCCCCCACCTGTATACTGCCCCCCCACCTGTATACTGCACATCCCCCACCTGTATACTGCACACCCCCCCACCTGTATACTGCACATCCCCCCACCTGTATACTGCCCATCCCCCCCACCTGTATACTGCCCATCCCCCCACATGTATACTGCACATCCCCCCCACCTGTATACTGCACATCCCCCCACCTGTATACTGCATACCCCCCCACCTGTATACTGCACATCCCCCCACCTGTATACTGCACATCCCCCACCTGTATACTGCCCCCCCACCTGTATACTGCACATCCCCCACCTGTATACTGCACACCCCCCCCACCTGTATACTGCACATCCCCCCACCTGTATACTGCACATCCCCCACCTGTATACTGCACACCCCCCCCCTGTATACTGCACATCCCCCCACCTGTATACTACACATCCCCCACCTGTATACTACACATCCCCCACCTGTATACAGCCCCCCCACCTGTATACTGCACCCCCCCCTGTATACTGCACATCCCCCCCACCTGTATACTGCACATCCCCCCCCTGTATACTACACACCCCCCTCCCACCTGTATACTGCACACCCCCCCCTGTATACTGCACATCCCCCCACCTGTATACTACACATCCCCCACCTGTATACTGCACATCCCCCCCACCTGTATACTGCCCATCCCCCCACCTGTATACTGCACATCCCCCCCACCTGTATACTGCACACACCCCCACCTGTATACTGCACATCCCCCCACCTGTATACTGCACACCCCCCCACCTGTATACTACACCCCCCACCTGTATACTACACCCCCCCCACCTGTATACTGCACATCCCCCCCACCTGTATACTGCCCATCCCCCCACCTGTATACTGCACATCCCCCCACCTGTATACTACACCCCCCCACCTGTATACTACACCCCCCACCTGTATACTGCACATCCCCCCCACCTGTATACTGCCCCCCCACCTGTATACTGCACATCCCCCACCTGTATACTGCACACCCCCCCCCCTGTATACTGCACATCCCCCCACCTGTATACTACACATCCCCCACCTGTATACTGCACATCCCCCCATCTGTATACTGCACATCCCACCTGTATACTGCACATCCCCCCACCTGTATACTACACCCCCCCCCCACCTGTATACTGCACATCCCCCCCACCTGTATACTGCCCATCCCCCCACCTGTATACTGCACATCCCCCACCTGTATACTGCACATCCCCCCACCTGTATACTACACCCCCCCACCTGTATACTGCACATCCCTCCACCTGTATACTGCACATCCCCCCCACCTGTATACTGCACATCCCCCCCACCTGTATACTGCCCATACCCCCACCTGTATACTGCACATCCCCCACCTGTATACTGCACACCCCCCACCTGTATACTGCACACCCCCCCTGTATAATGCACATCCCCCCACCTGTATACTACACATCCCCCACCTGTATACTGCACCCCCCCCACCTGTATACTGAACACCCCCCCACCTGTATACTGCCAATCCCCCACCTGTATACTGCCCATCCCCCCACCTGTATACTGAACATCCCCCCACCTGGATACTGCACATCCCCCCACCTGTATACTGCACATCCCCCACCTGTATACTGCCCATCCCCCACCTGTATACTGCACATCCCCCACCTGTATACTGCACATCCCCCACCTGTATACTGCCCATCCCCCCACCTGTATACTGCACATCCCCCACCTGTATACTGCCCATCCCCCCACCTGTATACTGCACATCCCTCCCCCCACCTGTATACTGCACATCCCCCACCTGTATACTGCCCATCCCCCACCTGTATACTGCCCATCCCCCACCTGTATACTGCACATCCCCCACCTATATACTGCACATCCCCCACCTGTATACTGCACATCCCCCACCTGTATACTGCCCATCCCCCACCTGTATACTGCACCCCCCCACCTGTATACTGCACATCCCCCCACCTGTATACTGCACATCCCCCCCACCTGTATACTGCACACCCCCCCCCCACCTGTATACTGCACATCCCCCCCACCTGTATACTGCACATCCCCCCCACCTGTATACTGCACCCCCCACCTGTATACTGCACATCCCCCCCACCTGTATACTGCACATCCCCCCACCTGTATACTGCACATCCCCCCCACCTGTATACTGCACATCCCCCCACCTGTATACTGCACATCCCCCACCTGTATACTGCACATCCCCCCACCTGTATACTGCACATCCCCCCCACCTGTATACTGCACATCCCCCCCACCTGTATACTGCACATCCCCCCCACCTATATACTGCATATCCCCCACCTGTATACTGCACATCCCCCCACCTGTATACTGCACATCCCCCACCTGTATACTGCACATCCCCCACCTGTATACTGCACATCCCCCCACCTGTATACTGCACATCCCCCCACCTGTATACTGCACATCCCCCACCTGTATACTGCACATCCCCCACCTGTATACTGCACATCCCCCCACCTGTATACTGCACATCCTCCACCTGTATACTGCACATCCCCCCACCTGTATACTGCACATCCCCCCACCTGTATACTACACATCCCCCCCACCTGTATACTACACATCCCCACCTGTATACTGCACACCCCCACCTGTATACTACACATCCCCCCCACCTGTATACTGCACATCCCCCCCACCTGTATACTGCACATCCCCCACCTGTATACTGCACATCCCCCCACCTGTATTACACACCCCCCGCCTTCACCTGTATACTGCACACCCACACCTGTATACTGCACACCCCCCCCCACCTGTATACTGCACATCCCCACCTGTATACTGCACATCCTCCACCTGTATACTGCACATCCCCCCCACCTGTATACTGCACAGCCCCCACCTGTATACTGCACATCCCCCACCTGTATACTACACACCCCCCGCCTTCACCTGTATACTGCACACCCCCACCTGTATACTGCACATCCCCCCACCTGTATACTGCACATCCCCCACCTGTATACTACACACCCCCCGCCTTCACCTGTATACTGCACACCCCCACCTGTATACTGCACACCCCCCCACCTGTATACTGCACATCCCCCACCTGTATACTGCACATCCCCCCACCTGTATACTGCACATCCCCCACCTGTATACTGCACATCCCCCACCTGTATACTGCACATCCCCCCCACCTGTATACTGCACATCTCCCACCTGTATGCTGCCCCCCACCTGTATACTGCACACCCCACCTGTATACTGCACACCCCCCACCTGTATACTGCCCCCCCCACCTGTATACTGCCCATCCCCCACCTGTATACTGCACATCCCCCACCTGTATACTGCACATCCCCCACCTGTATACTGTACACCCCACCTGTATACTGCGCATCCCCCCACCTGTATACTGCACATCCCCCCACCTGTATACTGCACATTCCCCACCTGTATACTGCACATCCCCCCACCTGTATACTGCACATCCCCCACCTGTATACTGCAAATCCCACCCACCTGTATACTGCACATCCCCCACCTGTATACTGCACATCCCCCACCTGTATACTGCAAATCCCACCCACCTGTATACTGCACATCCCCCCACCTGTATACTGCACATCCCCCCCACCTGTATACTGCACATATCCCCACCTGTATACTGCACATCCCTCCCCCCACCTGTATACTGCACATCCCCCCCACCTGTATACTGTACACCCCCCACCTGTATACTGCACATCCCTCCCCCCACCTGTATACTGCACATCCCCCCACCTGTATACTGCACATCCCCCCACCTGTATACTGTACACCCCCACCTGTATACTGCACATCCCTCCCCCCACCTGTATACTGTACACCCCCCACCTGTATACTGCACATCCCTCCCCCCACCTGTATACTGCACATCCCCCCACCTGTATACTACACATCCCCCCACCTGTATACTGCACATCCCCCCACCTGTATACTACACATCCCCCCACCTGTATACTACACATCCCCCCCACCTGTATACTGCACACCCCCCCCACCTGTATACTGCACACCCCCCCACCTGTATATTACACCCCCCCACCTCCACCTGTATACTGCACCCCCCACCTGTATACTACACATCCCTCCCACCTGTATACTGCACATCCCCCCACCTGTATACTGCACCCCCCCACCTGTATAATGCACATCCCCCCACCTGTATACTGCACACCCACCCACCTGTATACTGCACATCCCCCACCTGTATACTGCAAATCCCCCCCACCTATATACTGCACATCCCCCCCACCTGTGTACTACACCCCCCCGCCTCCACCTGTATACTGCACATCCCCCCACCTGTATACTGCATATCCCCCCACCTGTATACTGCACATCCCCCACCTGTATACTGCACATCCCCCCACCTGTATACTGCACATCCCCCCACCTGTATACTGCACATCCCCCACCTGTATACTGCACACCCCCCCCCACCTGTATACTGCACATCCCCCACCTGTATACTACACACCCCCCGCCGTCACCTGTATACTGCCAATCCCCCCACCTGTATACTGCACACACCCCACCTCCCTACCTGTATACTGCACACCCCCGCCCCACCTGTATACTGCACACCCCCCCGCCCCACCTGTATACTGCACACCCCCGCCCCACCTGTATACCGCACACCCCCCCGCCCCACCTGTATACTGCACACCCCCGCCCCACCTGTATACTGCACACCCCCGCCCCACCTGTATACTGCACACACCCCCGCCCCCTACCTGTATACTGCATGACCCCCTTCTGCCCCCACCTGTATACTATACACTTCCACCCCACCTGTATACTGTAAACCCCCCTGCCCCCACATATATATTGTACACCCCCCTACCTGTATACTGCACACCCCTGCCCCCCCCCCCTACCTGAATACTGTACACCCCAGTGCCAGTGTTGCCCCCCCACACCTGTATGCTGTACACAAACAAAAATGCATGTGCTTTAGCGCCTCTGATTGGCCTATACATGGTTTGTATCACAGCGCACACCGGAGTGAGAAATATTTCTACCATCAGAACTCCTGCCTGACGCTGAACTGATGACCTCTATGGGGCTTTTAAAGCGTTTCCTAAGAAAAAATATACGGAACTGAAGTTTTTCGTAGTTTCATGGACGCAAAACCCCTACAGGTCATCAGTTTAGTGTCAGGCAGGAGTTTTAAGTAGCTGGTCTTGCCTAGGACGCAAAACAGTCTTGCACCGGCCCTGGGTATACAAACCTATCCAACTACACAGAGGAGTACACCAACCTATCCAACAACACAGAGGAGTACACCAACCTATCCAACTACACAGAGGAGTATACAAACCTATCCAACTACACAGAGGAGTACACCAACCTATCCAACTACACAGAGGAGTACACCAACCTATCCAACTACACAGAGGAGTATACAAACCTATCCAACTACACAGAGGAGTACACCAACCTATCCTACTACACAGAGGAGTACACCAACCTATCCAACTACACAGAGGAGTATACAAACCTATCCAACTACACAGAGGAGTACACCAACCTATCCAACTACACAGAGGAGTACACCAACCTATCCAACTACACAGAGGGGTATACAAACCTATCCAACTACACAGAGGAGTACACCAACCTACCCAACTACACAGAGGAGTACACCAACCTATCCAACTACACAGAGGAGTACACCAACCTATCCTACTACACAGAGGAGTACACCAACCTATCCTACTACACAGAGGAGTACACCAACCTATCCTACTACACAGAGGAGTATACAAACCTATCCAACTACACAAAGGAATACACCAACCTATCCAACTACATAGAGGGGTACACCAACCTATCCTACTACACAGAGGGGTACACCAACCTATCCAACTACACAGAGGAGTACACCAACCTATCCAACTACACAGAGGGGTACACCAACCTATCCAACTACACAGAGGAGTACACCAACCTATCAAACTACACAGAGGAGTATACAAACCTATCCAACTACACAGAGGAGTACACCAACCTATCCTACTACACAGAGGAGTACACCAACCTATCCAACTACACAGAGGAGTACACCAACCTATCCAACTACACAGAGGAGTACACCAACCTATCCAACTACACAAAGGAGTACACCAACCTATCCAACTACACAGAGGAGTACACCAACCTATCCAAATACACAGAGGAGTACACTAACCTATCCTACTACACAGAGGAGTACACCAACCTATCCTACTACACAGAGGAGTACACCAACCTATCCAACTACACAGAGGAGTACACCAACCTATCCAACTACACAGAGGAGTACACCAACCTATCCAACTACACAGAGGAGTACACCAACCTATCCTACTACATAGAGGAGTACACTAACCTATCCTACTACACAGAGGAGTACACCAACCTATCCTACTACACAGAGGAGTATACCAACCTACCCAACTACACAGAGGAGTACACCAACCTATCCTACTACACAGAGGAGTACACTAACCTATCCTACTACACAGAGGAGTACACCAACCTATCCTACTACACAGAGGAGTATACCAACCTACCCAACTACACAGAGGAGTACACCAACCTATCCAACTACACAGAGGAGTACACCAACCTATCCTACTACACAGAGGAGTACACCAACCTATCCTACTACACAGAGGAGTACACCAACCTACCCAACTACACAGAGGAGTACACCAACCTATCCAACTACACAGAGGAGTACACCAACCTATCCTACTACACAGAGGAGTACACCAACCAACTACACAGAGGGGTATACAAACCTATCCAACTACACAGAGGAGTACACCAACCTATCCAACTACACAAAGGAGTACACCAACCTATCCTACTACACAGAGGAGTACACCTACCTATCCAACTACACAGAGGAGTACACCAACCTATCCAACTACACAGAGGAGTACACCAACCTATCCTACTACACAGAGGAGTACACCAACCTATCCAACTACACAGAGGAGTACACCAACCTATCCAACTACACAGAGGGGTACACCAACCTATCCAACTACACAGAGGAGTACACCAACCTATCCTACTACACAGAGGAGTACACCAACCTATCCTACTACACAGAGGAGTACACCAACCTATCCAACTACACAGAGGAGTACACCAACCTATCCAACTACACAGAGGAGTACACCAACCTATCCTACTACACAGAGGGGTACACCAACCTATCCAACTACACAGAGGAGTACACCAACCTATCCAACTACACAGAGGAGTACACCAACCTATCCTACTACACAGAGGGGTACACCAACCTATCCAACTACACAGAGGGGTACACCAACCTATCCTACTACACAGAGGAGTACACCAACCTATCCTACTACACAGAGGGGTACACCAACCTATCCAACTACACAGAGGAGTATACCAACCTATCCAACTACACAGAGGAGTACACCAACCTATCCAACTACACAGAGGGGTACACCAACCTATCCTACTACACAGAGGAGTATACCAACCTATCCTACTACACAGAGGGGTACACCAACCTATCCAACTACACAGAGGAGTACACCAACCTATCCTACTACACAGAGGAGTACACCAACCTATCCAACTACACAGAGGAGTACACCAACCTATCCTACTACACAGAGGAGTACACCAACCTATCCAAATACACAGAGGGGTACACCAACCTATCCAACTACACAGAGGAGTATACCAACCTATCCAACTACACAGAGGAGTACACCAACCTATCCTACTACACAGAGGAGTACACCAACCTATCCTACTACACAGAGGAGTACACCAACCTATCCAACTACACAGAGGGGTACACCAACCTATCCAACTACACAGAGGAGTATACCAACCTATCCAACTACACAGAGGAGTACACCAACCTATCCTACTACACAGAGGAGTACACCAACCTATCCTACTACACAGAGGGGTACACCAACCTATCCAACCACACAGAGGAGTACACCAACCTATCCTACTACACAGAGGGGTACACCAACCTATCCAACTACACAGAGGAGTACACCAACCTATCCTACTACACAGAGGAGTACACCAACCTATCCAACTACACAGAGGGGTACACCAACCTATCCAACTACACAGAGGAGTACACCAACCCATCCTACTACACAGAGGAGTACACCAACCTATCCTACTACACAGAGGAGTACACCAACCTATCCAAATACACAGAGGGGTACACCAACCTATCCAACTACACAGAGGAGTATACCAACCTATCCAACTACACAGAGGAGTACACCAACCTATCCTACTACACAGAGGAGTACACCAACCTATCCTACTACACAGAGGAGTACACCAACCTATCCAACTACACAGAGGGGTACACCAACCTATCCAACTACACAGAGGAGTACACCAACCCATCCTACTACACAGAGGAGTACACCAACCTATCCTACTACACAGAGGAGTACACCAACCTATCCAAATACACAGAGGGGTACACCAACCTATCCAACTACACAGAGGAGTATACCAACCTATCCAACTACACAGAGGAGTACACCAACCTATCCTACTACACAGAGGAGTACACCAACCTATCCTACTACACAGAGGAGTACACCAACCTATCCAACTACACAGAGGAGTATACCAACCTATCCAACTACACAGAGGAGTACACCAACCTATCCTACTACACAGAGGAGTACACCAACCTATCCTACTACACAGAGGGGTACACCAACCTATCCAACCACACAGAGGAGTACACCAACCTATCCTACTACACAGAGGGGTACACCAACCTATCCAACTACACAGAGGAGTACACCAACCTATCCTACTACACAGAGGAGTACACCAACCTATCCAACTACACAGAGGGGTACACCAACCTATCCAACTACACAGAGGAGTATACCAACCTATCCAACTACACAGAGGAGTACACCAACCTATCCTACTACACAGAGGAGTACACCAACCTATCCAACTACACAGAGGAGTACACCAACCTATCCTACTACACAGAGGAGTACACCAACCTATCCAACTACACAGAGGAGTATACCAACCTATCCAACTACACAGAGGGGTATATCAACCTATCCTACTACATAGAGGAGTACACCAACCTATCCAACTACACAGAGGAGTACACCAACCTATCCAACTACACAGTGGAGTACACCAACCTATCCTACTACACAGAGGAGTACACCAACCTTTCCTACTACACAGAGGAGTACACCAACCTTTCCTACTACACAGAGGAGTACACCAACCTATCATACTACACAGAGGTGTACACCAGCCTATCCTACTACACAGAGGAGTACACCAACCTATCATACTACACAGAGGGGTACACCAACCTATCCTACTACACAGAGGAGTACACCAACCTATCCTACTACACAGAGGGGTACACCAACTTATCCAACTACACAGAGGGGTACACCAACCTATCCTACTACACAGAGGGGTACACCAACCTATCCAACTACACAGAGTAGTATACCAACCTATCCAACTACACAGAGGAGTACACCAGCCTATCCTACTACACAGAGGAGTACACCAACCTATCCTACTACACAGAGGAGTACACCAACCTATCCAACTACACAGAGGAGTACACCAACCTATCCAACTACACAGAGGGGTACACCAACCTATCCAACTACACAGAGGAGTACACCAACCTATCCAACTACACAGAGGAGTACACCAACCTATCCTACTACACAGAGGAGTACACCAACCTATCCTACTACACAGAGGGGTACACCAACCTATCCAACTACACAGAGGAGTACACCAACCTATCCTACTACACAGAGGAGTACACCAACCTATCCTACTACACAGAGGGGTACACCAACTTATCCAACTACACAGAGGGGTATACCAACCTATCCAACTACACAGAGGAGTATGCCAACCTATCCAACTACACAGAGGAGTACACCAACCTATCCTACTACACAGAGGAGTACACCAACCTATCCTACTACACAGAGGAGTACACCAACCTATCCAACTACACAGAGGAGTACACCAACCTATCCAACTACACAGAGGGGTACACCAACCTATCCTACTACACAGAGGAGTACACCAACCTATCCTACTACACAGAGGAGTACACCAACCTATCCAACTACACAGAGGAGTACACCAACCTATCCAACTACACAGAGGAGTACACCAACCGATCCTACTACACAGAGGGGTACACCAACCTATCCAACTACACAGAGGAGTATACCAACCTATCCAACTACACAGAGGAGTACACCAACCTATCCAATTACACAGAGGAGTACACCAACCTATCCAACTACACAGAGGAGTACACCAACCGATCCTACTACACAGAGGAGTACACCAACCTATCCTACTACACAGAGGAGTACACCAACCTATCCTACTACACAGAGGAGTACACCAACCTATCCTACTACACAGAGGAGTACACCAACCTATCCAATTACACAGAGGAGTACACCAACCTATCCAACTACACAGAGGAGTACACCAACCGATCCTACTACACAGAGGGGTACACCAACCTATCCAACTACACAGAGGAGTATACCAACCTATCCAACTACACAGAGAAGTACACCAACCTATCCAACTACACAGAGGGGTACACCAACCTATCCAACTACACAGAGGAGTACACCAACCTATCCTACTACACAGAGGAGTACACCAACCTATCCTACTACACAGAGGGGTACACCAACCTATGCAACTACACAGAGGAGTACACCAACCTATCCTACTACACAGAGGAGTACACCAACCTATCCTACTACACAGAGGGGTACACCAACTTATCCAACTACACAGAGGGGTATACCAACCTATCCTACTACACAGAGGGGTACACCAACCTATCCAACTACACAGAGGAGTATACCAACCTATCCAACTACACAGAGGAGTACACCAACCTATCCTACTACACAGAGGAGTACACCAACCCATCCTACTACACAGAGGAGTACACCAACCTATCCAACTACACAGAGGAGTACACCAACCTATCCAACTACACAGAGGGGTACACCAACCTATCCAACTACACAGAGGAGTACACCAACCTATCCAACTACACAGAGGAGTACACCAACCTATCCTACTACACAGAGGAGTACACCAACCTATCCTACTACACAGAGGGGTACACCAACCTATCCAACTACACAGAGGAGTACACCAACCTATCCTACTACACAGAGGAGTACACCAACCTATCCAACTACACAGAGGGGTACACCAACCTATCCAACTACACAGAGGAGTATACCAACCTATCCAACTACACAGAGGAGTACACCAACCTATCCTACTACACAGAGGAGTACACCAACCTATCCTACTACACAGAGGGGTACACCAACCTATCCAACTACACAGAGGAGTATACCAACCTATCCAACTACATAGAGGAGTACACCAACCTATCCTACTACACAGAGGAGTACACCAACCTATCCTACTACACAGAGGAGTACACCAACCTATCCAACTACACAGAGGAGTACACCAACCTATCCAACTACACAGAGGGGTACACCAACCTATCCAACTACACAGAGGAGTATACCAACCTATCCAACTACACAGAGGAGTACACCAACCTATCCTACTACACAGAGGAGTACACCAACCTATCCTACTACACAGAGGGGTACACCAACCTATCCAACTACACAGAGGAGTACACCAACCTATCCTACTACACAGAGGAGTACACCAACCTATCCAACTACACAGAGGGGTACACCAACCTATCCAACTACACAGAGGAGTATACCAACCTATCCAACTACACAGAGGAGTACACCAACCTATCCTACTACACAGAGGAGTACACCAACCTATCCAACTACACAGAGGAGTACACCAACCTATCCTACTACACAGAGGAGTACACCAACCTATCCAACTACACAGAGGAGTACACCAACCTATCCAACTACACAGAGGGGTACACCAACCTATTCAACTACACAGAGGAGTATACCAACCTATCCAACTACACAGAGGGGTATATCAACCTATCCTACTACATAGAGGAGTACACCAACCTTTCCTACTACACAGAGGAGTACACCAACCTTTCCTACTACACAGAGGAGTACACCAACCTTTCCTACTACACAGAGGAGTACACCAACCTATCATACTACACAGAGGTGTACACCAGCCTATCCTACTACACAGAGGAGTACACCAACCTATCATACTACACAGAGGAGTACACCAACCTATCCTACTACACAGAGGAGTACACCAACCTATCATACTACACAGAGGGGTACACCTACCGATCCAGCTACAGAAAGGAATACATCAACCTATCCAACTACACAGAGGAGTACACCTACCCATCCTACTACATAGAGTAGTTCACCAACCTATCCAGCTACACAGAGGAATACACCACCCAACTACACAGAGGAGTATACCACCAAACTACACAGAGGAGTACACCACCCAACTACACAGAGGAGTACACCAACCAACTACACAGAGTACACCAGCCTATCCAACTACACCGAGGAGTACACCAACCTATCCTACTACACAGAGGAGTACACCAACCTATCCAACTACACAGAGGAGTATACCAACCTATCCTACTACACAGAGGAGTACACCAACCTATCCAATTACACAGAGGAGTACACCAACCGATCCAGCTACACAGAGGAATACACCAACCAACTACACAGAGGAGTACACCAACCAACTACACAGAGGATTACACCCGCCTATCCAACTACACAGAGGAGTACACCAACCTATCCAACTACACAGGAGTACACCAACCTATCCAACTACACAGAGGAGTACACCAACCTATCCAACTACACAGAGGAGTACACCAACCTATCCAATTACACAGAGGGGTACACCAACCTATCCAATTACACAGAGGGGTACACCAACCTATCCAACTACACAGAGGGGTACACCAACCTATCCAGCTACACAGAGGAGTACACCAACCTATCCAGCTACACAGAGGAGTACACCAACCTATCCTACTACACATAGGAGTACACCAACCAATCCAACTAAACAGAGGGGTACACCAACCTATCCAGCTACAGAGATTAGTACACCAACCTATCCTACTACACAGAAGAGTACACCTACCTATCCTACTACACAGAGGAGTACACCAACCTATCCTACTACACAGAGCAGTACACCAACCAACTACACAGAGGAGTACACCAACCTATCCAATTACACAGAGGGGTACACCAACCTATCCAACTAAACAGAGGGGTACACCAACCTATCCAGCTACACAGATTAGTACACCAACCTATCCTACTACACAGAAGAGTACACCTACCTATCCTACTACACAGAGGAGTACACCAACCTACCCAACTACACAGAGGAGTACACCAACCTATCCAGCTACACAGATTGGTACACCAACCTATCCTACTACACAGAGGAGTACACCAACCAACTACACAGAGGAGTACACCTACCTATCCAACTACACAGAGGAGTACACCAACCTATCCAACTACACAGAGGAGTACACCAACCTATCCAACTACACAGAGGAGTACACCAACCAACTACACAGAGGAGTACACCAACCAACTACACAGAGGAGTACACCAACCAACTACACAGAGGAGTACACCAGCCTATCCAACTACACAGAGGGGTATACCAACCTATCCAACTACACAGAGGAGTACACCAACCTATCCAATTACACAGAGGAGTACACCAACCTATCCTACTACACAGAGGGGTATACCAACCTATCCAACTACACAGAGGAGTACACCAACCTATCCAACTACACAGAGGAGTACACCAACCTATCCAACTACACAGAGGAGTACAGCAACCTATCCAACTACACAGAGGGGTATACCAAACTATCCAACTACACAGAGGAGTACACCAACCTATCCTACTACACAGAGGAGTACACCAACCTATCCAACTACACAGAGGAGTACACCAACCTATCCAACTACACAGAGGAGTACACCAACCTATCCAATTACACAGAGGGGTACACCAACCTATCCAACTAAACAGAGGGGTACACCAACCTATCCAGCTACACAGATTAGTACACCAACCTATCCTACTACACAGAAGAGTACACCTACCTATCCTACTACACAGAGGAGTACACCAACCTACCCAACTACACAGAGGAGTACACCAACCTATCCAACTACACAGAGGAGTACAGCAACCTATCCAACTACACAGAGGGGTATACCAAACTATCCAACTACACAGAGGAGTACACCAACCTATCCTACTACACAGAGGAGTACACCAACCTATCCAACTACACAGAGGAGTACACCAACCTATCCAACTACACAGAGGAGTACACTAACCTATCCAATTACACAGAGGGGTACACCAACCTATCCAACTAAACAGAGGGGTACACCAACCTATCCAGCTACACAGATTAGTGCACCAACCTATCCTACTACACAGAGGGGTACACCAACCTATCCAGCTACAGAGATTAGTACACCAACCTATCCTACTACACAGAAGAGTACACCTACCTATCCTACTACACAGAGGAGTACACCAACCTACCCAACTACACAGAGGAGTACACCAACCTATCCAGCTACACAGATTGGTACACCAACCTATCCTACTACACAGAGGAGTACACCAACCAACTACACAGAGGAGTACACCTACCTATCCAACTACACAGAGGAGTACACCAACCTATCCAACTACACAGAGGAGTACACCAACCTATCCAACTACACAGAGGAGTACACCAACCAACTACACAGAGGAGTACACCAACCAACTACACAGAGGAGTACACCAACCAACTACACAGAGGAGTACACCAGCCTATCCAACTACACAGAGGGGTATACCAACCTATCCAACTACACAGAGGAGTACACCAACCTATCCAATTACACAGAGGAGTACACCAACCTATCCTACTACACAGAGGGGTATACCAACCTATCCAACTACACAGAGGAGTACACCAACCTATCCAACTACACAGAGGAGTACACCAACCTATCCAACTACACAGAGGAGTACAGCAACCTATCCAACTACACAGAGGGGTATACCAAACTATCCAACTACACAGAGGAGTACACCAACCTATCCTACTACACAGAGGAGTACACCAACCTATCCAACTACACAGAGGAGTACACCAACCTATCCAACTACACAGAGGAGTACACCAACCTATCCAATTACACAGAGGGGTACACCAACCTATCCAACTAAACAGAGGGGTACACCAACCTATCCAGCTACACAGATTAGTACACCAACCTATCCTACTACACAGAAGAGTACACCTACCTATCCTACTAAACAGAGGAGTACACCAACCTACCCAACTACACAGAGGAGTACACCAACCTATCCAACTACACAGAGGAGTACAGCAACCTATCCAACTACACAGAGGGGTATACCAAACTATCCAACTACACAGAGGAGTACACCAACCTATCCTACTACACAGAGGAGTACACCAACCTATCCAACTACACAGAGGAGTACACCAACCTATCCAACTACACAGAGGAGTACACCAACCTATCCAATTACACAGAGGGGTACACCAACCTATCCAACTAAACAGAGGGGTACACCAACCTATCCAGCTACACAGATTAGTGCACCAACCTATCCTACTACACAGAAGAGTACACCTACCTATCCTACTACACAGAGGAGTACACCAACCTATCCAACTAAACAGAGGGGTACACCAACCTATCCAGCTACACAGATTGGTACACCAACCTATCCTACTACACAGAGGAGTACACCAACCAACTACACAGAGGAGTACACCTACCTATCCAACTACACAAAGGAGTACACCAACCTATCCAACTACACAGAGTACACCAACCTATCCTACTACACAGAGGAGTACACCAACCTATCCAACTACACAGAGGAGTACACCAACCTATCCAACTACACAGAGGAGTACACCAACCAACTACACAGAGGAGTACACCAACCAACTACACAGAGTAGTACACCAGCCTATCCAACTACACAGAGGGGTATACCAACCTATCCAACTACACAGAGGAGTACACCAACCTATCCAACTACACAGAGGAGTACACCAACCTATCCAACTACACAGAGGGGTATACCAAACTATCCAACTACACAGAGGAGTACACCAACCTATCCTACTACACAGAGGAGTACACCAACCTATCCAACTACACAGAGGGGTATATCAACCTCTCCTACTACACAGAGGTGTACACCAACCTATCCTACTACACAAAGGAATACATCAACCTATCCTACTACACAGAGGAGTACACCTACTCATCCTACTACATAGAGTAGTTCACCAACCTATCCAACTACCCAGAGGAGTACACCAACCTATCCAACTACACAGAGGAGTACACCAACCTATCCTACTACACAGAGGAGTACACCAACCTATCCATCTACAAAGAGGAGTACACCAACCTATCCTACTACACAGAGGGGTATACCAACCTATCCTACTACACAGAGGAGCATACCAACCTATCCTACTACACAGAGGAGTACACCAACCTATCCAACTACACAGAGGGGTATACCAACCTATCCTACTACACAGAGGCGTACACCAACCTAACCTACTACACAGAGGGGTATACCAACCTATCCAACTACACAGAGGGGTATACCAACCTATCCAACTACACAGAGGAGTACACCAACCTATCCAACTACACAGAGGAGTACACCAACCTATCCAACTACACAGAGGGGTATACCAACCTATCCAACTACACAGAGGGGTACACCAACCTATCCAACTACACAGAGGAGTACACCAACCTATCCAACTACACAGAGGAGTACACCAACCTATCCAACTACACAGAGGGGTATACCAACCTATCCTACTACACAGAGGAGTACACCAACCTAACCTACTACACAGAGGGGTACACCAACCTATCCTACAACACAGAGGGGTACACCAACCAATCCTACTACACAGAGGAGTATACCAACCTATCCAGCTACACAGAGGAGTACACCAACCTATCCAACTACACAGAGGGGTATACCAACCTATCCTACTACATAGAGGGGTATATCAACCTATCCTACTACACAGAGGTGTACACCAACCTATCCAACTACACAGAGGAGTACACCAACCAATCCTACTACACAGAGGAGTACACAAACCTATCCAACTAACCAGAGGAGTACACCAACCTATCCAACTACACAGAGGAGTACACCAACCTATCCTACTACACAGAGGAGTACACCAACCTATCCAACTACACAGAGGAGTACACCAACCTATCCAACTACACAGAGGAGTACACCAACCTATCCAACTACACAGAGGAATACACCAACCAACTACACAGAGGAGTACACCAACCAACTACACAGAGGAGTACACCAACCAACTACACAGAGGAGTACACCAACCAACTACACAGAGGATTACACCAGCCTATCCAACTACACAGAGGAGTACACCAACCTATCCTACTACACAGAGGAGTACACCAACCTATCCAACTACACAGAGGGGTATACCAACCTACCCAACTAAACAGAGGAGTACACCAACCTATCTAACTACACAGAGGAGTACACCAACCTATCCAACTACACAGAGGAGTACACCAACCTATCCAACTACAAAGAGGAGTACACCAACCTATCCTACTACACAGAGGAGTACACCAACCTATCCTACTACATAGAGTAGTTCACCAACCTATCCAGATACCCAGAGGAGTACGCCAACCTATCTAACTACACAGAGGAGTACACCAACCTATCCAGCTACACAGAGGAGTACACCAACCTATCCTACTACATAGAGTAGTTCACCAACCTATCCAACTACACAGGAGTACACCAACCTATCCAGCTACACAGAGGAGTACACCAACCTATCCAACTACACAGAGGAGTACATCAACCTATCCTACTACACAGAGGCGTACACCAACCTATACTACTACATAAAGCGGTATACTAACTAACCAAGCTACATCAGGGAGGTACACCGATCAATCCAAATGCACAGAAAGGCCCACCAACCTTTACTACTACACAGAGGGGTACATCAACCTTTACTACTACAGAGAGGGGTACACCAACCTTTACTACTACACAGAGGAGTACACCAACCTATCCAACTACACAGAGGAGTACACCAACCTATCCAACTACACAGAGGAGTACACCAACCTATCCTACTACAGAGAGGAGTACACCAACCTATCCAACTACACAGAGGGGTACACCAATCTATCCTACTACACAGAGGAGTACACCAACCTATCCAACTACACAGAGGAGTACACCAACCAATCCTACTACACAGAGGAGTACACCAACCTATCCAACTACACAGAGGAGTACACCAACCTATCCAACTACACAGAGGGGTACACCAACCTATCCAACTACATAGAGGGGTATACCAACTTATCTTACTACACAGAGGAGTACACCAACTTATCTTACTACACAGAGGAGTACACCAACCTATCCAACTACACAGAGGGGTATAGCAACCTATCCAACTACACAGAGGAGTACACCAACCACTCCTACTACACGGAGGGGTACACCAACCTATCCTACTACACAGAGAGGTATACCAACCTATCCTACTACACAGAGGAGTACACCAACCACTCCTACTACACGGAGGGGTACACCAACCTATCCTACTACACAGAGGGGTATACCAACCTATCCTACTACACAGAGGAGTACACCAACCTATCCAACTACACAGAGGGGTATACCAACCTATCCTACTACACAGAGGAGTACACCAACCACTCCTACTACACAGAGGGGTACACCAACCTATCCTACTACACAGAGGGGTATACCAACCTATCCTACTACACAGAGGAATACACCAACCTATCCTACTACACAGAGGGGTACACCAACCTATCCTACTACACAGAGGAATACACCAACCTATCCTACTACACAGAGGAGTACACCAACCTATCCTACTACACAGAGGGGTACACCAACCTATCCTACTACACAGAGGAATACACCAACCTATCCTACTACACAGAGGGGTACACCAACCTATCCAACTACACAGAGGAGTATACCAACCTATCCAACTACACAGAGAGGTACACCAACCTATTCTGCTACACAGAGGGGTACACCAACCTATCCAACTACACAGAGGAGTACACCAACCTATCCTACTACACAGAGGGGTACACCAACCTATTCTGCTACACAGAGGAGTACACCAACCAATCCAACTACACAGAGGAGTACACCAACCTATCCTACTACACAGAGGGGTACACCAACCTATCCAACTACACAGAGGAGTACACCAACCAATCCTACTACACAGAGGAGTACACCAACCTATCATACTACACAGAGGGGTACACCAACCTATCATACTACACAGAGGGGTACACCAACCTATCCAACTACACAGAGGAGTACACCAACCAATCCTACTACACAGAGGAGTACACCAACCTATCATACTACACAGAGGGGTACACCAACCTATCCTACTACACAGAGGGGTATACCAACCTATACTACTACACAGAGGGGTATACCAACCTATCATACTACACAGAGGGGTACACCAACCTATACTACTACACAGAGGGGTATACCAACCTATACTACTACACAAAGCGGTATACTAACTAACCAAGCTACATCAGGGAGGTACACCGATCAATCCAAATGCGCAAAAAGGCCCACCAACCTTTCCTACTACATGGAAACCTAGAATGGCGATGGCAGATAAAGACCAAGTACTCCATTAGATCTGCCCCAAGCATGTTTATGTTCACTTACTGATGACTGACTCCCTGCTAGGCCTTGGGGGTTAATTCATTTATAAGAGATGTCTGAAAAGCACCTAATAATCCAAATACACATTTAATTCCATTTCTATAAATGGATTGCTGTAACAATATCTGGAATGTCCCTAGAAATCGGAAAGGCTACAATGTTACAGACAGAGAATCCTTGTAGAGTCATTAGATATGAGATCTCCATCTTCCACCAGAGCTCTCTATGAATGTTGGCTTCCTCCTGATAGGTAAATTGGTCCTCTGAATTGGAGATGACTCCAATGGGATCTGTAACTGGACTCCCTGCTTCCATAACTGGGTTACCTGTAATGCGCTGCTCCACCCCCTCTGGCTCACTATCCAGTCAGAATAA
Source organism: Pelophylax lessonae (assembly GCF_965119305.1). Lineage (NCBI taxonomy): Eukaryota > Metazoa > Chordata > Amphibia > Anura > Ranidae > Pelophylax > Pelophylax lessonae. The sequence goes on from NC_138772.1 coordinate 557,808,975, forward strand.
TGTGAGTGGCTGCTGAGTCACTTTGATTGGATAGTGGGTGGTAGAGGCGGGCAAAATTTGGGTGCGGTGCGGCTCCACTTTGCTACAGGACTCTTCAACATGACCCCCCAGAGATAGGTAGAAAGTCTTTTACTCCACATCACCTACCTATCTGCCCAATTACCTCTATACTGTATACACACCCCCATGATACACTATATTGTCAAAAGTATTGGGACGCCTGCCTTTACACACACATGAACTTTAATGGCATCCCAGTCTTAGTCCGTAGGGTTCAATATTGAGTTGGCTCCACCCTTTGCAGCTATACCAGCTTCAAATCTTCTGGGAAGGCTGTCCACAAGGTTTAGGAGTGTCTATGGGAATGTTTGACAATTCTTCCTGAAGGGTATTTTTGAGGTCAGGCACCGATGTTGGACAAGGGGGCCTGGTTCGCCGTCTCCGCTCGATTTCATCCCAAAGGGGTTCCATCGTGTTGAGGTCAGGACTCATCCATGTCTTTATGGACCTTGCTCTGTGCACTGGTCCAAATCATTTGGAGGAGGGGGGGATTACGCTGTGGGTTTTTTTTTTCAGGGGTTGGGCTTGGCCCCTTAGTTCCAGTGAAGAGAACTCTTAAAGCGGAGTTCCACCCAGGGGATACTTTTTTTTAATAAAAATACCCCCGGGACAGTCAGGGTAGTACATTCCACAATGGCTAGCCTCTGATCTGTCCCGGGTTGCACTTAGCTTTTAGGAGAAATACTTACCTTGAAAATGTCTTGTCCAGCGCTGCATCTCAGGTGTGGGCAGCTTGAAGCCAGCGCGATCCTCTTCGGCGTCCTCTTCCTTCTTCTTCGGTCCCACGATGCACTGCACCGGCCCCGCCGTCACTTCCGGTGCGCGCGCGTCATCCCTCCACAGCTTCTGGGCATGCCCAGAAGCTGTTTAGAAGGGAATGACGCGCGCGCACCGGAACTGACGTCGGGGCTGGTGCAGGCGCATTGATTCCTGGGAGCGATGACGTTCAGCTCCCAGGAATCATTGCAAAAGCCAGGAAGTGACGAATCACCGTGGCCGCCGAGGGGAGGAAGAAGGAAGTAAGGTAAGTATATTTTCTCTACAAGGTAAGTAAAAAAAAAAAAAAAATTTCGATTATCTATTTGTTTTTCAGGTGACCCGGAGCGAGAAGATGGAGGTAAGTATAATTTTAGGGTGGAACTCCACTTTAAGGCATCAGCATACCAAGACATTTTGGACAATTTCATGCCCCCAACTTGTGGGAACAGTTTGGGGATGGTCTGCAGAGAGTCCTTGAATTAGAGCGGAGACTGTGAGCCAGGCCTTCTCGCATAACATCAGTGCCTGACCTCACAAATGCACTTCTGGAAGAATGGTCAAACTTTTCCATAGACACTCCTAAACCTTGTGGACAGCCTTCCCAGAAGAGTTGAAGCTGTTATAGCTGCAAAGGGTGGGCCAACTCAATATTGAACCCTACGGACTAAGACTGGGATGCCATTAAAGTTCATGTTCGTGTAAAGGCAGGCGTCCCAATACTTTTGGCCATATAGTGTATATGCACCCCCCCCTGTATATAGGGATGACAAGCCTCCATGTTTATAAAGGTCATCTCTCTTTCCTCCTCACTCCTGTTTAGGAAGTTTGATGGAGTAACAGGTTATCATTCTTATATCCACAGAGATACTGACCGGAATCGAGTGGCAGTCCTATTCAGACCGCCAGCCAGCCCAGTCCCCAGTGTAGGTTTCCCCACAAGTCCCAGAGAAACAGAATGCTCAGGGGTCACTGGATGACACTGGAGGCTCAGAGGTCAATGGATGGCAGGGGATGTTCAGGGGTCACTGGATGGTCAGGAGTCAGTGGATGACACAGGACACTCAGGGGTCACTGGATGCTCAGGGGTCACTGGATGACACTGTAGGCTCAGAGGTCAATGGATTACATGGGATGTTCAGGGGTCACTGGATGCTCAGGGGTCACTGGATGACACTGGAGGCTCAGAGGTCAATGGATGACATGGGATGTTCAGGGGTCACTGGATGCTCAGGGGTCACTGGATGACACTGGAGGCTCAGAGGTCAATGGATGACATGGGATGTTCAGGGGTCACTGGATGGTCAGGAGTCAGTGGATGACACTGGACATTCAGGGGTCACTGGATGAAAGAGATGCTCAGGGTTCAATTATGGATGACATGGAATGCTCAGGGGTCAAGGGATGAAATGGGAAACTCAAGGGTCAATAGATGACATAGGATGTTCAGGGTCAATAGATGAAAGGGGATACTAAGGGGTCAATGGAGGACATGGGAAGCTCAAGGGTCAATGGAAGACATGGGATGCTCAGGGGTCACTGGATGACATGGGATGCTCAGGAGTCACTGGATGACATGGGATGCTCAGGGGTCAATGGATGACATGGGATTCTCAGAGGACAGTGGATGACACGGGACACTCAAGAGTCACAGGATGAAACGGAATGCTCAGGGGTCACTGGATGACACTGGAAGTTCAAATATCAATGGATGACATAGAATACTCAAGGGTCACTGGATGACACTGAAAGCTCAGGGGTCACTGGATGACCAAGGACGCTCAGGGGTCACTGGATGACATGGAATGCTCAGGGGTCACTGGATGACCAAGGACGCTCAGGGGTCACTGGATGACATGGGATGCTCAGGGGTCATTTGGATGACAACAGAAGTTCAAAGATCGAAGGATGACATAGGATGCTCAGGGGTCACTGGGTAACACTGAAAGCTCAGGGGGCACTGGATGACACAAGATGCTCAGGGGTCACTAGGCGACACTGAAAGCTCAGGGGTCATTGGGTGACACAGGATGCTCAGGGGTCACTGGGTGACACTGAAAGCTCAGGGGTCATTGGGTGACACAGGATGCTCAGGGGTCACTGGGTGACACAGGATGCTCAGGGGTCACTGGGTGACATGGGATGCTCAGGGGTCACTGCATGACATGGGAAGCTCAGGGGTCACTGAATGATACTGAATGCTCAGGGGTCATCGGATGACATCGGATGCTCAGGGGTCACTGGATGACACTGAATTCTCATGGGTCAATCAATGACAT